>NC_091185.1:28272826-28310326 GCF_040958095.1 Procambarus clarkii
GCTTTAACACGGGTGAACACGGACGCATGGTGCTTTAACACGGGTGAACACGGACGCATGGTGCAGTAACACGGGTGAACACGGACACATGTTGCTTTAACACAGGTGAACACGGACGTATGGTGCTTTAACACGGGTGAACACGGACGCATGTTGCTTTAACACAGGTGAACACGGACGCATGTTGCTTTAACACGAGTGAACACGGATGCATGTTGCTTTAACACGAGTGAACACGGACGCATGTTGCTTTAACACAGGTGAACACGGACGTATGGTGCTTTAACACAGGTGAACACTGACGTATGGTGCTTTAACACGGGTGAACACTGACGCATGGTGCTTTAACACGGGTGAACACTGACGTATGGTGCTTTAACACGGGTGAACACTGACGCATGGTGCTTTAACACGGGTGAACACGGACGCATGGTGCTTTAACACGGGTGAACACTGACGCATGTTGCTTTAACACAGGTGAACACGGACGCATGGTGCTTTAACACGGGTGAACACTGACGCATGTTGCTTTAACACAGGTGAACACGGACACAGGTGAACACGGACACAGGTGAACACGGACACAGGTGAACACGGACACAGGTGAACACGGACACAGGTGAACAGAGGTGAACACGAACGCAAACGACTTCTGACCCCTGTGAGGAGACTGAGAGGGTTCCTTTCAAAGACTATAAGATGGAGAGTGGATAACAAGCCCCTGAACTAACCATACTGAGTTCAGATATTTACAGAAATAGATAAAACGCAATTTTACATCTCAAAAGGGATATAACAACCAGTAAGATAACATACAACAATTACCACAGATATTGTGAACAAACATTCCATATATGTAGCCCAACCGCTTGAGGTGGACGGTAGAGCGACGGTCTCGTTTCATGCAGGTTGGCGTTCAATCCCCGACCGTAAAAGTGGTTGATACCTGGTTGATGGGGTTCTGGGAGTTCTTCTACTCCCCAAGCCCGGCCCGAGGCCAGGCTTGACTTGGGTATCATTTCCCCCCCCCCCCAGTTCCATCCCAAATCCCTATCCTATCATTTTCCCCCCCCAGTTCCATCCCAAATCCCTATCATGATCCCTTCCAATTGCTATATAGTCGTAATGGCTTGGTCTTTCCCTTACTCCGTTCCTCCATATACGATTGGATGCTACTTAACCTTATTTAGCATAAGAGTATGTTAGTTTCTGATCACCCGAGAGAGAGAGAGAGTCAGAGGCGCTGACGGGAGATGGTCACCGGGTTCCCTGATCATATGACGGATTACAATTTGTCATAATGTAAGGCTTCTGAAGCCGCGAGTGTGTTTATGAGAGGATGCTCACTCATAAAGTGGCGCTTCATCTGAACATTACTTCCATCTCCCAGAGTGGACATGTGCCCTCGCTGGCCACACTGAGGGCTGGGGGCTGATGTGAGGCACTGAGTGGTTGGCAACAATGATGGCTGGGGTCCCAGTCAATCCTTCCTTCGACCCATACTTTCGTGTCTGCTTCTCTTCACTACCCCCCAACCACTTGGGCTGGACGGTAGAGCGATGGTCTCGCTTCATGCAGGTCGGCGTTCAATCCCCGACCGTCCAAGTGGTTGGGGCCACCATTCCTTCCCCCCCCCCTCCCACGTCCCATCCTAAATCCTTATCCTGACCCCTTCTCAGTGCTATATAGTCGTAATGGCTTGGTGCTTTCCCCTGAAAACTCCCACTCTTCACTTTGTGTAATATCATAATATCTCTCCTGTTGTAAGAACATAAGAATAGAGGTAACTGCAGAGGGCCTATTGGCCCATACGAGGCAGCTCCTATTTATAACCACTCAATCCCACTCATATACATGTCCAACCTACGCTTGAAACAATCAAGGGGACCCCACCTTTTTACCTACGTTGTGATGGAATTATTGAACATTCCCTCGTCACGATTACCCTTGGGTGTACTTCCACCAAACTTTCAGTGGTGTTTGGCTCCCGTTTGTCCCCAATGCACTGTTTCTTAAGAGTTGTTCTGCCTTTAGATTGACAAAACCTTTCCCGGTAGACGAGGTGCCGCTTGAGGTCACAGGTCGAAAGGTATAGTTGAAGAGATGAGGGTATAAGAGAGTTGAGAAAGAGGAGCACAGCAGCAGCAGCAGCAACAGCAGCAGCAGCAGCAGCAGTAGCAGCAGCAGCAGCAGTAGCAGCAGCAGTAGCAGCAGCATCAACAGCAGAAGCAGTAGCAGCAACAGCAGAAGCAGTAGCAGCAGCAGCAGCATCAACAGCAGAAGCAGTAGCAGCAGCAGCAGCAGTAGCAGCAGCAGTAGCAGCAGCATCAACAGCAGCAGCAGCAGCAACAGCAGCAGCAGCAGCAGCAACAGCAGCAGCAGCAGCAGCATCAACAGCAGCAGCAGCAGCAGCAACAGCAGCAGCAGCAGCAACAGCAACAGCAGCAGCAGCAGCAGCAGCAGCAGCAGCAGCAGCATCAACAGCAGCAGCAGCAGCAGTAGCAGCAGCAGTAGCAGCAGCAGCAGTAGCAGCAGCAGCAGCAGCAGCAGCAGCAGCAGCATCAACAGCAGCAGCAGCATCAACAGCAGCAGCAGCAGCAGCAGCATCAACAGCAGCAGCAGCAGCAGTAGCAGCAGCAGTAGCAGCAGCAGCAGTAGCAGCAGCAGCAGCAGCAGCAGCAGCATCAACAGCAGCAGCAGCATCAACAGCAGCAGCAGCAGCAGCATCAACAGCAGCAGCAGCAGCAGTAGCAGCAGCAGTAGCAGCAGCAGCAGTAGCAGCAGCAGCAGCAGCAGCAGCAGTAGCAGTGGCAGCAGCAGCATCAACAGCAGAAGCAGTAGCAGCAGCAGCAGCATCAACAGCAGAAGCAGTAGCAGCAGCAGCAGCAGCAGCAGCAGCAGCAGCAGCAGCAGCAGCATCAACAGCAGAAGCAGCAGCAGCAGCAGTAGTAGCAGCAGCAGCAGCAGCATCAACAGCAGCAGCAGCAGCAGCAGTAGCAGCAGCAGTAGCAGCAGCAGCAGCAGCAGCAGCAGCAGTAGCAGCAGCAGCAGCATCAACAGCAGCAGCAGCATCAACAGCAACAGCAGCAGTAGCAACAGTAGCAGCTGCATCAGCAGCATTAGCAGCAGCAGCAGCATCAACAGCAACAGCAGCAGTAGCAACAGTAGCAGCTGCATCAGCAGCATTAGCAGCAGCAGCAGCATCAACAGCAGAAGCAGCAGCAGCAACAGCAGCAGCAGCAGCAGCAGTAGCAGCAGCAGCAGCAGCAGCAGCAGCAACGGTTGAAATTATTGAAGGGAGACTTATTTTGGCTTTGTGAAGGGGGTTAAATTTTAAGGGGAAACGAGATAATACTATTGGTTTTGGGAGGAGCTGGGAACGGAGGAACTAGATGGTTATATATCAACCCGTCCTCTTAAAAATAACGTCACTTTTGGCTGGTATGCGCGGCACTATAGCCAAATTTGGACGTAATTTGAAATGAAATCGACTCACAAAAGTGACGTTCTGTTCCGTTTTCTATTTGAGTCGTCCGGCGTACGCGCAGAGGTTATAAGAGGACACTTTAAATTAACGTTTTTCATAACGTTTTGAAACTTTATGAGAATTTCCTGCCCACCTAACCTATCAGACGACCCTTAACTTGCTGTTGTTGAAAAAAAAATCACAAATTTATTTTCATTATTTTTTTAATTTCAAATTACGTCCAAATTCGGCAATACTGACAAACGGCCAAAAGCGACGTTCTTTTTAAGAGGACAGGTTGTATATATAACCCTGTGTTAATATATGGCATTGGGCTATATATTAAAATTTTCTGATACTCGTTTTGGCCTGAATAAATCATTTGTTGCACAGGGTTTTATATTAGAGATCCTTTAAGTGATGTTTTCTTTCGTATCAAGCATATAAATTAATACAAACTTTATTAGGAAGCTTAAAATTTCAAGTCCCCGCTGTTTCTTCATTCGTTAATAGAAAAATTATCTAAGTAACTCAACATGAGCTTATAAGTGTTCTTAAATAAAAAAATATAGTTATTAGTAGAGTCAATTAGCATAATTCAAAATAATTTTGTGTAATAAGGTGCTTAATTGATTTGACATTTTTTTTTCTAATGAGAAAATATATTTTTCTTTACATATTAAGCATCAAAAGAAATAAAACAGGTAGTAAAGTTTACAAAATTTCTTAACACATTTAAAAACATTTCCCCTCTTAATACTAGGTCAAATGTTTCCCCCAAAAACACTGATTATTATTTTTAAGAATATGAAGTTTAGTAATGGAAAAAGTGTTTCGTGCATTAATTATTTCACCATTAACCTGAACAAAATCACTATACATATTTGCAAAATGTTTTTCTCCCTCACTGTCTCAGGAGGAGTAATATGGTATACATTTTGACAGTATCAAGAAATGAAACGAAACAAATTTAGAGACACTAAAACCCTTGCATTCCCTACCATTGGGAACTCCCTACTTATGGGAGCCGAACGGACAGTACGCTGGACTTGTGATCCTGTGGTCCTGGGTTCGATCCCAGGCGCCGGCGAGAAACAATGGGCAGAGTTTCTTTCACCCTATGCCCCTGTTACCTAGCAGTAAAATAGGTACCTGGGAGTTAGTCAGCTGTCACGGGCTGCTTCCTGGGGGGTGGAGGCCTGGTCGAGGACCGGGCCTCGGGGACACTAAAAAGCCCCGAAATCATCTCAAGATAACCTCAAGATCTCAAGATAACCTCAAGATACCATTTTTTGAGGAAATTGTGAAGTAAACAGAAAGTTGGACGAGCTTTGAAAACAGAATGAACACGAAGCTTAAACTCTTAAATAGGTGAAAAAAAATCAACTTCGGAATCGACTGCATTGATCATAAATATGAATATGTATCCTTTATCTCCTCTTTCTTCTTAGTATTATCAAAAATCCTCGATAGGTTGTTCAACGAGTTCAGTATCTTGTTCTTAGATGATGACTGTCGGAAAATCCGACACCATTTAATAATCATACAGATAATAGCTGTATTACCAACAAGTTACCCATAGAAAACGTAACTTGTAGTGGAATTACCGTCTATAGAAAACGGGATATCATCACCACATACTATTATAATTCACCAGCTATTCTGCTGGGAATTATTCTTAAATACATTAGTCTTTGGACTTTACCATCATAAAACATCTTATATAAATTAACTTAATTATCAATATTAAAGTAGAGTAAATGTGACCCTTCTATCACTTTCTGACATGTGGACAATGTAAGCTAGGCGTCAGAGTGGTGAGGGGGCAGCCATTGTTGTGTCACCTCCGAGACGTGTGGAGCAAATTTGGCTCCTATCATATCTGGACAATGTCGGCCAGGCGTCAATAGTATGGAGTGTTAGATGCAGCCATTGTTGAGACTAGACCAGAGGCTCACACGGGAGCAAATTCGGCTCCTGTTAAATTTACTTGGACGTAGTGTTATGGAAACTAAAAGTGTACCATTATCAACACGCTGTCTACAAATTCAAGTTAAGTGTTCTTTCCGAAACCCATTATCTATCATTAGTGGCCATTAATGTCATTGGGTAGGGTGTGCCGGTTAGAACGCGAAATCGCCTCATACTAAAGGTAATTAAGCCAGGTCTTTATTGTTCCATGTACAATATTTTCTCTGATATAGCTTGTCATATATAGGTTTCTGGCTTCACAGCTAGCGCCCTTTTGACAGGTCAAGACGAGGAAGACTTTGTGCACCAGTTACTGGGTGATGGAAGCTACCTCAAAGAGGATAATTTGGTGTCTACACCCTAGTTATACCTGGTGGACTAGCCTGCTGTACTATAAGATAAGGAACCTCTTCAATGTATGTAGTTAATTCTGTAGTTTGATTGGCTGCATATATATTAATTTAATAACCCCCCCCTAATGTGTAGAGGATCGATTTGTGAGATTATGAGATTATTGCAGAAATACAGTCCACTTATCATTATACAAATTGCTATCGAAGTATATAAATTAACGTAAATATAAATTCATATAAATTAAATAAATATAAATCTCACAGGTCGGTTCCCACAATGACATAATAGTTGATTTCGTAGATATCTTGAAGGATATTGAGAACATTTTACATCACGGAGACAACTAGGACTCTCTTTAAACCCTCCAAGTGTGAAGATATCACACCCACACCCAAGAGCCAAGTAAAGGCCGTCATGTAGGGAGTCCATATAATCAGTCCTGTAGACAGCACTCTACTCGGTGCTCCACTCGGGCGAAACGCCAATGATGTGATCCTTGGAAAGAAAATCCCGGACCTCAAGAGAATGGAAGATACGATTGGCGACATCGATGCTCATGATACATTTTATCTTGTCAATATCATTTTATCTTTATTTTATACAATCGTGCTGGGACACTCTGAACACTCAGACGAATCTTGAGATTATCTTGAGATGATTTCGGGGCTTTAGTGTCCCCGCGGCCCGGTCCTCGACCAGGCCTCCACCCCCAGGAAGCAGCCCATGACAACTGACTAACTCCCAGGTACCTATTTACTGCTAGGTAACAGGGGCATTTAGGGTGAAAGAAACTTTGCCCATTTGTTTCTGCCTCGTGCGGAAATCGAACCCGCGCCACAGAATTACGAGTCCTGCGCGCTATCCACCAAGCTACGAGGCCAACCACCAGTAAATAAATATTCCAGCTGGAACACCCCACCATCTGACAGCTTTTATGGAAACTGCGGACATATCCAGGGAGTATGCTCGCCTCATAGATATGCGATCCCGACGTGCATGGGAATTCTTTCTGTGGCGGTCCTTACGTGTCTGCAGGAGCAGCGGACAGCTCTACATTGCCATCACCATCCACCTTGCTTACTTCTCCTATCCTATTGCATGTTGTTAAAGATTCGCTACTTGGAACAAACAGTTCCAAGTAGCACGGGCTATGGTGAGCCCGTAGAACTCCTATTGCAATGACGCAGAAGATGATGAGTATTTGGTTGCCCGGACTGCACTGCTGAAAATTATATGGACGGCATATAAGTTATGATGAAGTCAACATCACTAAGAAGAGCATGCCCCTGAAGACAACATCATTAGGAAGAGCATGCCCCTGAAGTCAACATCATTAGGAAGAGCATGCCCCTGAAGACAATATCATTAGGAAGAGCATGCCCCTGAAGACAATATCATTAGGAAGAGCATGCCCCTGAAGACAACATCATTAAGAAGAGCATGCCCCTGAAGTCAACATCATTCAGAATACCATGCCCCTGAAGACACTATCATTAGGAAGAGCATGCCCCTGAAGACACTATCATTAGGAAGAGCATGCCCCTGAAGACACTATCATTAGGAAGAGCATGCCCCTGAAGACACTATCATTAGGAAGAGCATGCCCCTGAAGACAACATCATTTAAGAAGAGCATGCCCCTGAAGACAACATCATTTAAGAAGAGCATGCCCCTGAAGACAACATCATTAAGAAGAGCATGCCCCTGAAGACATCATCATTAAGAAGAGCATGCCCCTGAAGTCAACATCATTAAGAAGAGCATGCCCCTGAAGACAACATCATTTAAGAAGAGCATGCCCCTGAAGACAATATCATTAGGAAGAGCATGCCCCTGAAGTCAACATCATTAAGAAGAGCATGCCCCTGAAGTCAACATCATTAAGAAGAGCATGCCCCTGAAGACAACATCATTTAAGAAGAGCATGCCCCTGAAGTCAACATCATTAAGAAGAGCATGCCCCTGAAGACAACATCATTAAGAAGAGCATGCCCCTGAAGTCAACATCATTAAGAAGAGCATGCCCCTGAAGTCAACATCATTAAGAAGAGCATGCCCCTGAAGTCGACATCATTAAGAAGAACATGCCCCTGAAGACATCATCATTAAGAAGAGCGTGCCCCTGAAAGTGTCCAGCAGAGGGAGAACCTTGCGGTCTAATGTCCCATAATTTGTCATCATCAATGGTGTAACAGATTGAATTACACTACTACCACGAAGGAATAGCAGACAACTGGCTTGGGTCTATCCTTGTGTATCCATCTTGGTCAAACATGTGCCACTGCCACACATAGCGAATGATTCAGATCAAACAAGCATAGGGAAATAGATCATTGGTTATCTTGAGGTTATCTTGATGATTTCTGGGCTTTTTAGTGTCCCCCGCGGTCCGGTCCTCGACCAGGCCTCCACCCCCAGGAAGCAGCCCGTGACAGCTGACTAACACCCAGGTACCTATTTTACTGCTAGGTAACAGGGGCATAGGGTGAAAGAAACTCTGCCCATTGTTTCTCGCCGGCGCCTGGGATCGAACCCAGGACCATAGGATCACAAGTGCAGCGTGCTGTCCGCTCGGCCGACCAGCTCCGACCAGCTTGGTACAACATTGTTTCGAATCGATCTCAAACTCTTTGTCCGTAGGAAGAAAGAGCAAGGAGCACTCTCAAGGATCTGGGTTCCAGGTTTATTGAAGCAACAGGAGACCCAAGAGCAGCCAGTTTGTTTTTCCAGAAATAACGTTATCCTCGCTCCCTGTCGGGCGTCGAAGAAGCCCAAAGGAAACTACAGTTTGTGGGAAACGAACCTGTTTTTTTAATCTTCTTATTTTATAACCAACCGGGGAGCCGGTCGGCCGAGCAGACAGCACGCTGGACTTGTGATCCTGTGGTTCAGGGTTCGATCCCGGGCGCCGGCGAGGGACAATGGGCAGAGTCTCATTCACCCTATGCCCCTGTTACCTAGCAGTAAAATAGGTACCTGGGTGTTAGTCAGGTGTCACGGGTTGCTTCCTGGGGGTGGAGGCCTGGTCGAGGACCGGGCCGCGGGGACACTAAAGCCCCGAAATCATCTCAAGATAACCTCAAGATAAGATAACCAATTTTGTAACTTTGTATAATAGAGCATATAATAATAATGAGAAAATTCCCCAGGGCTGTGAGGTGGACTCGAACCAATGACCGTAACATTCCAAGTCGCATACTATACCATTATTGAACTTAGAGGCGTAGGGATTAGGTTTACCGTGGTATACAGATGTGGACGTTAACTCATCCAAACCTGCAGACGGCCGCTGGTGGGCGCATGCATGCGGTAGGGCGTGACACGTCGAGTCACTCATTCGACGCACCAGGGTAAAAACAAATCATTTTCGTGAAATTTGACGTGTGGTAAATATTGCAGAGCGGAGGCTTTTTGACCTCGTGTGACGAGGATTGAGTTCCGCAGTCAGAGGGTGATGCTGTCAGCCCCTGAGGTGATGATTGTAAGTAAACTAATCGCTGATTATAGGTATACTAATCACTGATTGTTCTTGCTGTGTACTGGCAGTCTCATATTGTTTGTTTATGATGTATTAGCAGCATAATACAGGTTTATACTTGACCATTTCTTTATCGTATGTTCACCCTCCTATTCCGTGTCCAGTTCCCCACTCTTTCCCACCTCCTCCTCTTCCATCAGTCATTTCCCTTCCATTCTCTACCTTAATATATATTTTCTTTCTCGCTGTTGTTCTTCAGGTGAAGTCTTATCAAAGCCAACAATGTCACTTTAAGCTCAGTCGTGATCCATCAAGAATAGTGATGCAAATCCTTAGTTGTAAATCTTTTCCTCTCTGATCGAAATTCTTATATTTAAGAATGTTCCTTATTCTTTTACTTTCGTCGGCTCCTTCTCAATTCTCTATACAGTGTTTCTTGAAGGTTAATGGATTATTAGTACCTGCGGCCATTACTGGTACTTGCGGTGGTTACTGGTGCCTGCGGTGGTTACTGGTACCTGCGGCCATTACTGGTACCTGCGGTGGTTACTGGTGCCTGCGGCCATTACAGGTACCTGCGGCCATTACAGGTACCTGCGGCCATTACTGGTACCTGCGGCCATTACGGGTACCTGCGGTGGTTACTGGTGCCTGCGGTGGTTACTGGTACCTGCGGTGGTTACTGGTGCCTGCGGCCATTACTGGTACCTGCGGTGGTTACTGGTACCTGCGGTGGTTACTGGTACCTGCGGTGGTTACTGGTACCTGCGGTGGTTACTGGTGCCTGCGGCCATTACTGGTACCTGCGGTGGTTACTGGTACCTGCGGTGGTTACTGGTACCTGCGGTGGTTACTGGTACCTGCGGTGGTTACTGGTACCTGCGGTGGTTACTGGTGCCTGCGGCCATTACTGGTACCTGCGGTGGTTACTGGTACCTGCGGTGGTTACTGGTACCTGCGGTGGTTACTGGTACCTGCGGTTGTTACTGGTACCTGCGGTGGTTACTGGTGCCTGCGGCCATTACGGGTACCTGCGGCCATCACTGGTGCCTGCGGCCATTACTGGTGCCTGCGACCATTACTGGTGCCTGCGGCCATTACTGGTGCCTGCGGCCATTACTGGTGCCTGCGGCCATTACGGGTGCCTGCGGCCATTACTGGTGCCTGCGGCCATTACTGGTGCCTGCTGCCATTACGGGTGTCTGCGGCCATTACTGGTGTCTGCGGCCATTACTGGTGCCTGCGGCCATTACTGGTGTCTGCGGCCATTACTGGTGTCTGCGGCCATTACTTGGATTTTCAGTCCAATGTCTGCCACCAGAGGGAAGGGGAACTATCATGGAGAAAGCGCCAAGCCATTACATCTATATAACACTGGGAAGGAATCAGGATAAGGATTTGGGACGGGACGGGGGAAAGGAATGGTGCCCAATTGTGGACGATTGGGGGATTGAGCGCCGACCTGCATGAAGCTAGACCATCTATCTACCGTCCTGCCCAAGTGGTTTATCTCACACCCCGAGTTAGTGTTTACATTTCCTTATTAACACCGTCCAACCACTTAGGCTAGACGGTAAAGCGAAGGGTCTCGCTTCATGCAAATCCGCGTTCAATCCCCGATCGTCCAAGTAGTTGAGTACCATTCCTTCCCCTTATCTCTTCAAAAAGCCATTAATATATTCTAACTCTGCCACTTTCTGACATTTTCCTCCTGTTTACATTGCCTCACTTGTCATTCTCTTTAAATGTCTCTCTGCCTTTGAGATTATATAAATGTTCGACCATTTTATCTACATTTCTCTCCTGTGTATATTATAATGACTAAATTGTATTCATTTTGTTGTATATTTCAGCTTTGTCTTTCATGTTTTTTTTCTCCTAGTTCTTCCTGCTGTTTGTGCATCTGTTTTTTTCATGTCGCCCCAGTTATTATGAGCCAAGCTTGCTTCTTTGTTCTATTCCACAGTATCTTGTTTACAAGGCATTCTTACACTGCTTTATTACGTGTTGAGTAGGCTGAAGGAAATACAGAGAGAGAGAGAGAGAGAGAGAGAGAGAGAGAGAGAGAGAGAGAGAGAGAGAGAGAGAGAGAGAGAGAGAGAGAGAGAGAGAGAGAGAGAGAGAGAGAGAGAGAGAGAGAGAGAGAGAGAGAGAGAGAGAGAGAGAGAGAGAGAGAGAGAGAGAGAGAGTGAGAGAGAGTGAGAGAGAGTGAGAGAGAGTGAGAGTGAGTGAGAGTGAGTGAGAGTGAGTGAGAGTGAGTGAGAGTGAGTGAGAGTGAGTGAGAGTGAGTGAGAGTGAGAGAGAGACAGAGAGACAGAGAGGGAGAGAGGGAGAGAGGGAGAGAGAGAGAGAGGGAGAGAGGGAGAGAGGGAGGGGGGGGGGAGAGAGAGAGAGACGATACAGCCAGAAATAGAAAGGGAGACGAAGAGAGGGACAGTGAGAAGGTGAATGCGGAGATTGTGTACTCACCTAGTTGTGCTTGCGAGGGTTGAGCTCTGGTTCTTTGGTCCCGCCTCTCAACCGTCAATCAACAGGTGTACAGGTTCCTGAGCCTATTGGGCTCTATCATATCTACGTGTGTGTGTGTGTGTGTGTGTGTGTGTGTGTGTGTGTGTGTGTGTGTGTGTGTGTGTGTGTGTGTGTGTGTGTTTTGGACATTGGTATGAGTTGGCCGATTCTGTTCTACTGTTAAACTTAATATCAGCACAAGAAAAATGTAGTCATATGATGATTGGTTGGGGAAACTCGAGATGTGATTAGATTAGGACGAGTTTTTATTTGGCTAATTATGGTGTAATTTGCATAATCGTGCCAATCCACACTGGGGTTCCGCTCGATCAACACCCAATCGTGCTACACCAGTCCCTCGTGTCTACACCAGTCCCTCGTGTCTACATCAGTCCCTCGTGTCTACACCAGTCCCTCGTGTCTACACCAGTCCCACGTGTCTACACCAGTCCCACGTGTCTACACCAGTCCCACGTGTCTACACCAGTCCCTCGTGTCTACATCAGTCCCACGTGTCTACACCAGTCCCTCGTGTCTACATCAGTCCCTCGTGTCTACACCAGTCCCTCGTGTCTACACCAGTCCCTCGTGTCTACACCAGTCCCACGTGTCTACACCAGTCCCACGTGTCAACACCAGTCCCTCGTGTCTACACCAGTCCCACGTGTCTACACCAGTCCCACGTGTCTACACCAGTCCCACGTGTCTACACCAGTCCCACGTGTCAACACCAGTCCCTCGTGTCTACACCAGTCCCACGTGTCTACACCAGTCCCTCGTGTCAACACCAGTCCCTCGTGTCTACACCAGTCCCACGTGTCTACACCAGTCCCTCGTGTCTACACCAGTCCCACGTGTCTACACCAGTCCCACGTGTCTACACCAGTCCCTCGTGTCTACACCAGTCCCTCGTGTCTACATCAGTCCCTCGTGTCTACACCAGTCCCTCGTGTCTACACCAGTCCCACGTGTCTACACCAGTCCCACGTGTCTACACCAGTCCCACGTGTCTACACCAGTCCCTCGTGTCTACATCAGTCCCACGTGTCTACACCAGTCCCTCGTGTCTACATCAGTCCCTCGTGTCTACACCAGTCCCTCGTGTCTACACCAGTCCCTCGTGTCTACACCAGTCCCACGTGTCTACACCAGTCCCACGTGTCAACACCAGTCCCTCGTGTCTACACCAGTCCCACGTGTCTACACCAGTCCCACGTGTCTACACCAGTCCCACGTGTCTACACCAGTCCCACGTGTCAACACCAGTCCCTCGTGTCTACACCAGTCCCACGTGTCTACACCAGTCCCTCGTGTCAACACCAGTCCCTCGTGTCTACACCAGTCCCACGTGTCTACACCAGTCCCTCGTGTCTACACCAGTCCCACGTGTCTACACCAGTCCCACGTGTCTACACCAGTCCCTCGTGTCTACACCAGTCCCTCGTGTCTACACCAGTCCCACGTGTCTACATCAATCCCTCGTGTCTACACCAGTCCCTGGTGTCTACACCAGTCCCTGGTGTCTACACCAGTCCCTCGTGTCTACACCAGTCCCTGGTGTCTACACCAGTCCCTCGTGTCTACACCAGTCCCTCGTGTCTACACCAGTCCCTCGTGTCTACACCAGTCCCTCGTGTCTACACCAGTCCCTCGTGTCTACACACACGCCTTCCTCACAAGGCACTTCCTCAGCTGAGGATAACTAACAGACCGTCGTCTCTGTCGATAACGGAACTGCTATAAGGGAACAAATCCACAAGGGCCGTGAAGAGGATTCGAACCTGCGTCCGGGAGCATCCCAGACGCTGCCTTAATCAGCCAATTCTTTTATGCCTTGATTTGTTCATTTGATGCATCGCGTTATTGTGATTTCTGTATGTAATGCTGTAAAGGCTCTGTATAACTGATATCAGATCAGACTTGATCTGATATCAGTTATATCTTACCTTATCTTACCAGTTATCTTACCTTATATCTTAACAGTTATCTTACCTTATATCTTACCAGTTATATCTTATAGCTTACCAAGTTACAATTTCCATCCCAAGGAAGCGACAATCTTAGTTTTTCATAGGATGTGTCCTTGCTCGAAAAAAACAAGTTTGGATTGAATACCTTTTAATAAATTCCTTTCTTGGCTGATCCCGTATGTTCATTACTCACAACACTCATATACCCCTTTTTGGGGGATCATTTTAGTAAGTTCAAGCAGTGACTTTAACGCGAGTGAGTGTAATTTGCATAATTCGGATGAGTCTAGGGAGCGTCCGAATTATCAACGGGGAAAATATGGAATCTGCTTTTCACAGAAAACTTACTTTGGCAATGTGTTCCAATGACATAAAAATGGACGCTGATATTTTCAAGCCATTGTCATGGAAAGGAAGCCTGTTCGGCTTATGGAGGCCTACGTAGCCACGACTGTCACCCAAACAGTTACAGGTCAGACCGAACAGTGCTTAACCTGCTGAAACGTACAGGTTCATGGCATCCACCCCGACAAATTGATGAACCTATAAAGCAGGACCTTCAAATTGAATGACCACAAATGTGGACTTGTTAGAATTGCACTCTATCACAGCCAGGCCAGCATTCCTCTGTTGAGGAGAAGAACAGAATAAAGTTTTTTGCATTTAGACTTTTTAGTTAAAGATAATATACGATAGACATAAGCAGACGCAGCAACAGAGGGACAACTGACTGAGCAACAGAAATATTCAAGCAGACTTAGCCACAGAAAGAGAAATGGAGAAAGAAACATAACTTGAGACAGAAAATAAAGCCAAAACAGCATCATTATAATAGACAAACAGGGAGACAGAGAGCGAGACAGACAGTATACCCAGATGGACAGTAAAAATCGTACGATCACAATACACTCAATGTTATGACAGATTATATTTACCAAACCAATTACTGTAAACAGAAATCAAATGAACTTAATCCAGACTTAGTTTTCAATAACATGATTGAATTCTGCGAATCATCCTAAATTCCCTCCAAACAAAATTAAAAAAAAAAAGGTATTGAACACTCGTTTATATATTAAATATATCTTTTTTAAAATAACTATATCAGTATAGTTTCATTGTTCAGGAGCGCATATATATATATATATATATATATATATATATATATATATATATATATATATATATATATATATATATATATATATATATATATATATATATGGACTTGTGAAGATTCATAAGCCTAACTATCCCATGAGGCCTATCGTCAGTTCTGTGGGATCCATTTCTTACAAGCCTTCTAAATGGCTTACCAAAGTCTTGTCCCCGGTGTTAGGAACTATTTCCTCTTCTCATTTGACCAATTCTATTGAATTAGTTAACAAATTGAATAGTGTTCCAATCACTGCTGATGTCAAGCTAATCAGTTTTGACGTTTGTCCTTTGTTTACAAAGGTGCATGTTGATGATGTTCTTATCTTACTCATGAATTAATGAATCATGTTTTACCTCTTTTGATATTGTTGTCAATATTGTTAATTTGTGCATTAAAGAATGTAAATTTACCTTTAATTATGAGTAATATTTACAGACTTTTGGAATGGTAATGGGGAATCCTTTATCGCCATTGCTTTCAAACTTTACATGGAATTCTTCTAAAAAAAATTAGTTTAAAATAATTACCTCTGGAATCTTTCCATATACTAGATATGTTGATATTTTGTGCATATTGCATTCAGATGTAAATAAAGACGAATTTGCAGCTGAAATTGATAAATGTTTGCCATTCTTAGATATACTTATTCATAGGGAAGATTTTTCATTAAAGTTTAGTGTTTACAGGAAGCCTACGAATAATTTATATTATGTTCATTATTTCTCAGGGCATAGATACAATGTGATACAATAAATTTTGTCCTCTATGTATCAAAGAGTTCTTTGGGTTGTTAGTCTAGAATTCTTAGATGAAAAGTTTGAGTATTGATTCTATTGGTCTCAAGCTTTGTTATCCATTGTTTTTTTTGGGAAATTTGCCATAGCAAAGGACGTAGTACGTATTATAATAATATATTCAGTGAGAAAATTCGCCCAAAGAATAAGTTTTGTTTACATATATTTCTGTTTTTGGAAATATTGTTAAGGCCTTGAAATTTTTTGATATACATGTATCGTTTAATTACGAAAATACCGTTGGAAAACTATTAGTTAGAAACAGTCCTCGTAGTGATAATTGTGTCATTTTTAAAATGCCCTGTAAAGACTGTAATAAGTAGGGCAAACATCTAAAGATTTAAAATGTCGAATTTTGCAACATAAATGTTCTGTAAGATATGGCCAATTGTCTAATGCTTTGTTCATTTGTCAGAAAATTATCATCAAATTGATTGGGAGATGGCTTCTCCAATAACTATTTGAAAATGCACTTTCAATAGGAACATAATTGAATCTGCTTTAAAACAGATTACCAAATCATGTAATCTGAACATTAAAAGTGATTTGTATAATTTAGATCCATTTTTGACTGATCAGTTAAGGGGTGATTTGAGTAGGAACATTGATACACAATTGTCTCACTAATACCTCGTTAATATCCACTATCTCAGTATCTCATTGTTGACATTGGAACATAGGAATAAAGGTAACTTCAGAAGACCTATTGGCCCATACGATGCGGCATCTATTTATAGCCATTTCATGTCCATTGAATCAAATGCCCTGTGTACCTCACCTCATTTCACCTCCTTTCTGCCTATATATATCCAATCTACTGACTATTAAATTCATCTTTCTGAAGATGTATTATTAAATACGAAAGTACTTAAGGAAATTCCTGTTTCAATTCTTCCTTCGTGGTCTGACACTGTTATATTTTTCATCTCGGGTTAATTTTCGTGATTTACACACACACACACACACACACACACACACACACACACACACACACACACACACACACACACACACACACACACACACACACACACACACATACACACACACACACACACACACACACACACACACACACACACACACACACACACACACACACACACACACACACACACACACACACACACACACTCACACACACACACACACACACACACACACACACACACACACACTCACACTAGGGGGCCGGTGGCTGAGCGAACAGCACGTTGGGCGCGTGATCCTGTGGTCCCGGGTTCGATTCCAGGCGCCGGCGAGAAACAATGGGCAGTTTCTTTCGCCCTGATGCCCCTGTTACATAGCAGTAAATAGGTACCTGGGAGTTAGTCAGCTGTCACGGGCTCCTTCCTGGGGGTGGAGGCCTGGTCGAGGACCGGGTCGCGAGGACACTAAAAGCCCCGAAATCATCTCAAGATAACCTCAAGATAACTTCCATAGCCCTGGACTTAACTATGGTAGACCAGGAGACTTTTTTGTGACTTGTGGAAGATTATAAGTTGCCAGCGAAGCTGCGGCGGATGCAGACATGACCGTCACCGTCAGTGTCCTTGTTATATAGGTGGGATGTCACTGTAACTGTGTCACTGGGATGTTACTGTGCTGTTATAACACTACACAAAGCGTTATAGCAACACAGTGTTATGGCAGTACAAACATTGCAGGAGTTATAGAAGCACAAAAGTGTTTGGAAAACCGGAAAACTCCTAGACAATAAAGTATTATGTTCAACATAAAGAGAACAAATCAGTATTTTACAGTAAATAATAGTTAGTATGATTATTATTTTAGGAAATTCCTGGAAATTTAGGATTATTATTTTTAGGAAATAATAATCAGTATGATTATTATTTTATAATAATCAGTATTATAAACAAATTTGACAAGGAATCCAAGATTGTTAGAATATTTAACCAGAAGTATTGATACTCAAATATATATATATATATGTATATTAGTATATTTTGGTAGCAGTCTTTCCCGTAGACATATATTATTAAATATGACCGAAAAAGTAAGATTAATAATTCTAACACGAATTTTCTCAATCACTTCTCCAAAATTCATTTTTATTTCTAGTCTGACGCGACACGGGCGCGTTTCGTAAAACTTATTACATTTTCAAAGACTTCACAAATACACAACTGATTAGAACGTATCTCTGATTTTATATCTACATTTGAGTGAGGTGGGAAGGGTGATGTGGCATTAACACAAGACAGAACAGGAGGGGATATTAATAGGGTATTAAAAGTATCAACACAAGACAGAACAGAAACAATGGGTATTGAATAGAAGTGTTTGTAGAAAGCCTATTGGTCCATATTTCTTGATGCTTCTATATTGGAGCAGAGTCTTGAGGTGGGTAGAATATAGTTGTGCAATAATTGGCTGTTGATTGCTGGTGTTGACTTCTTGATGTGTAGTGCCTCGCAAACGTCAAGCCGCCTGCTATCGCTGTATCTATCGATGATTTCTGTGTTGTTTACTAGGATTTCTCTGGCGATGGTTTGGTTATGGGAAGAGATTATATGTTCCTTAATGGAGCCCTGTTGCTTATGCATCGTTAAACGCCTAGAAAGAGATGTTGTTGTCTTGCCTATATACTGGGTTTTTTGGAGCTTACAGTCCCCAAGTGGGCATTTGAAGGCATAGACGACATTAGTCTCTTTTAAAGCGTTCTGTTTTGTGTCTGGAGAGTTTCTCATGAGTAGGCTGGCCGTTTTTCTGGTTTTATAGTAAATCGTCAGTTGTATCCTCTGATTTTTGTCTGTAGGGATAACGTTTCTATTAACAATATCTTTCAGGACCCTTTCCTCCGTTTTATGAGCTGTGGAAAAGAAGTTCCTGTAAAATAGTCTAATAGGGGGTATAGGTGTTGTGTTAGTTGTCTCTTCAGAGGTTGCATGGCTTTTCACTTTCCTTCTTATGATGTCTTCGATGAAACCATTGGAGAAGCCGTTATTGACTAGGACCTGCCTTACCCTACAGAGTTCTTCGTCGACTTGCTTCCATTCTGAGCTGTGGCTGAGAGCACGGTCGACATATGCGTTAACAACACTCCTCTTGTACCTGTCAGGGCAGTCGCTGTTGGCATTTAGGCACATTCCTATGTTTGTTTCCTTAGTGTAGACTGCAGTGTGGAAACCTCCGCCCTTTTCCATGACTGTTACATCTAGAAAAGGCAGCTTCCCATCCTTTTCCGTCTCGTAAGTGAAACGCAGCACGGAACTCTGCTCAAATGCCTCCTTCAGCTTCTGCAGATGTCTGACATCAGGTACCTGTGTAAAAATGTCGTCAACATACCTGCAGTATATGGCCGGTTTCAAGTTCATGTCGACTAAGACTTTTTGCTCGATGGTACCCATGTAGAAGTTTGCAAACAGGACACCTAGGGGAGAACCCATGGCGACCCCATCTACTTGCTTATACATGTGCCCATCCGGGCTCAAGAAGGGTGCCTCTTTAGTACAAGCTTGGAGTAGTTTCCTCAGAATACTTTCTGGCATGTCAAGAGGAGTACAGGCTGGATCACGATACACTCTGTCGGCTATCATTCCGATTGTCTCGTCCACAGGTACGTTGGTAAACAGCGATTCTACGTCCAACGAGGCTCTTATCCCTGTGGCCCGTGTGCCCCGCAGTAAGTCAACAAATTCCTTTGGAGACTTCAGGCTGAAGGCGCAAGGAACATAAGGAGTCAGCAGGCCGTTGAGTCGCTTTGCCAGTCTGTACGTGGGTGTGGGTATCTGGCTAATGATTGGCCGAAGTGGGTTTCCAGGCTTGTGCGTCTTGACATTTCCATACGCATATCCAGGTTTATATTCCCCAATGATCTTTGGCAGGTGGAGTCCGGATTTCTTGGCGTTTACAGTTTCGATCAGTTTGTTGACCTTTGCTTTTAATTCGGCTGTAGTGTCCTTCGTTACCCTTTGGAACTTAGTTTGGTCAGAGAGTATGATGTTCATTTTCGCCAGATATTCGTCTTTTTTAAGAATGACATATTGGCGACTTGTCACCTCTCCTGACAACTATCTCCTTGTTCTCACGAAGGCTTTTAGCTGCCGCTTTAAGCTCGGGGGACAGTATGGTGCTTCTGTAGTTGCCTCGATTCTTTCCTCCTTCTGCAATAAGTTCTGCTTGTAAGGTATCTTTGGTAGTGACCTTCTTTTGTGTCTCGAGGTCGAATATGTCGTCCAACAGAATTTCCAACTCTACTTTCCGGGCCATTTCACTCGGTCTGGACATAACATGACAGTTTATGCCCAGATTTAGGAGAGTGACTTGGTCCTCAGTGAGGTTAATTCCTGCAAGGTTCAGGAAGCCATCTCTTGGTCGTGGAATTGCCATAGGTCCTCCATATAATGTTGTTAGTTTCTTGATAATCCTTGTTTCAGTGCTGAGGTGATGTTGGTCTGTGAGGATGTCGAGGTGTTGTTCAATGCGGGTACGGGTACTATGGTCGATGTTGCTATTTCTCCACTCGTTTGTAGCATGAAGTAGTTGCGTTTTGTTGTCTTTGAAGTCTTTGAAAAGTCTTTGAAATGAAGAATTTGTGAAGTCTTTGAAAATGTAATAAGTTTTACGAAACGCGCCCGTGTCGCGTCAGACTAGAAATAAAAATGAATTTTGGAGAAGTGATTTTTTATTTACCTCCAACAGTGAAGCGTAATTTACGAAAGATTGAGAAAATTCGTGTTAGAATTATTAATCTTACTTTTTCGGTCATATTTAATAATATATATGTATATATATATTTATATATATATATACATATTTATATATATATAAATATATATATATATATATAAATATATATATATATATTTATATATATATATATTTATATATATATATATATATATATATATATATATATATATATATATATATAATGTCGTACCTAGTAGCCAGAACGCACTTCTCGGCCTACTATACAAGGCCCGATTTGCCTAATAAGCCAAGTTTTTCTGAATTAATATATTTTCTCTAATTTTTTTCTTATGAAATGATAAAGCTACCCATTTCATTATGTATGAGGTCAATTTTTTTTTATTGGAGTTAAAATTAACGTAGATATATGACCGAACCTAACCAACCCTACCTAACCTAATCTATCTTTATAGGTTAGGTTAGGTAGCCGGAAAAATTAGGGTAGGTTAGGTAGGTTAGGTAGTCGAAAAACAATTAATTCATGTAAACTTGGCTTATTAGGAAAATTGGGCCTTGCATAGTAGGGTGAGAAGTGCGTTCTGGCTACTAGGTACGACATATATATATATATATATATATATATATATATATATATATATATATATATATATATATATATATATATATATATATATATATATAATCTTTCAAAAGCATTCTTGTGAGTGTTGTGGTGTCTTGTGCAACACATCGGTTGCATTGATTTGACATGCAATATGTCAGTTTTGAGATGCAATAGATTTGCTCATAAATGCAATGAATGCTTTTCTGATATGCAGTGTGCGGCTTGAGCACGAATATTAGTGCATGATTTAGTTGTTACATTGTTTTGATATGCAATATTCTTTCAGAATGAAAAGAGGATTAAAAACTGAGTGAATGATTGGATAACATTCGTGGCGCCATATCTGCTTCACTGATACCATCAGCAGCATTGGTTGATATGAACGTTGAGTGATGAATCAGCAGCAGTGGACCAGAATTGAATTGCGAGTGACACCGTTTTGTTTTATTATATATGTCTATAACAGGGAAAAGTCTGCCTGTTTGTCTGTTTGAACGCTTCTGTTTGTGTCTTCAGTAAATGCCGTTTATTTCTGAAGCTGTTACTTTGGTAACGAATCATCGAACACTATAATATAAAGATAGTTTTCGTTGTATTATATATGACTGGAATTCTATATTATATGAGTCTAAACTAATATAGAAATTTGATCCATATTATGATGCTTCCGTTTTCTAAATGAAACAAACATAAAGCCAAAAGCAACAGCCTGAGCGATAGGAAAAACAGATACAGCACCTGAGTCAACAAGTCAGGAAATGCTGCAACAACAACTAAGGCAGCAGGAGCAGCAGAGTCAGCAGCAGAAGCAGCAGCAGAAGCATCAGCTGAAGCATAAGCAGCAGCAACAACAACAGCAGCAGCAGCAGCAACACCAGACGCAACAGCAGCAGCAGCAACAGCAGCAGCAGCAGCAGCAGCAGCAACAGCAGCAGCAGCAACAGCAGCAACAACAAAAGCAGCAGCCGCAGCAACAACAAAAGCAGCAGCAGCAGCAACAACAACAACAGCAGACACAGCAGCAACAACAACAACAGCAGACGCAGCAGCAACAACAACAACAGCAGACGCAGCAGCAACAACAACAACAGCAGACGCAGCAGCAACAACAACAACAGCAGACGCAGCAGCAGCAGAGCAGCAGTAGCAGCAGCAGCAGCAGCAGCAGCAGCAGCAGCAGGAGTGATCCTCTACGCTGAATAAAAGATGCAAGTAAAGTGACCCTAAGTGGAGTCAGCAACGAGAGAGTAACAGCTGAGACGACACGAGTCCCCAGCGGTCGATCCCCGTATGTGTGGGGGACCTTACATGGTGTAGTGTGTGAGGGACCTTACATGGTGTAGTGTGTGGGGGACCTGCTACATGGTGTAGTGTGTGGGGGACCTTACATGGTGTAGTGTGTGGGGGACCTTATATGGTGTAGTGTGTTGGGGACCTTACATGGTGTAGTGTGTGGGGGACCTGATACATGGTGTAGTGTGTGGGGGACCTGCTACATGGTGTAGTGTGTGGGACCTTATATGGTGTAGTGTGTGGGGGACCTTACATGGTGTAGTGTGTGGGGGACCTTACATGGTGTAGTGTGTGAGGGACCTTACATGGTGTAGTGTGTGGGGGACCTTACATGGTGTAGTGTGTGGAGGACCTTACATGGTGTAGTGTGTGAGGGACCTTACATGGTGTAGTGTGTGGGGGACCTTACATGGTGTAGTGTGTGAGGGACCTTACATGGTGTAGTGTGTGGGGGACCTGCTACATGGTGTAGTGTGTGGGGGACCTTACATGGTGTAGTGTGTGGGGGACCTTACATGGTGTAGTGTGTTGGGGACCTTACATGGTGTAGTGTGTGGGGGACCTGCTACATGGTGTAGTGTGTGGGACCTTATATGGTGTAGTGTGTGGGGGACCTTACATGGTGTTGTGTGTGGGGGACCTTACATGGTGTAGTGTGTGAGGGACCTTACAAGGTGTAGTGTGTGGGGGACCTTACATGGTGTAGTGTGTGGGGGACCTTACATGGTGTAGTGTGTGGGGAACCTGCTACATGGTGTAGTGTGTGCGGGACCTTACATGGTGTAGTGTGTGGGGGACCTGCTACATGGTGAAGTGTGTGAGGGACCTTACATGGTGTAGTGTGTGGGGGACCTGCTACATGGTGTAGTGTGTGGGGGACCTGCAACATGGTGTAGTGTGTGGGGGACCTGCAACATGGTGTAGTGTGTGGGGGACCTGCAACATGGTGTAGTGTGTGGGGGACCTGCTACATGGTGTAGTGTGTGAGGGACCTGCAACATGGTGTAGTGTGTGAGGGACCTTACATGGTGTAGTGTGTTGGGGACCTTACATGGTGTAGTGTGTGGGGGACCTGATACATGGTGTAGTGTGTGAGGGACCTGCTACATGGTGTAGTGTGTGGGGGACCTTACATGGTGTAGTGTGTGGGGGACCTGCTACATGGTGTAGTGTATTGGGGACCTTACATGGTGTAGTGTGTGGGGGACCTGCTACATGGTGTAGTGTGTGGGACCTTATATGATGTAGTGTGTGGGGGACCTTACATGGTGTTGTGTGTGGGGGACCTTACATGGTGTAGTGTGTGAGGGACCTTACATGGTGTAGTGTGTGGGGGACCTTACATGGTGTAGTGTGTGGGGGACCTTACATGGTGTAGTGTGTGGGGAACCTGCTACATGGTGTAGTGTGTGCGGGACCTTACATGGTGTAGTGTGTGGGGGACCTGCTACATGGTGTAGTGTGTGGGGGACCTGCAACATGGTGTAGTGTGTGGGGGACCTGCTACATGGTGTAGTGTGTGGGGGACCTGCAACATGGTGTAGTGTGTGAGGGACCTTACATGGTGTAGTGTGTTGGGGACCTTACATGGTGTAGTGTGTGGGGGACCTGATACATGGTGTAGTGTGTGAGGGACCTGCTACATGGTGTAGTGTGTGGGGGACCTTACATGGTGTAGTGTGTGGGGGACCTGCTACATGGTGTAGTGTGTGAGGGACCTGCTACATGGTGTAGTGTGTGGGGGACCTGCTACATGGTGTAGTGTGTGGGGGACCTTACATGGTGTAGTGTGTGGGGGACCGGCTACATGGTGTAGTGTGTGAGGGACCTGCTACATGGTGTAGTGTGTTGGGGACCTTACATGGTGTAGTGTGTGGGGGACCTGCTACATGGTGTAGTGTGTTGGGGACCTTACATGGTGTAGTGTGTGGGGGACCTGATACATGGTGTAGTGTGTGGGGGACCTGCTACATGGTGTAGTGTGCGAGGGACCTTACATGGTGTAGTGTGTTGGGGACCTTACATGGTGTAGTGTGTGGGGGACCTGATACATGGTGTAGTGTGTGGGGGACCTGCTACATGGTGTAGTGTGTGGGGGACCTGCTACATGGTGTAGTGTGTGAGGGACCTTACATGGTGTAGTGTGTTGGGGACCTTACATGGTGTAGTGTGTGGGGAACCTGATACATGGTGTAGTGTGTGGGGGACCTGCTACATGGTGTAGTGTGTGAGGGACCTTACATGGTGTAGTGTGTTGGGGACCTTACATGGTGTAGTGTGTGGGGGACCTGATACATGGTGTAGTGTGTGGGGGACCTGCTACATGGTGTAGTGTGTGGGACCTTATATGGTGTAGTGTGTGGGGGACCTTACATGGTGTAGTGTGTGGGGGACCTTACATGGTGTAGTGTGTGAGGGACCTTACATGGTGTAGTGTGTGGGGGACCTTACATGGTGTTGTGAGTGGGGGACCTTACATGGTGTAGTGTGTGAGGGACCTTACATGGTGTAGTGTGTGGGGGACCTTACATGGTGTAGTGTGTGAGGGACCTTACATGGTGTAGTGTGTGGGGGACCTGCTACATGGTGTAGTGTGTGGGGGACCTTACATGGTGTAGTGTGTGGGGGACCTTACATGGTGTAGTGTGTTGGGGACCTTACATGGTGTAGTGTGTGGGGGACCTGCTACATGGTGTAGTGTGTGGGACCTTATATGGTGTAGTGTGTGGGGGACCTTACATGGTGTTGTGTGTGGGGGACCTTACATGGTGTAGTGTGTGAGGGACCTTACATGGTGTAGTGTGTGGGGGACCTTACATGGTGTAGTGTGTGGGGGACCTTACATGGTGTAGTGTGTGGGGAACCTGCTACATGGTGTAGTGTGTGCGGGACCTTACATGGTGTAGTGTGTGGGGGACCTGCTACATGGTGTAGTGTGTGACGGACCTTACATGGTGTAGTGTGTGGGGGACCTGCTACATGGTGTAGTGTGTGGGGGACCTGCAACATGGTGTAGTGTGTGGGGGACCTGCAACATGGTGTAGTGTGTGGGGGACCTGCAACATGGTGTAGTGTGTGGGGGACCTGCTACATGGTGTAGTGTGTGGGGGACCTGCAACATGGTGTAGTGTGTGAGGGACCTTACATGGTGTAGTGTGTTGGGGACCTTACATGGTGTAGTGTGTGGGGGACCTGATACATGGTGTAGTGTGTGAGGGACCTGCTACATGATGTAGTGTGTGGGGGACCTTACATGGTGTAGTGTGTGGGGGACCTGCTACATGGTGTAGTGTGTTGGGGACCTTACATGGTGTAGTGTGTGGGGGACCTGCTACATGGTGTAGTGTGTGGGACCTTATATGGTGTAGTGTGTGGGGGACCTTACATGGTGTTGTGTGTGGGGGACCTTACATGGTATAGTGTGTGAGGGACCTTACATGGTGTAGTGTGTGGGGGACCTTACATGGTGTAGTGTGTGGGGGACCTTACATGGTGTAGTGTGTGGGGAACCTGCTACATGGTGTAGTGTGTGCGGGACCTTACATGGTGTAGTGTGTGGGGGACCTGCTACATGGTGTAGTGTGTGAGGGACCTTACATGGTGTAGTGTGTGAGGGACCTTACATGGTGTAGTGTGTGAGGGACCTTACATGGTGTAGTGTGTGGGGGACCTTACATGGTGTAGTGTGTGGGGGACCTTACATGGTGTAGTGTGTGGGGGACCTTACATGGTGTAGTGTGTGGGGGACCTTACATGGTGTAGTGTGTGGGGGACCTTACATGGTGTAGTGTGTGGGGGACCTTACGTGGTGTAGTGTGTGGGGGACCTTACATGGTGTAGTGTGTGAGGGACCTTACATGATGTAGTGGGTGGGGGGACCTTACATGGTGTAGTGTGTGGGGGACCTTACATGGTGTAGTGTGTGGGGGACCTTACATGGTGTAGTGTGTGGGGGACCATGGTGCCACTAGCAAGACCCATGGTGCCACTAGCAAGATCCATAGTGCCACTAGTAAGATCCATAGTGCCACTAGTAAGATCCATGGTGCCACTAGCAAGACCCATAGTGCCACTAGTAAGATCCATGGTGCCACTAGTAAGATCCATGGTGCCACTAGCAAGATCCATAGTGCCACTAGTAAGATCCATGGTGCCTCTAGCAAGACCCATAGTGCCACTAGTAAGATCCATGGTGCCACTAGCAAGGCCCATGGGCCACTAGCAAGACCCATGGTGCCACTAGCAAGATCAATAGTGCCACTAGTAAGACCCATAGTGCCACTAATAAGATCCATAGTGCCACTAGCAAGATCCATAGTGCCACTAGCAAGACCCGTAGTGCCGCTAGCAAGATCCATGGGCCACTAGCAAGACTCATAGTGCCACTAGCAAGATCCATGGTGCCACTAGCTACACATTGATACCTCGCTGATACAGCGTTGATACCACGTTAAAATACAGCATTGATACGTCGCTGATACAGCGTTGATACCACGTTAAAATACAGCATTGATACCACGCTAGAATACAGCGTTGATACCACGTTAAAATACAGCATTGATACCACGCTAGAATACAGCGTTGATACCACGTTAAAATACAGCATTGATAACACGCTAAAACACAGCGTTGACAAACAGTCGACACATAATTAGCACCTCACTCTGGGGGCATAAATTAACAAGGACTAAATGGAAAATCTACACTCAAACTATGTATTTACAGCTGAGTTCTAAACTGTACGACTTTCAATGGTTCAAACTAGGTCGTTAATGCTTCAATTTGGCCATCAGAGCAGTTGCCAAATTGACACGGAAAGGTCACTTGGCATCCCAAAAGTGGAGTTAGACTTTTAAAAGTTAGTTAGAAAGATAAAAATAATATCAAATCAAAGAAAAATATTTTTTTTTTTTTTTTTTTAAAAAGTGGAGTTAGACTTTTAAAAGTTAGTTAGAAAGATAAAAATAATATCAAATCAAAGAAAAATATTATTTAATAGTGGTTATATTTTGATACAAGATAACGTGAGGATTGTAGTATGTTAATTACATGAGTCATAAGACATTACTTCATAGGGAATAGTAAAGTTCGTAAAACTTTATTCGTTATAACTTATACAAAATATTTCAATACTGATTGGATTAAACAAAATCAAAGTTACGTTTTAGGCGTAAAGTGAGCGATATTTTGGTTATAAGTTGTCAGGTGACAAATGGAGGTTTGCTGTTAGATAATTTATTTTACAATTTAGGAGAGTGAGATCATTTGAAGTTGAACTGATATAATCTGTGCGTACTAAGTCTTGGCAGATACTTGCACCGTCTTGGCAGATACTTGCACAGTCTTGGCAGATATTTGCACAGTCTTAGCAGATACTTGCACAGTCTTGGCAGATATTTGCACAGCCTTGGCAGATATTTGCACAGTCTTGGCAGATACTTGCACAGTCTTGGCAGATATTTGCACAGTCTTAGCAGATATTTGCACAGTCTTGGCAGATATTTGCACAGCCTTGGCAGATATTTGCACAGCCTTGGCAGATATTTGCACAGCCTTGGCAGATATTTGCACAACCTTGGCAGATATTTGCACAGCCTTGGCAGATATTTGCACAGCCGGTCGGAGCCGGTCGGCCGAGCAGACAGCACACTGGACTTGTGATCCTGTGGTCCCTGGTTCGATCCCGGGCGCCGGAGAGAAACAATGGGCAGAGTTTCTTTCACCCTATGCCCCCTGTTACCTAGCAGTAAAATAGGTACCTGGGTGTTAGTCAGCTGTCACAGGTTGCTTTATGGGGGTGGAGGCCTGGTCGAGGACCGGGCCGCGGGGGACACTAAAGCCCCGCAATTATCTCAAGATAACCTCAAGATAGCCTTGGCATTCTACACCAACAGATCCCGGAGTTTGCTTGGCTCAAAATCCCTGCAAACACAAATGAGCTCAAAACGCCTGTCAGTAACTCGTGTTTCTGTCAGTAGTTCCTTCTAAATAACCAAGTTTGGTTATACCTTCTGGATATTCCTCTGCTCGCCCCTAGTGTTATACCTTCCTCTTGACGTGCTACACCATTATATATCCCTTCCTCTTGACGTACTACACCATTATATATCCCTCATTCTTACTTGAATATCACTCGTTCAGATTAGAACGCGTTTGGGAACATTCGACACATAGATTCGAACATTCATCAGGGCTCTTATGGATTTGTACTCATTCTTATGTTGTACTTACTAATAATTTTATTATTCTGGAAACATAGACGTGGACAGTGATATATGTGTGGCTGAAAAAATTGATGGGTGAGTCCTTTCATTCAAAAATATCACACGTTTGGGAATTATTTCCTCAAGGATGGGCGTGGATACCTGAGACATTGTCTGGAGCATTTCCTCCATTCACATTTATCAAGGTAACATTTTAAAGGGTCCCTTAGTTCACATCAGTACTAGCTTAGATATTAACTGATTTATAAATGTACAGGTATCAAGATGACCAAATTAAATCATGATGACCTGTCCTTCACTCCTTTAATATGACTTAAACTTGAAAAGTTGGCCCCTTGGAGGATATAATATGATCCACAAGGTTTTCATAATATTTTACTAAAAAAATCCATCATTATATGTTCCGAGCTGACAGTGGCTTGACGCTTTATTCTTTTACTCAATTATATTTTTACAAGTTTACTAAATCATATTAATATTGTTCTAACACGCGATGTTATCGTATAATATTAAAAGTGTAAACTGTTTGTCATGAGAGCATGACAATGTTATGGGACGACCCTGTCTTAGCGCACTCTACCAACCCAACTATATATATCCATATAGTCTCAAGGCAAGACTGCTACAATTAATATAGGTACCTTTAATGCTACTTATAGCACAACTCTTATTTAGAAGTTACTTCGGGTTTTATCAGACTCACTTCAAATTCTATGGTTGTAAAATTAGAATTGGATTGACAGGCTCAAAGATGGAGCAAAGCATTATATTAACAGATATATTTTTAAAGAGACCGAGTCTATAAATAGAGGATGCGATGAGTCACAATAACGTGGCTGAAGTATGTTGACCAGACCACACACTAGAAGGTGAAGGGACGACGACGTATAGGGACTTCGTCGTCCCTTCACCTTCTAGTGTGTGGTCTGGTCAACAATATAAATAGAGGAGTATTCCTTTAAAACAATCGGCGTTCAATCCCCGACCGTCCACAAGTGGTTGGGCACCATTCCTTTCCCTCGTCCCGTCCCAAATCCTTATCCTGACCCCTTCCTACTCCTATATAATCGTATTGTCTTGGCGCTTTTCCCCTGACGATGCCTTTCCTCCCTCCCTCTAAACATTCCGTTGTTGTTCTATAGACTGACAAAGAAAGGAGTGGAAGATATAAATGGATAAACAGGGAAAGAGAGATGGAAATGAAGGAAAGTAAAGGGGGGGGTTGGGAGACCGAGAGTAGGAACTATTCTCGTTAATTACTGAAATAAACTCAAGTCGAGAACGCTTGGGCTCTGTACCAAGCGTTCTTGTCACATAACTGTATCTAGAGTAGCATTAGCGAGACTGCTAGAACAATACATGTGTCTCCATATGTACACTGAACGCTTCAATGATATACATATATACACCCTTATGTGTCAACTGAAAGCTTCAGTGATTGAAATACACACCTGTAGGTGTACACTGTAAGCTTGAGCCATAATCCAATGCACCCGTATGTGTATCATGAAAACGGTGTGTGTATATATACACGCAAATGTGTATACACAGATATTTGGAGGAAATATATACATACACTCATAAGTATTTAGTAATTATTTAATGCTCGCCAAACTTGTGAAGGAAAAGTTACTTGAGTATTAGGCAAATTACTCTGAAGATGCAAGTGTTGTTTATTCTAACTCAATAATACAATGCGAGATGCGTGAGTCGTGTTCCCAAGGAAAATACTTTAGAGAAAGTCATAAGCGAACTTAGGTGAAGCAAAATAAATACCCCGGCGAAAATTTGGCAGCGTCAGCGCCTTCTGCAGGAGAGGAAAACTTCTTCCTTAAAGGGAAATTTAATAATCTTCAAAACTTATCTTCAAATAAAGTTAATCCCAGTTTCATAAGACCTTCCTCAGACTTAAGTAGAAAAGGAACATTTCTCCAATCTAGGGAGTCGAAGGAGGATGATAGCTTTGAGGAGGGAACAAGTTTTGTATATTGTACAGCTGACTCATAGATGAGGCACTGAGTTCCCCTCTATCCTGATTCTCTCATTCTCCTCCCCAATCACAACACCCTATCACAACACCCTGTCTCCTTTTTTCCCAATCACAGCACCTTCCACTGTCATTCACACTTCCAACACATCACCCGTCTTCTCTAATCTTAGTATCTCTAATCTTAGTCTCTCCAATCGTAAAACCCGCTCATCATCTCATCTCATATCACCTCACTCATCTCGCCTTACCGTCCACCAATCAAAACAGCTTTATCTTCTTTATCGTCACAACATCTCCTACTCATTCCTAATCCCCATAACATTACCCCTCTCTCCACTGCCGTCACAACACACTATCTTTCCCAACTCCAATCTCAGTATCCCTCTTCTTTTCCACTCCAATCACAACGGTCCTAATCTACCTCACCAGTCTATCACAACACCCTCAATTTCGCTCCGACATCAATGTACCCAACATTCTTCCCCCTCACACCATTACAATTCCTCCTAACACTATTACAACTTCCCTTCACAATATATCACTATATATATATATATATATATATATATAACTGAAAACTCACACCCCAGAAGTGACTCGAACCCATACTCCCACAACTGGTATGTACAGGGACGCCTTAATCCGCTTGACCATCACGACCGGACATAAGGAAGTGATAGCCGAGGCTATATGAACCACTTCCCCGCCGGCACTCGGATGGTAATCTTGGGCATAGCATTTTATCAAATCACCTCATTCTTTGGGGCACACGTGAGGAACACAAATGCAAACAAGCCTGAATGGTCCCCAGGACTATATACAACTGAAAACTCACACCCCAGAAGTGACTCGAACCCATACTCCCACAACTGGTATGTACAAGGACGCCTTAATCCGCTTGACCATCACGACCGGACATAAGGAAGTGATAGCCGAGGCTATATGAACCACTTCCCCGCCGGCACTCGGATGGTAATCTTGGGCATAGCATTTTATCAAATCACCTCATTCTTTGGGGCACACGTGAGGAACACAAATGCAAACAAGCCTGAATGGTCCCCAGGACTATATACAACTGAAAACTCACACCCCAGAAGTGACTCGAACCCATACTCCCACAACTGGTATGTACAGGGACGCCTTAATCCGCTTGACCATCACGACCGGACATAAGGAAGTGATAGCCGAGGCTATATGAACCACTTCCCCGCCGGCACTCGGATGGTAATCTTGGGCATAGCATTTTATCAAATCACCTCATTCTTTGGGGCACACGTGAGGAACACAAATGCAAACAAGCCTGAATGGTCCCCAGGACTATATACAACTGAAAACTCACACCCCAGAAGTGACTCGAACCCATACTCCCACAACTGGTATGTACAGGGACGCCTTAATCCGCTTGACCATCACGACCGGACATAAGGAAGTGATAGCCGAGGCTATATGAACCACTTCCCCGCCGGCACTCGGATGGTAATCTTGGGCATAGCATTTTATCAAATCACCTCATTCTTTGGGGCACACGTGAGGAACACAAATGCAAACAAGCCTGAATGGTCCCCAGGACTATATACAACTGAAAACTCACACCCCAGAAGTGACTCGAACCCATACTCCCACAACTGGTATGTACAGGGACGCCTTAATCCGCTTGACCATCACGACCGGACATAAGGAAGTGATAGCCGAGGCTATATGAACCACTTCCCCGCCGGCACTCGGATGGTAATCTTGGGCATAGCATTTTATCAAATCACCTCATTCTTTGGGGCACACGTGAGGAACACAAATGCAAACAAGCCTGAATGGTCCCCAGGACTATATACAACTGAAAACTCACACCCCAGAAGTGACTCGAACCCATACTCCCACAACTGGTATGTACAGGGACGCCTTAATCCGCTTGACCATCACGACCGGACATAAGGAAGTGATAGCCGAGGCTATATGAACCACTTCCCCGCCGGCACTCGGATGGTAATCTTGGGCATAGCATTTTATCAAATCACCTCATTCTTTGGGGCACACGTGAGGAACACAAATGCAAACAAGCCTGAATGGTCCCCAGGACTATATACAACTGAAAACTCACACCCCAGAAGTGACTCGAACCCATACTCCCACAACTGGTATGTACAGGGACGCCTTAATCCGCTTGACCATCACGACCGGACATAAGGAAGTGATAGCCGAGGCTATGGGTTCGAGTCACTTCTGGGGTGTGAGTTTTCAGTTGTATATAGTCCTGGGGACCATTCAGGCTTGTTTGCATATATATATATATATATATATATATATATATATATATATATATATATATATATATATATATATATATATATATATATATATATATATATATATATATGTATATATGTATATATATATATATATATATATATATATATATATATATATATATATATATATATATATATATATATATATATATATGTATATATATATATATATATATATATATATATATATATATATATATATATATTATTTATATATATATATATATATTATATATATATATATTGCAAGTCTTTATATATATTTTTCAAGTCAAACACCTCTTTGAATTCCTCCGAAGTTGGACTCGTGGACAAGATGCAGCAGGCATTCCCCCTTTGAATCGCGACACGGAGGCGCTGGAACAAGCTTTTCGCTCTTTGTATTTTTGTAACACTGATCAATTTTCTCGCCTGATTACTTCAGGAACTTCAATGAAAATTTTCCCCCACGAACCGAGAGTCTCCGAACCGATCGGAACAAAGCTGTAGCAGTGTGCTAGACCTTTGTATTTGAAGGCTTTCCGCGATCTTCTATTAAATGCAGTTATCATTGTTCAAATGTCTCCTTCTCCGACCATTGTATTAATATATGTATTACACATAGTGTTTATTAAGTATTTGGTTTAATAAGGCTAAATCAGAGCCATGATAATAATCGACAGTTGATCAGAAATGCAGTTCTCACATTCTCATTTCCTCGGAGTGATAACACAAGAGTTTGTGGCTATCTTGAGTTATCTTGAGATGATTTCGGGGCTTTTTAGTGTCCCCGCGGCCCGGTCCTCGACCAGGACTCCACCCCCAGGAAGCAGTCCGTGACAGCTGACTAACACCCAGGTACCTATTTTACTGCTAGGTAACAGGGGCATACGGTGAAAGAAACTCTGCCCATTGTTTCTCACCGGCGCCTGGGATCGAACCCAGGACCACAGGATCACAAGTCCAGCGTGCTGTCCGCTCGGCTCCCCTTAAGAGTGCTCAGGCTCAAGAGTGTTCATAGCTGTGAACTCTGAGATGATATATGGTGATATAAAATGTGTTCGTACGGGTTTTCCAGTGAGATTATCGATAGGAAATGTATATATACACAATTCTCTCCATAATAGCAAACTGTAAATTTATGATTCCCATTTTCTCAGTGATGCAGTTGGGATACATCCCACTGCCGTGGGACACTAAACTTTGCATCGTGTGTTCGGAGAAGCAGCGGTTCTGAATGTCATTATCGGGAGCCGGTCGGCCGAGCGGACAGCACGCTGGGCTTGTGATCCTGTGGTCTTTGGTTCGATCCCGGGCGCCGGCGAGAAACAATGGGCAGAGTTTCTTTCACCCTATGCCCCTGTTACCTAGCAGTAAAATAGGTACCTGGGTGTTAGTCAGCTGTCACGGGCTGCTTCCTGGGAGGTGGAGGCCTGGTCGAGGACCGGGCCGCGGGGACACTAAAAAGCCCCGAAATCATCTCAACATAACCTCATGATAGATCGGTTCGAGGTGTTACCGTATGGATGAGAGAGAGACAGAGGGAGGGAGACAGGGGCAGAGAAAAAGACAGAAAGGGTAGATACAGAGAGATAAAGACAGAAAGGGTAGATACAGAGAGATAAAGACAGAAAGGGTAGATAAAGAGAGATACAGACAGACAGGGTAGATACAGACAGACACAGACAGACAGGCAAACAGGAACAAGACAGCCAGCCAAGTGGAAAATAGCAAAAAATTAAAGAATAAAACATTTTTCCAGTCCCTTGGAGGCACATACATATCAAATGAATATGTAAATTGAATGCATATAAAAGTCACCAAAGCATTACACATGCTATGTATTTTTCTTATTGAAGGATAAGTTAAAGTCTACGGGTTTTAGTTGTAGCATTTCACTACTGTCGCTGAAAACCACATCGGATTTCTAGTTTATTTTGAGTCACCAAAAATTTTTTACATTATTTGTAGACCTAAAAAAAATAGGAAAATTAGTAATTTTTCATATTAATTTATTTAAAAAAAAAATGATCCCGACTGATACAAGGACACGAACAATAAGCAAGAATAAAATTAATTATATTTTGCTCTAAATTAACTATTTTTTTTATATTTATTACTTAGCTGATATATATATATTATATATATATATATATATATATATATATATATATATATATATATATATATATATATATATATATATATATATATATATATATATATATATATATATATATATATATATATATATATATATATATTTTAGCAGGTAGGGCATCTTAAAGCTTCTTAACTTTATCGGATATAATATTATTATTATTTATTATTGTTATTGCTGTTTATATTAATGAGAAAACCAGTTTGAGCCATAAAGAGGATTCGAACCTGAACCCTTGGTGAATTCAGCTGACTTCCAGGTTACATTACTTCCAAGCATACCATGGTCAAATGGTCTAAGGAGGGGCCTTGAGGGCGTGAGCTTCGTATCCTCCTTGTGGCTGTAACTGAATTTCACTCTGAAACATGATGTTAATGTGATTTCTTAGTGCAATAATACTGATAATAAGTTTTTGAAAATAATTAATTATTAGAAATATATTAACAATGTTATTCCTATTATTATTATTAAAGTCATTGCCTACCTCGTTATACATTCTTAATAAAATATATATTAATTATATCGTTAAACCCTTGAAATAAATCGTATGATTCTTGCAGGAGAATTATTTCAACAAAATGAAATATTTCAGTCTTCTTCCGCCAAAGCAAATACATTTGTCATGGTATCTGAACCAAATAGTGGGTATTGAGAGAGAGAGAGAGAGAGAGAGAGAGAGAGAGAGAGAGAGAGAGAGAGAGAGAGAGAGAGAGAGAGAGAGAGAGAGAGAGAGAGAGAGAGAGAGAGAGAGAGAGAGAGAGAGAGAGAGAGTGAGGGACAGAGAGAGCGAGGGACAGAGAGAGCCAAAGTGAAGGGACAGAGAAAGAGACACAGATTTACATACCACACACACACAGCTCATTTCTCCCAAATCAGTGTTGACAATGCACATTGTATAGATGAGACTCGCGGTACCAGAAGATACACGATATAAATTATTTATATCCACACTGACGGTTGATTGAGAAACTGTTTTATCATAACTTGCTTGTCTAAGAATGTAACATTAAAACCCGACCTGCAAATTAATCTGCATATAACTAATTAGTTTCACAAATGATAAAAGATAAGCGAAACCTTCATATATAAAATAAATCTCCTTTACATATCCCATTCCAACTGTCCCTTTATTAGTTTAATTTTTCGTAAAACTGTTCCGAGAGTTCACAAGTCTAAGAAGCGATCTATATATATTTCCGTCTTAGAGGGGGAAGCAGGACTGAGAAAGCCCCCATTCGTTAGAGGGAGTCGAAGATTCACTCCACTCCTTGTTCAATATTGCAACTTGCCACAGTTCCCTCCCAACCCTAAAATAACGGGCCATTCCATGCCGGTCGAAAGAATTAAGAGAGAAAAACAGGCGAAGTTGAACGCGATACTGAAGGAACGGCGATGAAGTCACACATAAAATCTGCATATTGAGAAACCTTCCCAACTTGCAGTTCGACGCCAAACCTTTACGACAGTCCTGTTATAGCGACCATTCTATAAAGTGGTAGGTGATCGCGGCACTCTTCCCCACACCAGAATATTGCTTCCTCCGGTAATAGATGGGATTCTATTCAGCTGGTGTCTGGATTCCAGTATTTGCAATTTGTCTGAGCACCAGTTTGCCTCGTCTAATGATGCCATACAGGGTTATGGGTATATTAAAAATAGATATCAATTTAGAATAATAAAAGATTCTAGTTTTCGCTTTTTCGTGAGACACTATTGAACGGAATTCAGTTAAATATTGCTAATATTCATATCTGGTGACAGCCGAAGTTCACCAAGCTATATGGTTCCAACCTCCATGTGTCTCTCCCATGTGTCCCCCCTCCAATGTGTCCCCCCAATGTGTGTCCTGACTCTACCAATGCTTGTTTGAATTCAGTAACCACGTTCATAAAGTTCTCGATTGATTTGATTTTAGATGAAGGGCCATCAAACGCGGAAAGGTTATTATGAGCACGACAAGACATTACCTACTAAACAGAAGGAATATTTTATTCCTAAACACAGTCCGATACTAAAATAAACACAGAGAATATATGCACCGAGAAGCAGGGTACACTTATCGGTGAATAAATCCCATCGGCTCAATATGCGTTTCACCCATTTCGAAGTAAATAACGCTGAACGCGTCGTTCTGTAAATACAATCAATTAACAACATTTAACCCGAGTAAATGTAAACCCATTTACAATATACGTGAGTCTGCTTACCTTATATCTTACGTGATTATATTTTATTCGTGACAATAGCTTCGGTTGAAGCTATTGTAACAGTCTTCCATAGCACAATCATCATATTAAGGTTCCGTAAGTGTAAACCAGATTTTAAAGTGTGCGGGTTCTAGGAGCGGACATCGTCTTCAGCACGAAGCCCACTCATACACATCCCATTATCGCTAGCGCCACTGAATTTCTACGTTACAGTGATGGAGACCATTACCGTGGTGCCAGTTGCAACACTTTGCAACACATTGACACTCACAATAGAGCAACAGACCCTAGAGAGCGCCACGTGTGAGGCAGCGGACACACTATACTTCATCCGCCAGGGAACTTCCCGCTAAACACACACC
>NC_091185.1:28315326-28335326 GCF_040958095.1 Procambarus clarkii
ACGGGCTGCTTCCTGGGGGTGGAGGCCTGGTCGAGGACCGGGCCGCGAGGACACTAAAGCCCCGAAATCAACTCAAGATAACCTCAAGATAACCCAAAATTATCCGGCAATCAGTCCTTTTGCCTCGAAAAGACACTTCGAACACTGTTTATGTAGGACAAACGTAAATCTGTGCATTTATGTCTGTTCGATTAGCATTTTAAAAGCATGCAATCACCTGCTATGGGTTGATTGTTCAACAAATCACTGAACTATAAGTTTAAAAGATCACTAATATTCTCCATGGAGGACAGAAGAAATTGTATGTATGCTGGTTAGCATTGTAAATGTCTGGCCACGTCTGTGGTAGGGTAAAAAATCCAAACACAGTTTTCCCCAAACATATTCAAGACCTAAAGAAGAGATATAAACGAAATAGAAGGAGGAAATGACTCATCTTTATGTGTGTGTGTAGTGAACAAATCCACAAGGGCCGTGACAAGGATTCGAACCTACGTCCGAGATCATCCCAGACGCTGCCTTTATCGACTGAGCTACGACATGGTCACGCTATTGTGATTTCTGTGTGTAATGTGTGAGGTATTTCCAATACTGGATGAGTATGGTTTGCTCCAAGTCTCGCATCTTCTCCATGAATGAAGCCTAAGGTTAGCCCCTTAAGAATAGAATGAAGATGAATGAAAGAAGCCGGTCGGCCGAGCGGACAGCACGCTAGACTTGTGATCCTGTGGTCCCGGGTTCGATCCCGGGCGCCGGCGAGAAACAATGGACAGAGTTTCTTTCACCCTATGCGCCTGTTACCTAGCAGTAAAATAGGTACCTGGGTGTTAGTCAGCTGTCATGGGCTGCTTCCTGGGGGGTGGAGGCCTGGTCGAAGACCGGGGCCGCGGGGACACTAAAGCCCCGAAATCATCTCAAGATAACCTCAGGATAAGGTAGAGTCAAGACTTTAGATTTGGGATGAAGACTGATAGAGTAAGGTAGTTGTAACATAGATATAACATGTAAGATAGAGGAAGCTTGATGTAACAAGTAACTAAGTAACTAGCTTGATGTAACTACCTTGATGAAATCATCTCAAGATAACCTCAAGATAACAAAGCATCAACGTTGAATGTTACACTCGTTCTGCCCGCTGGGGAAGAACAACGACCGTTTTCAACATGGTTGAAGGTTGGGTTGACAGAACAACCTTTGTTCTGCCCAAACACCTTCACCTACACGGGGGTACAAGCTGGAACAAGAAAAATACACAAAAACGAGGTTATCTTGAGGTTTCTTGAGTTGATTTCGGGGTTTTAGTGTCCCCGCGGCCCGGTCCTTGACCAGGCCTCCACCCCCAGGAAGCAGCCCGTGACAGCTGACTAACACCCAGGTACCTATTTACTGCTAGGTAACAGGGCATTCAGGGTGAAAGAAACTTTGCCCATTTGTTTCTGCCTCGTGCGGGAATCGAACCCGCGCCACAGAATTACGAGTCCTGCGCGCTATCCACCAGGCTACGAGGCCCCTCATAGCTGGAGGAACCTGAGTTTCCTCCAGCTTGGCTCGAGTCCTCGCTGCTTTCACTGTAATACCTTGACGACCCTGCAGGTCTCTCTCCCCTGAGAATACCCCCTACAGGAAGGGGTTCTCTGGGGGGGAGGGAGAGCAGCTTTACCTCGCTTGCTAAACAGAGTTACCGCGGCCACTCACTCCTAATCAGGGGTGGCCCTCTCCCTGAAGAAGAGAAAGGGAAGTATCAGGGAGGAAAGGGCCGAGCCATTACGACTATATAGCACTGGGAAGGGGTCAGGATAAGGAATTGGGATGGGACGGGGGGAAAGGAATGGTGCCCAGCCACTTGTGGACGGTCGGGGATTGAACGCCGATCTGCATGAAGCAAAAGCTTCCTTTTTCTCATTTGTTTTCATTATACTTGCCTGATTGATATGTTTTACCTGTTCTCACTTGTTAGTAGCAAAATACCAGTTAATATCTTAACAAAATTGGTAATACGCAAAAGTATGTTAACTTGAATGATATTTAATTTAAAAAAATGGGTACTAATAGTACTAAATAATGTAAACTCTGACTGTGGGAACCGTATAATTTTGAGTTTACTTGGAATATAATGAACGAAAACCACGTGACGACACGTCACACCACGTGAGGAGGTATGAAGTGTTACCTCTGTCGGAACAGACGGTTAATTGACAGGTGTCCAGGTAACGCAGCGGCTGCCCAGTTGGTAACGCAGATACTATCCCGACCCAACGGGGCTTAACTCGGCGATACGATTAAAACATATTGTTCCTTGCCACACGGTTCGAACCCTCATGAAACCTACAGTCTTCATAGGTCCGAACTCTCATGAAACCTACAGTCTTCATAGGTCCGAACCCTCATGAAACCTACAGTCTTCGTAGGTACGAACCCTCATAGGGTTCTAGTCCTCGTAGGTGAGAACAAATGTGGATTTGTTCATTTGATATATCACGTTATATTATGATTTCTATGTGTATTGACACACATATTGGAAGGTAGTTAAGTTGCTCTTGAAGTAATAGATATATTCCTCATCTTCTTAACTCTTTAAGTTAAGAAGATGTGGAATCTTCTCTTTAAAAACAAAAGCTAATTAATATTTTAAAAGCCTGAAAAGTATTAAACAAAAGCAGGTGGGGCTGAATGCTCACCTGGTGAACAATAGGACACACCAATTCTCCTTATTTGACGAGTTGCTAGTAAAGGAAAAATTAACAAAAATAAAGTGAAAGTCTATGGTAATAAGAACAGTTTTAAAGATAAACTTCATTTTTGAAACTTGCACAAAACACAGTCAGTCAACCAAGTATTACATCTTTTAAGATATTAGAAAAAAAATTCTGGGGAGGCAATGCATTAAAACATTTCTTGAGACAAATAAAATTATATAAATTTTAGTTTTAATCTTTCTATAAATGGAATGATGATATAAGGCATTACATTTGTTATAACACGTGAACTGATTTTAAAACACGTGAACAAATGTTACAACACTTGAACAAATGTTACAACACGTGAACACATGTCACAACACGTGAACAAATGTTACAACACGTGAACAAATGTTACAACACTTGAACACATGTCACAACACGTGAACAAATGTTACAACACGTGAACAAATGTTACAACACGTGAACAAATGATACAGCACATGAACAGATGTCACAACACGTGAACAGATGTTACAACACGTGAACAAATGTTACAACACGTGAACAAATGATACAGCACATGAACAGATGTCACAACACGTGAACAGATGTCACAACACATGAACAAATGTTACAACACGTGAACAAATGTTACAACACTTGAACAAATGTCACAACACGTGAACAAATGTTACAACACGTGAACAAATGTTACAACACGTGAACAAATGATACAGCACATGAACAGATGTCACAACACGTGAACAGATGTTACAACACGTGAACAAATGTTACAACACGTGAACAAATGTCACAACACGTGAACAAATGTTACAACACGTGAACAAATGTTACAACACGTGAACAAATGTTACAACACGTGAACAAATGTTACAACACGTGAACAAATGATACAGCACATGAACAGATGTCACAACACGTGAACAGATGTCACAACACATGAACAAATGTCACAACATAAGATAATGTGTTCACATCACACCTTGAGCCTGTGTACTCATCTCATAATTAAACTCATCTCTAATCATGAAGATGTCTTACAATTAATTAATTGCAATTAACAGGTAATTAATAATGTGGAAGTATTTACCCACGGAGGAAAAATGAAAGACAAAAATGCGAGAGTAATTTCTTCTTTTATTTTCCTTCTTCATATTAGGTTTTAGAACGGACCGAAACGTCGTCACATAAGGGTTCGAAACGGACCGAAACGTCGTCACATAAGGGTTCGAAACGGACCGAAACGTCGTCACATAAGGGTTCGAAACGGACCGAAACGTCGTCACATAAGGGGTTCGAAACGGACCGAAACGTCGTCACATAAGGGTTCGAAACGGACCGAAACGTCGTCACATAAGGGTTCGAAACGGACCGAAACGTCGTCACATAAGGGTTCGAAACGGACCGAAACGTTGTCACATAAGGGTTCGAAACGGACCGAAACGTCGTCACACAAGGGTTCGAAACGGACCGAAACGTTGTCACATAAGGGTTCGAAACGGACCGAAACGTCGTCACATAAGGGTTCGAAACGGACCGAAACGTTGTCACATAAGGGTTCGAAACGGACCGAAACGTCGTCACATAAGGGTTCGAAACGGACCGAAACGTCGTCACATAAGGGTTCGAAACGGACCGAAACGTCGTCACATAAGGGTTCGAAACGGACCGAAACGTTGTCACATCAGGGTTCGAAACGGACCGAAACGTCGTCATTTCAATTTCCTTTCATATGTCTGAGTTGGATTTTTTTTATTTCCTGTAATTACATTACATGCAAGATTGATTTTGTAATTTCATGGATTTGCGGAATGCAAATACATTTCTTGAAGGTATTACACATATTCACACAAACATAACTCACAAGACTTGTGGTATCAAACAATCGGCCTCGTTTGGGTTGAATAGTTTGCGGGCGATTCAATTATTTATATATTTTCAATCGCATTTGAAATACCGAGAAAAGTGCATCACAGGAGACTTCATTTCTAAAAAGTCTGGTTATAGAAGTGTGCTGATAAAATGTTGTTGAATTGTATGAGCCTTTGCTGATAATTTCATATGCAATTCAACATTTGCAGGTTCATTGGGGGTCTTGCCACTGGACCTACATTCTTCACATTCTCCTACATTCAACATTAACTTAGAGTTCTGTGATAATATGTGATCCCCCTATTCACCAGCCTAATTCCACTATACATTAAAACAATGATTTATTAGGTGGATTGAATTCAGTAACCTTAACTCAAAGAGAGTATGTACTAATTAGTGGATAATGGTATAAATTCCAAGAATCACATGCAGGGACAGGATAACAATGGATATTGATCAGGATAAATCAGCTAATTTTTACTCAAATAGAGCAATTGCCAGAATTCAATATCCTATTCAGCTATTGTAAATAGTTTTTCCAATTAATATTATAATCTGTCCAGGCCCATTGTGGCCCAAATATTAGTAAACGTTTCCGTCATATTGGGATTAATTCTGCTTCAGTTTTATTACGTGGTTGTAACGGAGGAATTGTGAGGCGGAACCATGTTATTTTTATGGATATTGAAAGATGATTAATCTGCAGGTCGTCCTGTACTAATATATATATATATATATATATATATATATATATATATATATATATATATATATATATATATATATATATATATATATATATATATATATATATGTCGTACCTAGTAGCCAGAACGCACTTTTCAGCCTACTATGCAAGGCCCGATTTGCCTAATAAGCCAAGTTTTCATGAATTAATTGTTTTTCGACTACCTAACCTACCTAACCTTACCTAACCTAACTTTTTCGGCTACCTAACCTAACATAACCTATAAAGATAGGTTAGGTTAGGTTAGGTAGGGTTGGTTAGGTTCGGTCATATATCTACGTTAATTTTAACTCCAATAAAAGAAAATTGACCTCATACATAATGAAATGGGTAGCTTTATCATTTCATAAGAAAAAAAATAGAGAAAATATATTAATTCAGGAAAACTTGGCTTATTAGGCAAATCGGGCCTTGCATAGTAGGCTGAGAAGTGCGTTCTGGCTACTAGGTACGACATATATATATATATATATATATATATAATATATCATCCCGCCGGCGCTCTGATGGTAATCTTGGGCATGGTATTTTATCAAATCACCTCATTCTTTGGGGCACACGTGAGGAACACAAATGCGAACGGTCTCCAGGCACATATGCCTGGAGACCATTCAGGCTTGTTCGCATTTGTGTTCCTCACGTGTGCCCCAAAGAATGAGGTGATTTGATAAAATACCATGCCCAAGATTACCATCAGAGTGCCGGCGGGTGGATGGGAATTAGCCTCGGCTGCCATCCTCTTTTGTCCGGTCGTGTTGGTCTAGTGTTTAAGGGATCCTGTACATCAGATGCATTGCTTCCGGCAGTATGGGTTCGAGTCACTTCTGGGGTGAGTTTTCAGTTATATATATATATATATATATATATATATATATATATATATATATATATATATATATATATATATATATATATATATATATATATATATATATTATAAATAATATATATATTAGTATGGCATTCATATAAAAGCCGAGCAACCCACCATGAACACCCAAATTACGGAACTATTCACTCTACCCACCGTGAGAGTAAGAACAAGACCTTAACGTATAGATGCCAAAGTTGACGACACTGCTCAAAACACGACGCCCACTACACCTGATTAATCTTTGTGCTTCCTCTCTCTCTTCCACATTATTCGTCCCATTTACGCTTGACGCCCTTTGACGACATCATAAAAATGGCCTAGAGGTGATTATAATTGTTCTTATTTTTTAAAGCATTTAACTTAGGCCTCCACCAACTAGCCTATGTCCTTTCCGAACCCCAGACCATTCCCCCCTGCAAATTTGGGTGAGGCTAGCCTAAGGCGTCTGGCATTTTGTACAGCTAATGTTGCTAATATAGACCTAATGTACGGAAAAGAGCGACAGGCAAATGACACAGAACTACAGGCCAGTGTCCCAATCTTGTATACAATGTCAGGTAATGGAGAAGTTCGTGAGAAAAATTCCAGTAACACCTCTGGAGAAAAAGGGACTTCCTCATACACCACCAGCATGGGTTCAGGGATGGAAAGTCATGGCTCATAGGTTTAGTAGAATCCTTCGACCATATGACAAAGATTAAGCAAGAGAGAGAAGGGTGGGAATACCGCATTTTCTTGGACTGTCAGAAAGCTTTTGACACAGTACCTTATAAGAGGCTGTTGCATAAGTTGGGGAAACATTTAGAACTAACTGGTAGGATCTTTCAGTGGTTAAGGAAGTACCTAAGCAATAGGAAACAGAGAATTACTGTGAGGGGGTCAGACCTCACAATGATGTGATGTCACCAGCGGAGTCCCACAGGGTTCTGTACTCGGACCTATCCTGTTTCTAATATAAGTGAACACAAGAGGTATACAAGATCACCCTCATCCTCTTTCTTCCCGCCTCACCCCCCCCCCCCACCCTCTCCCTCCTCCCCTCTCCCTCCTTCCCGTCCCCCCTCACCCTCTTCCCTCTCTCTATATCTTATAATATTTATAATATCATAATAAGTACAAGCGTTGCTATATGTTTGTAAATATTTAATGACAGTCACATGCACGCAGAATATAATAGTTACCCATTACGAATGTGTGTGTGTGGAGGGGGGGGGGTGTAGGAGAGAAAAGATACCTGATACTGAAGTAATGGAGCGAATATACCAATAGACCAATAAGATACCAATAGATACCAATAGACCAATAAGATACCAATAGAGAACAACATAATTTGAGAATTTGAGATCATTGCAATATACATATAGTGGAGAAACTTGAGAGAGAGAAAGAGAGAGAGAAAGAGAGAGAGAGAGAATCAAAGGAAATAAGAGTAGATAGAATAGAGGAAAGAAATAATACAAAAAAGATAAAGGTGTGGAAGGAAGAAAACTTAAGAAAATAAGAGAATATTGGAGAGAGAGTCTCCATGAATCTTGAGGTCCTGAAATTGGCCATCATGGCCTACTTTGCATGCAATATTAGCAGCGCGCGATGTGCGATTTTCCTGTTGCAAGGACGTGGCGGGTCAGCCCCAGGTTGCCAATCTTGCCGCCGGGAAACTGTTTGCAACTTGCAAAGAGATCCAATGCTATAACGTAGTGATTTTATTTTGTCACTTTTTTTTTTTTTTGGTGGGGAAAGTGACGGAACAAACAAACAAAATACACTGAGTTATTTTTGTATTATTAATCGAGAACTTTGATTAATCGGTTTAGATAAAACAATCATTTATTTTACTGGTGAATTATTTTCAATCAACAATAAACAGTGAAATGTGTTGTGAAAAATGGTCTCGGAGGCGTGTCAGAGAGAGAGAGAGAGAGAGAGAGAGAGAGAGAGAGAGAGAGAGAGAGAGAGAGAGGTGGGGGAGGTAGAGGCAAGGGTGACACAGGGAGAGAGAGCTCCCCCTCCACCAACCCCACTCCACCAGAACCCCAACAATCGGCACGATCAACCCCTCTCCCCCCACCAGAAGCACCAACACCACCCCTCCTCCCCATCACAAGCACCTCTCACCACCAACCCTCCCCCCAACCATCTCTCATAACCTCTCCCTAGACTCCTCCAAGTGTGAAGTAGCCTCCACAGACCCAAACATCATTGAGTAAAATCTGTCTTGATTGTAGTCTGTAGTTGGCCCTCAAGCAGCACTCTCCACGGGGCTCCTATTGGGTCTAGCAGTATTGACGAGAACCATGGCCAGAAACTCTCCTACCTATGAACTAGGGACAATAGCATTGGTGATATATGGATACTCGGGATACTTTTCATCTCCTCGCCAGATACCTCTCCCTTCCAAGACTAATATACTTCTTGAGGTGAGCCCCAGCTTGTAACAGCCCAAAACTTGAAGAGCATTACACCCTTCTAAACACCTTGCTGGAGAAAATTCATCAGCCTTTCCTGCAATAGTAGAAATAGGCAACTCTTCGTGGAAGATTCGGTGACCTTGGTGTCCGCACTGCCATCCAAATTGCTGTCGCAGCCTTCCTATCATCTTCCTCGGCATCGGATGACCTGGTCAAGGACATTCTACCAGACAATTTGGGTAAGTCCAGGTGGATACAGGACCCCCACTGCACAGACTGCAGCACATTAGATACCCTGGCAGGCTGAGCGCCCAGACCAACCATAGTGAAAACCAACAAATAATCCAGTTGGGACATCAACATCATAAACAAAGAAACCACAGCTTTGCTGGAGGCCACAACAGACACCAGTGACCATGCCTACCTCACATTCGTGCGTGCTCCACATGCAGGGAATTTTCTTTTGGCAGTCCCTATGTCTGGAAGAGACACATGTCTAGGCCCGCAGCAGCTCCGTATTGCTGTTGCCCTCCACCTTGCTGCCCCGAGGCACACTTTATACTGGTGTATTTGCAGTATGGCAGATGAATATGGATTGTGTAACCTGCACTGCGGAAAATCAGGAGGTTGGCACACAAGACACAACGATGAAGTCAATGACATCATCCAGAGGAGTCGTGCTTCTGCCTAATGTCCAGCAGAGAGAGAGCCTCGTAGCCTAATATACCGTACTCATACTGCCTTTGCTGCTTGACTGGATGCAATTACACTAGTATGTCTCTGCAGCCTCAGGAGACTATGGAGTTACGCTCGGGTTGTCGAGCAAAGCCAGGGTAGTTAGATATGGAGGAGAAGCTGTTACCCATGCAGCAGGCTACCCCCCTCTCACTATCTTGAAATTGTCCAATGGAAAGGTCAACACCAACACATTTGGTTCCAGCGCCGTCACTGGAGCTGCCAGAACGACGTTGAAGTCAACGCCGAACTGCCTTAAGGGGCTCCAGAATCACACTACACCAATGGAGAAATGACAGACAATTGGTTTCGGACTATACTTGTGTATCCACCCTTGCATCTATATACATGACCCTCTCTGGCAAACAGGAGCCGCTGCCATACACAGAAATAGCAAACAAGTCCAGGGAATTAGATCAACACGAATTCAACTTTCTTTCTACTGAATTCGAGACCCTTGGTCCATGGAAAAGGAAGGAGGCTTGTCATGAATCCGGGTTCCAGGTTCATCGAAACAACAAGAGACCCCAAAGCGGCAAGCTTCCTTTACCAGCACCTCAGTGTGGTGATCCAGAGGGGGAATGACCAATTTCATCCTCAGTTCCTGCCCGGCGTCGGAGGAGTTCGAAGAAATCTACAGCCTCTAGGAAACAAACGTCCTTTGTTTTCCCGCTTAATGTTCATCTATTGTAACCATTTAGTTGTGTAACCGTGTTCCCTTGCATATTATATATATACATATTTATTGTGATTAAATATGACCGCATTGCTGGCGTTGTTGATCTCATAGTATTAACTTTATGTGCTTCTAACTACTTTCGAGGGTCCCTTAAACGCAACCAGAGGTGGTACCCCCATATATATATATATATATATATATATATATATATATATATATATATATATATATATATATATATATATATATATATATATATATATATATATATATATATATATATATATATATTCAGTTGAACCTTGAGTGTATTAATGTGGATGTAAGTTGGGTATTACCACTCATACTGCTGTGGTTTATGCGTGTGAGGCGAGGGACTATGAGGGGGGAGGGGGGGGGGGTTGTTACTCATGCTGAGTGATGATGGAACTCAATTTGTCGGGCCTTGATAGAACATGGGTCAGACGGCGGGCCCACTGAGGAATTATCTGCTGGGAAGTTTAGCACCAATGTTTGGGTTCTGTTCCAAGGGTACCTTTATCACGCTACTGGGGGGGCCCCTTGTCCCTGCCACGGTGCCAGGGCCCCCTTGCTCCTGCCACGCAGCTAGTGGGCCCCTTGTCCCTATGAGCAAATATAACCCGAGGTGTTAACCTTAACTTTAGTCAGGGTCGGCCCAAGTGCCCCGGCCCTCTTTAAGAATTGTCGGCATCTATATCGACCCGCCTGCGAGTTTAATGAAGTCTGAAATTGGTGATGAGTTTTCTGTGGGGGTTATAGCTGTTTTTTTCAAATCCTGGTAATATTTAATTTTCTGAGAGAGAGGAAAAGAGAGAGAGAGAGATGATGATGAAGTGGGAGATAAGGAAGGATAGGGGAAGATAGGAGAAGGGGGGGGGGGAGAGATGTTGTGGAAGAAAGAAGAGGAGAGGTGAGGAGAGAGAAGTGTAAGAAGGGGGGAATATTGAGAGGATGAGAAAGCTAGAGAAGCAAGGAGACAGAAGAAAGGTGATAAGAGAGAGGGGGAAGAGAATGACATATTCAGTACACAACTGTATTGTCTCGACCAATAGCGAGGAGCTTTCGCAAAAGAAGCGTGGATTAGTACGCCCCGAGTCCGAACGAGAGATTTCTACACAATAACCATTTTTCTCCCTGTCGGAACTTCCCCCCAGATCAAGAGCTTAGACACGTTTGTCTCAAGTTTTTCTATTCCAAGTTTGTCGCATTGAACTTAAATGACCGATGGAATTGCCCGAAGTTTGGATAATATTGCTCCTCCAAGATTTACCGCCTAAACCATCCTCCCCAAAGTCCTCCTTGTGGGGGTCGCTTTGTGGCTAGGATTGACGAGCCATTGGTGGGATAGGGGGGCTCGTTTTTGGGGATAGGAACTATTTCAAGGAGAAAGCTCAAGGCCACTCTTCTCTAAGGGGGGAATGTAGACAATATTAGAAGATGGGTTTGGCCATTTGGGAGTTCTGTTTTTTTAGATGGCACTAACCAAGTGTTATTGAGTCATCTACTACATCTCTGAGTGTGTCATCCATCGGGAATTGGGCGTCAGGCGACCTCTTGGATGTGACAGTTTCCGTATATATAACTCAATATATGTAACTCAACTGCACACATATATGCAGTTGAGTTACATATGTGTGATGTTTAGTACTTCTGAAGGACAATAACTACAGACTTATCTTGGTGTGTAAGAGCTCCTTAGGTACATAAGCATTTTCCTGAATATGAGCGTTTGTTTATGGTTAAGAATTCGTAAGAATTGGACAACTTTGGACCATGAATTTATACATTGTTGTATAAATCTTCATAACATCATGAAGAGCTTTTTGCGGCCTTGTTTTACATTATAGTTTTTGCATGATTTTTATCCCCTTCATTGTACAAAAAAGGACTGAAGAGTATTTTAGAAGCTACCGCACTGAAGACTTCAATAGGCATAGGTCTGAATATGTACCAAGGTTGCTATTTTTTGTGTATTTTGGCTAAGGTAACTTTTGCTTTGAAAATTCTGTCATTTATGTGAATTTTTATTCCTGATCAATTAATATAACTCATCGTCCGCTGCTGTTTTGGCTTTCTACTCATCCTTCCCACGACCTTCCCTTTTTCCACACCCTTCCAGGACCCTCCCCACCTCTCCCTGACACTTACCTTACTTCCCTTTCCCCATCCCTCCACCCTTACCCATTAGAACATAAGAATAAAGGTAACTGAAGAAGACTTATTAGTCCATACAAGGCAGCTCCTATTTATTGCCACCCAAGCTCATTTATATATATATATATATATATATATATATATATATATATATATATATATATATATATATATATATATATATATATATATATATATATATATATATATATATATATATATATGTCTAGCCTACGCTTGAAACAATCTACTCCTTTTTCCCTACAACCCCAAGCAAGCAAGCACTGTGACGAACAGTCAGGGAAACTGAGACAACTGATAGACACACACAAGGGCAGGTGAGCAGAAAGGTAGAAAATCAGAGTGGTAATCAGACAGACTAATCGTCAGACAGACAGAGTAACAGCTAGGAAAAGAGACAATCTTATCTTGAGACGATTTCAGGGCTTAGCGTCCCCGCGGCCCGGTCCTCGAACAGGCCTCCTTTTCGTTACACACCCGCAGGAAGCGGCCCGTAGCAGCTGTCTAACTCCCAGGTACCTATTTACTGCTAGGTGAAAAGGAACATCAGGGTGAAAGAAACTCTGCCCATTTGATTCCGCCTCCGCCGGGGATTAAACCAGGAACCTCAGGACCACGAATGCGAAGCGCTGTTCACTCAGCTGTCAAGCCTGACAAAGGAAAAAAAATATGAATTTAAATGCAATTAAAAATAAGAGCCGGTTTAAGAATGCCATTCTAATCAAAAGCCAAGATTGAGAACAAACTGTTTCTGATAATTTCCTTCACCTGGACTCTAGGAGACTCGAACTTCGAACCCCAGGCGTGTGAGGCCAAAGCTCTGTCGACTGGGCTATTGAGAAGTCTTAATAAGGAAAGATTCCAGAAGCAGCATCCTGCTGTCAAACTGGTATTGTCGACTTTCCCCCTGACTACTACTGAGGCTCAGAGGTCTTAGTCATACACGTCATATAAATTCTCATCTACACTTCCGTGGATTTTTTATTTTTTCAGGTAACATCAGACAGTGAAGGGCAGTGACAGAGGTGATGAGACTACGGATTAGGGAATACACATTGACCAAGAGCGGTACAGAGGTGTAAGAGGATCTCAACAAGACGAATCACGAGTTATTCTCAATACGAAGGAAAGCCGCCGAACTGAGCCGAAGAAAAGCCGCCGAACTCAGCCGAAGAAAAGCCGCCGAACTCAGCCGAAGAAAAGCCGCCGAACTCAGCCGAAGAAAAGCCGCCGAACTCAGCCGAAGAAAAGCCGCCGAACTCAGCCGAAGAAAAGCTGCCGAACTCAGCCGAAGGAAAGCTGCCGAACTCAGAGGCGGACAATTATCTTGAGGTTATCTTGAGAGGATTTCGGGGCTTAGCGTTCCCGCGGCCCTCGACCAGGCCTCCTTTTTGTCCCCCCCCCCCAGGAAGCAGCCCGTAGCAGCTGTCTAACTCCCAGGTACCTATTTACTGCTATTTGTTTACCTATTTACAGTGTGGGTCAAACTAAGTGGAATTGTGGGGTTTTGGGGGATTACGTTTGACGAAAGAAGTAATCACTTGACAGTGATTACAGTCAAGACGAAGGTGACTGATCAGGTCAAATTGTACTCACGTAGTTGTAGTCTCATAGTTGGTCTTGTTGGGGGATGAGCTACAGCTTCACTGTCCCGCCTTTCAACCCTCAACCGTGTAGTTAAAAGCACTACAATCACATTATGTGGTTGATTGTTCAATACATCACTGAACTATATGTTTAACAGATCTCTCACCCCTGTCCATGGAGGACAGAATAAAATGTATATATGATGGTTAGCATTGTAAATGTCTGGCCACGTCTGTGGTAGAAAATAATAATATTAAAAAAAAAAATTCTTTCGACAGGTTAAATGATATCTTGACCAACTAAGCTCTAATATACCTGTATTTGAAGCTGAGTTTGAGTTAATCTCGCCCACCCCGCTCACCTTAGCGCATTCTATTTTTAACAATTTTAAAACCTTTTTGAACCCTGGAAATACAAACCGTAACTCACTATTTTCTGTTTGTTACAACTTGTAATAAAGTTGTTACATCTTGGCTTAACGTGTTTATGACGTATTAGAACGTTGTTACAACTTGCTATATTGGTTGTTATAACTGGTTAGGTGGTGTTAAAACTTGTTTGAACGTTGTAGCAATGTTGTAGTTTCGGTGTGTGTTTGGCGGGTTAAAGTGTTCTTAACTCTATTATGTTATTAGTGTCTTTGTTCGTGAATTACGAATGTCCTTGTTTGCTCAATCTTGAGTGAAGTGACACTTGAGATGTGCAATAACCGCACAATATTTACGATACATCTCGGGATTTCACGATATTTACAGTCTCCGTGGTGTAGTGGTAAGACACTCGCCTGGCGTTCCGCGAGCGCTATGTCATGGGTTCGTATCCTGGCCGGGGAGGATTTACTGGGCGCAATTCCTTAACTGTAGCCTCTGTTTAACGCAACAGTAAAATGTGTACCTGGATGAAAAAACGATTCTTCGCGGCAGGGGATCGTATTCCAGGGACTTGCCCGAAACGCTACGCGTACTAGTGGCTCTACAAGAATGTAACAACTCTTGTATATATCTCAAAAAAAAAAAAAAAAAAAAAAAAATATTGAACGATATTATTGATCGAGACATGATCTGTAGACGATAAAACTGAATTACTTAGATTATTAGCTAAACAAATAATTTAGCTAATAATTTTTTAATGCATAGCAATTTTTTGTAAGTGCACCTGATAAATGAATGATATCAATACAAAGATAATCAAACCATACATCTATAAATTAAGAAACGTTGGCGTTTCTTAATTTTTTTGAATATGTGGTTTGGTCATTATATCCTCAGCCACGTTATTGTGACTCGTCGTCTGCATCAGTATATAGGATCTGATATCTACGAGATAACAACGATATCTGTATAAAGAAACTAGGCTCTAAGGGGTCCCTGTATGATATTGCAAAGATCGTGAGAGGTACAGAGTCGCTGAGCTCTAATATTGCACACACATGCTCTATTGAACGTGATATATGATAGATATAGTTGCAAAGGACTTAAACTGGATACGATATCTGAACGAAATTACTGCAAGTATCGCCGGGTCTTAATGATAAGGCTGTTTTCCAGAAATCTAGAGATGTCGTTCACAATGCAATAATTACTTAAATTGTTCCCTAAATTGTAAAATAAATTGTTCCCTAAAATAAAAGAACCTAAATTGTTCTTGATAACTACCCCCATTTAATTCTACGATCTTCAAACTAACTCATATAACGCCACACAAATAAGTTGTTGTTGATATCAGTCTAGAGCTGACTGATATCTGTTGATATCAGTCAGATAATCAGTCTATTGACTATGACTTAATAGTGAAGTCATAGTCAAAAAATACTTCATAGAACAAGCATTTGTGTGATTGAATCATTGCAAAAAATTCAAGAAATTGTCTGTAAACATTATTGATGAGAAAATGCCCTTTTCTGATATAAATGATATAATAATGATAATATATATATTATCTGATATAAAAATGATAATTACCCTTTAACGCCTCGTAATATATAAAAATACTTTCATGTTTAGAGATAAGCATAACTGACATTACAAAAATTGGATATAGCATTATCGGAAATATAAATAACATGAAAAGTGTTTTACCGATAATGTCTGCAATTGCACAGATGTTGCTGAAACAAACTTATGGAAATAAGAGCTGCCAGGAGAGACAAAAGAATTTCTGGGGAAAAGTTTGAGAAAGCAGGATGCGGTTCCGAAATTTTTAACATCACCAATGTAACATTTTATCCCTTCTGAATTTGTGATTGAAAAAGTCATTATATATATATATATATATATATATATATATATATATATATATATATATATATATATATATATATATATATATATATATATATATATATATATATATATATATATATATATATATATATATATCTCAATGGAATGACTTGGACCAGAGTTCCTTCCTTAATCCTCTCTGTTCTCTCTCTCTCTCAAAAATAAGTTAAATACGGGCTCACCATAGCCCGTGCTACTTGGAACTTTTTGTTCCAGGTGGCGAATCGTTAACAACAACTCTCGGTTCTGAAGACCTAAACGTAGAACTCTTAACCTAACCTAAACTTGACCTAAACCCGGAACTCTACAGAATTCACTGGGATGTTCTGGGGGGCCTGGAACCGGAGCCCAACCAGGATTCTATCGTCGACCCGCTCACACTCTGGCCTAAGGTAACGGTTTAGCGCTCTGGAGGCCTCTTCTTGGATACTGGATCGAGACCCTCTCCGGGTCAGCGCCTTCAGAACCTTCCAACGAATTCAGTAGTTGGTGCTCGCTTAGCCCATCGTGGCTGAGTTGGTTAAGGCAGGTGTCTGGGGGAATCTTGTGTGTGGAGATTAAAGGCGGCATTAGTATTGATGACACTAATAGCACCTTCCATCTTCTAGAAGTCTGTGGCGTTCTTATCACCGATCTCGTCGATGGTTTTAGGTCCGACAGCTCCTCAGGAGAGAGTTGCCAGAGGGTCTGATTAAAGACTAAAGGCAAGACGGATTTTACTTTATAATTCCACTCACCTGGGCTCTGGGAGACTCGAACTATAGACCCCCCAGGTGTGTGAGGTCAAAGCTCTATCGACTGAGCTATTGAGCAGTCTTAATAAGGAACTTATTTGACCAGACCACACACTAGAAGGTGAAGGGATGACGATGTTTCGGTCCGTCCTGGACCATTCTCAAGTCACAATCGACTTGAGAATGGTCCAGGACGGACCGAAACGTCGTCGTCCCTTCACCTTCTAGTGTGTGGTCTGGTCAACATACTTTAGCCACGTTATTGTGACTCATCGCCTGCAACTGGTGTACACTTATTTTTACTTTATGATGTCTAGGTATGAGAAACAAATTTAAGACTTGGAGTAGTTTATGGAGAGGTTCCAGGTATACTTCGTGTTCCTATATTTTTCTAATGTCCTCTAAGAGGAGGTTCTAAGGGGCCGGCTATAGAGCCTTCGTCCAAAATCCATATATTGAACTCTTTGGATAAACCTTCGGTGATTTCTTTAAGAATAACCGAAACAGAAGAGGTAAATTATGACCTTGTTCGATCCCCCTTCACTTGATGTCATTTCGTGCTCATCAGAAAGTAGTTTCGATTCATCACTGTAATATGATGTGATGAATGGATAAATTCGCCGGAAACTGTCATGGACAGCACTGAAAATTGCACCTCTTCTCATCATGTTTAAAACATGTATGAAGTCTAGTGTGATCAGAGCCTTTTGGTCTGAGATGTCAGCGATATAACCTCGTGCTGCATGAGCAGCCACTTCACAACCTTCAGGAATCCAAAAGTCTGATTTGGTTTCAGCAATTCAGCCGCTTGCTATCTGACCATCCGTGTAGCAGCCTAGGCTAACGAAGCATCGTAGGGTGATGCCAACAGCAACCCAAAAACGAGGAGCCCCTGCAAATGATTACCTCAAGATTACTGACAGCCAATCACTGGATCACCTTGTGAAGTATCACCTAGTGTAGCGCTCAGCATTTCCTTGATGTGTTGGGGTTATAATATTGTAATGTGTCAAACTGGTGTCACCAGCGGGAATGCTTTGAACCACCGAATAACACAACACAAACTGTTGAACCACGGAATAACGCACCACAAAGAATGTCTTGAACCACTGAATAACACACCATAAATTAAGTGTTGAACCACAGAATTACCACACCACAAAGAAAGTGTTGAACCACTGAATAACACACCACAAAGAGTTGAACCACTGAATACCACACCACAAAGAAAGTCTTGAACCACTAAATCGTCACACCACAAACTGTTGAACCACTGAATCACCACACCACAAAGAATGTCTTAAACCACCAAACACAAGTGAGATACATCTGGCGAATACATCTGGCGGATACATCTGGCGTATCCTTAAATACAGCAAAAGTTTACAATATTTCAGCGATGAACATTAGCATAAATAATGAGGCTCTCATAAATTTGGATAATTACTGCTATTTAGAATAACTTTTTTGGGCGTAGTTGAGAGAATTGTAAATTGTTTTCCTACAAGAAAAATTGCATATGACGCTGCTAAAAATCCCTAGTTAATGTTTAACCGCTGAATTAGTAATGCTAGGATATATATATATATATATATATATATATATATATATATATATATATATATATATATATATATATATATATATATATATATATATATATATATATATATATATATATATATATATATTAGTATATTTTGGTAGCAGTGTTTCCTGTAGACATATATTATTTGATATGACCGAAAAAGTAAGATTAATAATTCTAACACGAATTTTCTCTATATTTCTTATATTTCTTTTCACTGTTGATGGTAACTGAAAAATCAATTCTGATTTTATTTGATTTTTCAGTTACCATCAACATTGAAAAGAAATATAAGAAACATAGAGAAAATTCGTGTTAGAATTATTAATCTTACTTTTTCGGTCATATTTAATAATATATATATATATATATATATATATATATATATATATATATATATATATATATATATATATATATATATATATATATATATATATATATATATATATATATATATATATATAATATTGTGACGACAATCTCTTTCAAGAGAGATTGAGCCTGCTCTTCCCTACATATTTACGTCTTTCAAGTACAAGATACTATATTGAAGATACGTCCACCAGTATCGCCAAACGTTTTGCCCAGGAAGCAAAGCGTACCAGTGCACCACCAGACACACCGGCTACCGCCCGCCGTCAACCAGCAAACTGCTCATTCTCTGCCTGCCTGTTGCTGATTGGCTGGTGTCTCGCCGCACCTGCACTCACGCCACCACCATGAGTCGACGTCTGGGCCAGCAGCACGCTGACTCCTCAGAATATCTCTGTGCTCCTTGGAGTTGACATCTCTCGCTAGTAGACTAAGCCCTGGCTGTCGTGTACTAAGGGAGGTGGCAGCTTGAAGCCAGTATTCCCAGCACCTCACTTATTTGATTTATTTTAACTTGCACTTACTTGTCTTAGAGTAACTTTTCATTGCCAGTAATTATTCATGTTGTTTTGTTTGTTGACTTGTTTTGAATTTTACGAGATTGTCTTTATTCATATCTTGTTTTCTAGAGTAATTAAAATTTCATTGTTTATACTTTGTGTTTTGTGTGTCTTCCCATTACCTTACCACAGACAAAAGGACAAACTTCTCTTTTTTTTTGTTATGTGACGAGGCCCTGCCCCCAGCTTTTGAAACAGCCGAACACCAACGCTTTACCGTCACATTACAATATATATATATAATATATATATATATATATATATATATATATATATATATATATATATATTTATATATACACACAGTGGTTTACGTTCCCGTCTCACAATCTAGGAACATGGGATCAATCTTCGCGTTGAATAGAAACGATTAAGCACGTTTCCTTTCACCTGATGCATCAATTCACCGACCATAAAATACATGCACCAGGAAGATTCAGACAATTGTTGTGGTTTCCATTGTGTTGAAGGCAAGTATGTGGCCTTGGGCGACCTCTATAAACCCAGGTAAAGCTGGATTTTCAATTCCCAGACAATGGGAATTATCCGAGCGTCTGTAAGCTGTATTGTGTTCGATAGTGTATAAATAGGTCTTGTGTGGAATAAGCTGATTTCTACACCATCGCCTTCCAGACATTGTGCCTTCGTTTGATAGTTACT
>NC_091185.1:28337826-28367826 GCF_040958095.1 Procambarus clarkii
ACATAATGGGCTGCAGAAGAGACATAATGGGCTGCAGAAGAGACATAATGGGCTGCAGAAGAGACATAATGGGCTGCAGAAGGGACATAATGGGCTACAGAAGAGACATAATAGGCTGCAGAAGAGACGTAATGGGCTGCAGAAGAGACGTAATGGGTTGCAGAAGAGACATAATGGGCTGCAGAAGAGACGTAATGGGCTGCAGAAGAGACATAATGGGCTGCAGAAGAGACATAATGGGCTGCAGAAGAGACATAATGGGCTGCAGAAGGGACTACACACACCAACCCGTAACAACTAAACGCTTAAAACAAACAAACAAAAAAGTTGTTTAAGATGTTTAAACAAATTAACTTATCGAGAGACCAAACATAAAGTGAATTGATTGTTTAAACAAATCCAAAATTCCCCAAAGGACTGACAAAAAAAAAGCATTACGTAAATGGAGCTTTTCAACAAAACTGTCTTTTATAAAATATATATTTCTTTACTGTAATATATATTCAAGAAAATAAAGATAATTCAGACGTAACTCACTCTTTATCTAATGTGTAAAATATAACTGCGATAGGAGATTAAGAAATTTGATTGCGTGTTATTGTGAAGGGACAAGATATACTGACTTAAACAATACCGGTGAACTAATATATCCGTATGCTGGCGATGAGTCACAATAACGTGGTTAAAGTATGTTGACCAGACCACACACACTAGAAGGTGAAGGGACGACGACGTTTCGGTCCGTCCTGGACCATTCTCAAGTCGATTGATAATGGTTCAGGACGGACCGAAACGTCGTCGTCCCTTCACCTTCTGGTGTGTGGTCTGGTCAACAACTAATATATCCGTTATCAGCAAACCCGGTTTACCTAACTCCTTTAACCTGTTATAGTGACAAGATTTGCGTTACCTAACTCCCTTAACCTGTTATAGTGACAAGATTTGCGTTACCTAACTCTCTTAACCTGTTATAGTGACAAGATATGCGTTACCTAACTCCCTTAACCTGTTATAGTGACAAGATTTGCGTTACCTAACTCCCTTAACCTGTTATAGTGACAAGATATGCGTTACCTAACTCCCTTAACCTGTTATAGTGACAAGATATGCGTTACCTAACTCCCTTAACCTGTTATAGTGACAAGATTTGCGTTACTTAACTCCCTTAACCTGTTATAGTGACAAGATATGCGTTACCTAACTCCCTTAACCTGTTATAGTGACAAGATTTGCGTTACCTAACTCCCTTAACCTGTTATAGTGACAAGATATGCGTTACCTAACTCCCTTAACCTGTTATAGTGACAAGATATGCGTTACCTAACTCCCTTAACCTGTTATAGTGACAAGATATGCGTTACCTAACTCCCTTAACCTGTTATAGTGACAAGATATGCGTTACCTAACTCCCTTAACCAGTTATAGTGACAAGATTTGCGTTACCTAACTCCCTTAACCTGTTATAGTGACAAGATTTGCGTTACCTAACTCTCTTAACCTGTTATAGTGACAAGATTTGCGTTACCTAACTCCCTTAACCTGTTATAGTGACAAGATTTGCGTTACCTAACTCTCTTAACCTGTTATAGTGACAAGATATGCGTTACCTAACTCCCTTAACCTGTTATAGTGACAAGATATGCGTTACCTAACTCCCTTAACCTGTTATAGTGACAAGATTTGCGTTACCTAACTCTCTTAACCTGTTATAGTGACAAGATTTGCGTTACCTAACTCCCTTAACCTGTTATAGTGACAAGATTTGCGTTACCTAACTCCCTTAACCTGTTATAGTGACAAGATTTGCGTTACCTAACTCCCTTAACCTGTTATAGTGACAAGATTTGCGTTACCTAACTCTCTTAACCTGTTATAGTGACAAGATTTGCGTTACCTAACTCCCTTAACCTGTTATAGTGACAAGATTTGCGTTACCTAACTCTCTTAACCTGTTATAGTGACAAGATTTGCGTTACCTAACTCTCTTAACCTGTTATAGTGACAAGATTTGCGTTACCTAACTCCCTTAACCTGTTATAGTGACAAGATTTGCGTTACCTAACTCCCTTAACCTGTTATAGTGACAAGATTTGCGTTACCTAACTCCCTTAACCTGTTATAGTGACAAGATTTGCGTTACCTAACTCTCTTAACCTGTTATAGTGACAAGATTTGCGTTACCTAACTCCCTTAACCTGTTATAGTGACAAGATTTGCGTTACCTAACTCTCTTAACCTGTTATAGTGACAAGATATGCGTTACCTAACTCCCTTAACCTGTTATAGTGACAAGATATGCGTTACCTAACTCCCTTAACCTGTTATAGTGACAAGATTTGCGTTACCTAACTCCCTTAACCTGTTATAGTGACAAGATTTGCGTTACCTAACTCCCTTAACCTGTTATGGTGACAAGATATGCGTTACCTAACTCCCTTAACCTGTTATAGTGACAAGATTTGCGTTACCTAACTCCCTTAACCTGTTATAGTGACAAGATATGCGTTACCTAACTCCCTTAACCTTGTATACTGATAGCCTTAATTTCATATGCAAACTTGAGTCAGTTTTTTCTCAAACTTTTGTTTTGACTAAGAACTGTAACTTGCCCAAAAATTTAGAATATCACAATATAAACATCTGAATGACTCGCCCGGTTATTTTAAACTGGTCAAGTGTGGGGTCTTATGTATTAATTATGAATTTACTGCTGTTAATCTCTTTGTTCATCTATTCTCCTTTTTGTTCAGTGTTCATGTACCCCACTATTGCTTTGAGTGTGCATATGTGTACAAGTTTGTACGCGTATATCAGGTGTTATGTATTTATGTATCCCATTCGTGTATAAATATGAGAACCATATGAGAACCAGTTTTTGAACAACAAATGATCATAAGTGGACGATGAGACACAATAACGTGACTGGAGAGATAATGACCAAACTACACATCAGATAACGAAGACGTTTCGGTCTTGATAATGGTCCAAGATGGCCCGAAACGTCGTCGTTTCATTCCGTTTTCTGATGTGTGATTTAGTCATCAAATGTACATGAGACCCAAACACGAATACATTTTCCGAAAAGCATTTTTAGCAAACAGGCGGAAGAGAGTAATTCTGAAAGAAACATGAGAATTCCCATTTTTAAGAACCACTTTCAATACGAGAAAGTTACAGGTTCTCTCAGCAGGTAGGCGCTCGATTCCCAGTGGTTCTGGGGCTTGTTCCTTCCGTCCCTCTTCCTATCCCAGCTTCTATCCTGTCCTCATATATCCCTTCAGATTGCTATAATCCCATTTGCTTAACGCTTTCTACTGATAATTACCTAGCCTGTTCCTGATTTACCTAACCTATTTACCTAGCCTAGCCTCAATATCAGAATATTGAGATTTAAAGTGTTCCTTAGTCTCTATGGCGCATTGGTAGAACATTCACCCCCTGCCTCGCGAGCTATAGGGCCTGGGGGTTCGTATCCTGTTCGGGGAGGATTGACAAGGTAACAATCCTTAACTCCACGCCTCTATTCACCCAGCAGTGATTGGATACCTGGTTGGTAAATGATTTGCCGGGTCGTATTCCAGGAAAAAATTAAGTTTAAGGACCTGGCCGAAACGCTATGCGTGCTAGTGGCTCTACAAGAATCTAAGAACTCAATACACACTTGCCCATGTCGCGGCACAGTGGACGAGAGCGCGTCTGGGAACACGCAGTGCTTAGGTTCGAACCCTTATCAAAGCCCTTGTGGCTATGTTCAATGTAAGAACTCTTGTATATATAAAATAATAAAAAAAGATGGAGAAGCCGGTGACGGAAATCGGATAAAATTCCAACCGAACAGCCCAGCAAGAAGACATGAAAAATCTTTCAGTAATCTTCTTAGGAATTGAAGTAAAACGCTGAAGAATGTAGAGAGACGGAAGGGAAGGGAACTATCAAGTGGCAAGCGCCAAGCCGTTACGACTATATAGCACTTGGAAGGGGTCAGGATAAGGATTTGGGATAGGATGAGAGGAAGGAATGGTGCCCAATACACACCATTGGAAGGACGGTCGGGGATTGAGTGCCGACCTGCATGAAGCGAGATCATAAAAAATCACACAAAATGGATCACAAAACAAGGTAATCTAAAGAAAAAAATCTAAAAAAAAATAAGAGAAAAGAAACAAATCAAGAAAAAATATAATCTAAAGACAAAAGACTTAAGTCTTTTGTCTTAAGAAGTCTTAGGAGGAAGGGATTCAGTGTTAAGTCTCGGGTTTGTTACACTTGCTTTCACTCCAGAAGTGATAAATCATACGAACATGTATAGAAGGAGGGAAGGAAGTGTATCAGGGGACAAGGGGGTCAGGACCAGGATTGGGGATGGGCCGGGGTAAAGGAATGGTGCCCAACCATTTGTGGACGGTCGGGGATTGATCGCCGACTTGCATGAAGCGAGACCGTCGCTCTACCGTCCACCCCAATAGCAGAAAAAACCAAACTAAGCATCAAACGTTTAGTAACGAGAGGAACCAGAAGAGAGATAATTTTGTTGTCAAAGACGCTAAGAGGATTTACTGAAGCGGGAAGTGAAGTCTCGCTTCATGCGGGTCGGTGTTCAATCCCCGACCGTCCACAAGCGGTTGGGGCACCATTCCTTCACCCCCGTCCCATCCCAAATCCTTATCCTGATCCCTTCCCAGTGCTATATAGTCGTAATGGCTTGGCGCTTTCCTCTGATTAGTTGTTATTGACGTGGGAAACAATCTTGTATAACTGCACTATGAATAAGAACAACAAGCCGATGAATCGCAATAACGGGGCTGAAGATATGATGACCAAACTACCCATCAGAAGATAAGGAGACGACGACGTTTCGGTCCATCTTGGACAATCGACTTGAGAATGGTCCAGGACGGACCGAAACGTCGTCGTCTCCTCAGGTGTGAAGGTTATCTTGAGATCTTGAGATGATTTCGGGGCTTTAGTGTCCCCGCGGCCCGGTCCTCGACCAGGCCTCCACCCCCAGGAGGAGGCCTGGTCAGCCCGTGACAGCTGACTAACACCCAGGTACCTATTTTACTGCTAGGTAACAGGGGAATAGGGTGAAAGAAACTCTGCCCATTGTTTCTCGCCGGCGCCCGGAATCGAACCCGAGACCACAGGATCACAAGTCCAGCGTGCTGTCCGCTCAGCTGACTGCGGCTCCCCGTGTTGGGTCATTAGAATAACAAGACACTAAGTAAAACTCTGGACGCAAATTCATCACAGTCATCATCTGAAGAATTGGATGAGAGTGTGGATGGTGGACGGCTTGGGGAGCGATCATGGGGAAGAGATAGTGAAGACGAACTCCATCCACAACTTCAGAAGATATGACTGGTCACGGAGGGACGGAAGCGGTTGGAAGAGATAAGTGATAACTCCTTAGAGAAGCCCCAAGATCTCTGAGCAACTTTCGTGGACGGGTCGTGAGAAAACATAAACACACACACAGATATATAGCGAGGCAGAAATAAATCCGCAGAGTTTCACCTGATGCCCCTGTTCACCAAGCAGAAAATAGGTTTAACAACCGCGACGGGTTGCATCCTGGGGGATTTGTGTGTGTGTGTGTGTGTACTCACCTAGTTGTGTTTGCGGGGGTTGAGCTCTGGCTCTTTGGTCCCGCCTCTCAACAGATCAATCAACTGGTGTACAGGTTCCTGAGCCTACTGGGCTCTATCATATTTACATTTGAAACTGTGTATGGAGTCAGCCTCCACCACATCACTGCCTAATGCATTCCATTTATTAACTACTCTGACACTGAAAAAAATCGTTCTAAGGTCTCTGTGGCTCATGTGGGTATTAAGTTTCCACCTGTGTCCCCTTGTTCGTGTTCCATCCATGCTAAAGAGTTTGTCTTTGTCCACCCTGTCAATTCCCCTGAGAATTTTGTAGGTGGTTATCATGTCTCCCCTTGCTCTTCTGTTTTCTAGGGTTGTGAGGTTCAGCTCCCTTAGCCTTTCCTCGTAGCACATTCCTCTCAGTTCCGGGACCAGTTTTGTGGCATACCTCTGAATCCTCTCTAACTTCGTCTTGTGTTTAACTAGGTATGGACTCCAGGCTGGAGCTGCATACTCCAAGATTGGTCTTAAGTAAGTGGTATACAGGGTCCTGAACGATTCCTTACACAAGTTTCTAAAGGCAGTTCTTATATTGGCCAGTCTAGCATATGCCGCTGATGATATCGTTTTGATGTGGGCCTCTGGGGACAGGTTCAGTGTGATATCATCCCCCAGATCTTTCTCTCTATTTGACTCTTGCAGGATATCACCTCCCAGATGGTACCATGTGTTCAGCCTTCTGCTCCCTTCGGCTAATTTCATTACTTTACACTTTTCTGAGTTGAACTTTAGTAGCCATTTTCTAGACCATTCCTCCAGTTGGTCCAGGTCGTCCTGTAGTCTCTGTCTATCTTCATCTGTTTTGATTCTTCTCATAATTTTTGCATCATCAGCAAACATTGATAGGAACAAGTCTATACCCTCCGGAAGGTCGTTTGTGTGTGTGTGTGTGTGTGTGTGTGTGTGTGTGTGTGTCCGTCCTCTCAACTGTCAATCAACTGGTATAACAATCACTCTGTGTGTGTGTGTGTTTGAGTGGGCTTTCCAATTTGTGCCAGCAGGATAGAGTATTAGCTCTTGTACCCCATTTCTCTAGCGGTCGGTCGTTTAAAGCAATAACTACCTGACCAATTTCCCTATCATATCTACTTTTATAATTATAAACGGAGTTTACTACAACAACCTATTCCTTCAGGTCATTCCACTTTCCCATTACTCTTGCCGCTAAATGAAAACTTTCTAACATATCTATGACTCGAGTCTCAGGTTTCTACCCATGCCCTCTAGTTCTTTTGGTATTCCAGGTGAACATTTCCTCTATTTCCATTCTGTCAATTCCCAGAAGTACTTTATACGTCTCAATCATGTCTCCCGCCTCTTTCTCCTTGTTTCTGGCGTCTTCAAGGTTTAGTTCTTTCAGTCGCTCTTCATATCCCATCTCTCTTAATTTTGGGAAGAGTCTCGTCGCAAACGTTTAAATCTTTTCTTTGCTTATGTGTTTCTTCAAGTGGAGGATCCATGATGGGGCTGCATACTCTAAGACTGGTCTCACGTAGGCAGTGTAAAGCGCCCTAAATGCCTCCTTACTTAGGTTTCTGAATGATGTTCTAACTTTGCCAGTGTAGAGTACGCTGCTGTCGTTATCCTATTTATATGTGCCTCAGGAGATAGATTAGGTGTTACGTCCACCCCCAGGTCTCTTTCTCGCGTCGTCACAGGAAAGTTGTTCCCCTTCATTGTGTACTGTCCTTTGGTCTCATGTCACCTAGTCCCATTACCCTAACCTTACACTTGCTCGAGTTGAACTCCAGTAGCCATTTCTCTGACCATCTCTGCAAATCTGCCACAACTCGTCTCATTAATATCGCGTCATCCGCAAACATTTATATATAAGCAGCTCGGCCGCCTAAGGATCCCCAGCGTCAAGAAACTGTCGTGTTAAAGTGCCCCATCTTATCCTACCAGAGGACCCAAAACAGAAAACGGGACAGTGTGTCAAATCCGGGAACTGCTAACATTTTCTAGTACGACGATTATTTGGCCTTAGTTAAATTATGCGTTAAAATTCGATGCTCTATTATGAGGACTGGTTGGTATAAGACTGAACATCTGTTGATATGTTATGTACATATATTAGAAATAGAATTGGTCCCAGGATCGATCCTTGAGGCACTCCTCTGGTTGCTGTTCGCCAATCCGACTTCTCGCCCTGTACTGTTTTTTCTGCCTCCTACATGTTAGATAATTCCTAATTCATGCTAGGGCTGTTCTGCTTACTCTCGCCTGCCTCTCAAGTTTGCATAGTAAACTCTTGTGCGGGACTGTATCAACGGCCTTTTGGCAGACCAGAAATATGCAGTCTGCCCATCCTTCCCTGGCCTGACTTAGTCTTCTTACTTTATCATTGAACTCCAGAAGGTTTGTTAGGCCTGATTTCCCTTCTTTGAAATCATGTTGGAGTTTGTTTATATACGTAATTCTTTCTGTGTAATTATTAATCACCTGATTATTCACTGAAGTGCTTTACAAGGGATGGTTGTCCATGATACTGGTCTCAAGTTAAGTGCTTCTTCTCTATCTCTTGAAAATTGGTTCCACATTTGCCTTCTTCCAGCAACTGGACAACTTCCTAAGTGACTCATTAAGGATCCTTGCTAGAGGCACGCTGAGGGCCTGCGCTGTCTCTTTTAGTATCCATGGTGATACGTTATTTGGTGTAAATGCTTTTGTTTTGTCCAGTGTGTGTGTGTGTGTGTGTGTGTGTGTGTGTGTGTGTGTGTGTGTGTGTGTGTGTGTGTGTGTACTCACCTAGTTGTGCTTGCGAAGGTTGAGCTCTGGCTCTTTGGTCCCTCCTCTCAACCGTCAATCAACAGGTGTACAGGTTCCTGAGCCTATTGGGCTCTATCATATCTACACTTGAAACTGTGTATGGAGTCAGCCTCCACCACATTGCTTCCTAATGCATTCCATTTGTCAACCACTCTGACACTAAAAAAGTTCTTTCTAATATCTCTGTGGCTCATTTGGGCACTCAGTTTCCACCTGTGTCCCCTTGTGCGTGTGCCCCTTGTGTTAAATAGCCTGTCTTTATGAACCCTGTCGATTCCCTTGAGGATCTTGAATGTGGTGATCATGTCCTCCCTAACTCTTCTGTCTTCCAACGAAGTGAGGTTCAATTCCCGTAGTCTCTCCTCGTAGCTTATACCTCTCAGCTCGGGTACTAGTCTGGTGGCAAACCTTTGAACCTTTTCCAGTTGTGTGTGTGTGTGTGTGTGTGTGTGTGTGTGTGTGTGTGTGTGTGTGTGTGTGTGTGTGTGTTTATTTGCTATTTGTATCTGCAGCATGCAGCTATTAGCTCTTGGGCCCTGCCTTTCTAACCCATCTATTTTTCCTCTTCTATATCATCTATATATATTTATCTCTATGTATTCCTCTATTATATCTTATACTATATATTTTTCCTCTATTTATTAATTAACCAGAAAATTATCACCAAATTGATTGGGAATTTCAGTCACAAATGGAAAAATCATTTTTAATAGAAACATTATCGAATCTGCTTTAATTCAAATACAGCATGAATATAAATAATGATTAATACAAGTTGGATCTATTTTCACTGGATCAATTCAAAAACTATCTTAGATGATTAATACACAACTATCCCAGTAGGGATATTGCTTATGGGATCTCGGCTGGACTAGTCGTTAGGTCATTTACAAATTCCTTCTGCTCATATGTTCTTTAACCAATATTATAAAGCAAGTGTTTTTTAACCTAAAATGTCACCTTACTTTTTCTTGCCTGTATATTTAAGTCTTGCATTTCATTGATTAGTATTTTGAAGATATGTTGATTAACACGACAGCGCTCAGATAATTTCTTGTTTCATTTTTCCTTCATAGTTATATATTTAGACATGATTTATCACGTGTTAATTAGTCTGGGGTTTACAGACACACACACACACACACATACACACACACACACACACACACACACACACACACACACACACACACACACACACACACACACACACACAGATGTGTGTGTGTGTGAATGGGATATAAGGATGAATAAGGGAAGTTAAGATGGAAGCTCCCTTGGGAATGAGTGACCACAGTGTATTGAACTTTGAGTACCTGGCAGAGCTAGGACTTATCTCCGCCCAAAAAGAACTAGGAATCAAAAGGCTGGCATACCGAAAGGGGAATTATGAACAGATGAGAAGTTTCCTAAGTGAAATACCTTGGGACACAGACCTCAGAGACAAGTCTGTACAGGGTATGATGGACTATGTTACCCAAAAGTGTCAGGAGGCAGTAAACAGGTTCATCCCGGCCCAAAGGGAAAAATCCGAGAAGCAACAAAAGAATCCATGGTATAATAGGGCATGTATGGAAGCGAAGAAACTGAACAAGAAGGCGTGGAGGAACTTCCGGAATAACAGAACACCAGAAAGCAGGGAGAGATACCAGAGAACCAGGAATGAGTACGTCAGGGTGAGAAGAGAAGCAGAGAAAAATTTTGAAAATGATATAGCAAACAAAGCCAAGACCGAACCAAAGCTACTCCACAGTCACATCAGAAGGAAAACAACAGTGAAAGAACAGGTATTGAAACTTAGAACAGGCGAGGACAGGTATACAGAGAATGACAGAGAGGTGTGTGAGGAACTCAACAAGAGGTTCCAGGAGGTCTTCACAATAGAACAGGGTGAGGTCACTGTGCTAGGAGAAAGGGAGGTAAACCAGGCGGCCTTGGAGGAGTTCGAAATTACGAGAGAGGAGGTCAAGAGACACCTGCTGGATCTGGATGTTAGAAAGGCTGTTGGTGCAGATGGGATCTCACCATGGGTACTGAAAGAGTGTGCAGAGGCACTTTGCCTGCCACTCTCCATAGTGTATAGTAAGTCACTAGAGACGGGAGACCTACCAGAAATATGGAAGACGGCGAATGTGGTCCCAATATACAAAAAGGGCGACAGACAAGAGGCACTGAACTACAGGCCAGTGTCCTTGACTTGTATACCATGCAAGGTGATGGAGAAGATCGTGAGAAAAAACCTGGTAACACATCTGGAGAGAAGGGACTTCGTGACAAATCGCCAACATGGATTCAGGGAGGGTAAATCTTGCCTTACAGGCTTGATAGAATTCTACGATCAGGTGACACAGATTAAGCAAGAAAGAGAGGGCTGGGCGGACTGCATTTTCTTGGATTGTCGGAAAGCCTTTGACACAGTACCGCATAAGAGGCTGGTACATAAGCTCGAGAGACAGGCAGGTGTAGCTGGTAAGGTGCTCCAGTGGATAAGGGAGTATCTAAGCAATAGGAAGCAGAGAGTTACGGTGAGGGGTGAGACCTCCGATTGGCGTGAAGTCACCAGTGGAGTCCCACAGGGCTCTGTACTCGGTCCTATCTTGTTTCTGATATATGTAAATGATCTCCCGGAGGGTATCGATTCATTTCTCTCAATGTTTGCGGACGATGCTAAAATTATGAGGATTAAAACAGAAGAGGACTGTTTGAGGCTTCAAGAAGACCTAGACAAGCTGAAGGAATGGTCGAACAAATGGTTGTTAGAGTTTAACCCAACCAAATGTAATGTAATGAAGATAGGTGTAGGGAGCAGGAGGCCAGATACAAGGTATCATCTGGGAGAGGAAATTCTTCAGGAGTCAGAGAAGGAAAAAGACTTGGGGGTTGATATCACGCCAGACCTGTCTCCTGCAGCACATATCAAGCGGATAACATCAGCGGCATATGCCAGGCTGGCCAACATACGAACGGCATTCAGAAACTTGTGTAAAGAATCATTCAGAACTTTGTATACCACATATGTCAGGCCAATCCTGGAGTATGCAGCCCCAGCATGGAGTCCATATCTAGTCAAGGATAAGACTAAACTGGAAAAGGTTCAAAGGTTTGCCACCAGACTAGTACCCGAGCTGAGAGGTATGAGCTACGAGGAGAGACTACGGGAATTAAACCTCACTTCGCTGGAAGACAGAAGAGTTAGGGGGGACATGATCACCACATTCAAGATTCTGAAGGGGATTGATAGGGTAGATAAAGACAGTCTATTTAACACAAGGGGCACACGTACTAGGGGACACAGGTGGAAACTGAGTGCCCAAATGAGCCACAGAGATATTAGAAAGAACTTTTTTAGTGTCAGAGTGGTTGACAAATGGAATGCATTAGGAAGTGATGTGGTGGAGGCTGACTCCATACACAGTTTCAAGTGTAGATATGACAGAGCCCGATAGGCTCAGGAATCTGTACACCTGTTGATTGACAGTTGAGAGGCGGGACCAAAGAGCCAGAGCTCAACCCCCGCAAACACAACTAGGTGAGTACACACACACTCAGGAATCTGTACACCTGTTGATTGACGGTTGAGAGGCGGGACCAAAGAGCCAGAGCTCAACCCCCGCAAACACAACTAGGTGAGAACTAGGTGAGTACACACACACACACACACACACACACACACACACACACACACACACACACACACACACACACACACACACACACACACACACACACACACACACACACACACACACACACGAAGCTGGAAAAAGTTCAGAGGTATGCCACTAGGCTAGTCCCAGAACTAAGAGGCATGATTTACGAGGAAAGGCTGCGTGAGATGCACCTCACGACACTGCAAGACAGAAGAGTAAGGAGGAGACATGATCACTACCTACAAAATTCTCAGAAGAATTGACGGGGTAGATAAAGATAAACTTTTTAACATGGATGGTACGCGAACAAGGGGACACAGGTGGAAACTGAGTTCCCAAATGAGCCACAGGGGATGATAGAAAGAAGTTTTTTCAGTGTCAGAGTAGTTAACAGATGGAATGCATTAGGCAGTAATGTGGTGGAGGCTGACTCCATACACAGTTTCACAAGTAGATATGATAGAGCCCAGTAGGCTCAGGAATCTGTACACCAGTTGATTGACGGTTGAGAGGCGGGACCAAAGAGCCGAAGCTCAACCCCCGCAAGCACAACTAGATGAACACACACACACACACACACACACACACACACACACACACACACACACACACACACACACACACACACACACACACACATATTATATTTCAAAATATTGATAAACATTTGAAGGCCGCAGTTCCTACGACAACATCCACCTTTCCTTACATAAACATTACAGAAGCCTCGTGACCAACACATGGCGCGTATTCCATCTCTCCACGCTGGAAATGTCCGAGGACTCGAATTAGAATTCAGAGGGAATTCTGAACTCTGCCGTAATATTCTTTCTGGCCGTCAGAAGGGAGAGTGAGTGGCTGTGTCTCACGGCAGGAAAGAGAAGTAAGATGATTTATTGCCGTGGCAAATAACAGGAGAAAAGTTTGCTTGTCAGTGTCAGGGCCGGAGCCGGCTACCGGAGATAGCAAGGATGGGGGCGTGGTGATATCTGAGGGCGTTTGTTATCTTGATGATGTATAGTTACACGCTGTTGTTTTCATTAGTATTTAGCCCAATGTTGATAAAAATATAGGAGAAACTTATTACAATTCCTTTGTGGTTAAATGAAAGAAAAACACCCCTGCTGTACCTGGCCCACAGGTACAGCAGGGGTGTTCACCTCAGGCCTGACCTCAGGTACAGCAGGGGTGTTCACCTCAGGCCTGACCTCAGGTACAGCAGGGGTGTTCACCCCCCAGGCCTGACCTCAGGTACAGCAGGGGTGTTCACCTCAGGCCTGACCTCAGGTACAGCAGGGGTGTTCACCCCCCAGACCTGACCTCAGGTACAGCAGGGGTGTTCACCTCAGGCCTGACCTCAGGTACAGCAGGGGTGTTCACCTCAGACCTGACCTCAGGTACAGCAGGGGTGTTCACCTCAGGCCTGACCTCAGGTACAGCAGGGGTGTTCACCTCAGGCCTGACCTCAGGTACAGCAGGGGTGTTCACCTCAGGCCTGACCTCAGGTACAGCAGGGGTGTTCACCTCAGGCCTGACCTCAGGTACAGCAGGGGTGTTCACCCCAGGCCTGACCTCAGGTACAGCAGGTGTGTTCACCCCAGGCCTGACCTCAGGTACAGCAGGGGTGTTCACCCCCAGACCTGACCTCAGGTACAGCAGGGGTGTTCACCCCCAGACCTGACCTCAGGTACAGCAGGGGTGTTCACCTCAGGCCTGACCTCAGGTACAGCAGGGGTGTTCACCCCCCAGGCCTGACCTCAGGTACAGCAGGGGTGTTCACCCCCCAGACCTGACCTCAGGTACAGCAGGGGTGTTCACCCCAGGCCTGACCTCAGGTACAGCAGGGGTGTTCACCCCAGGCCTGACCTCAGGTACAGCAGGGGTGTTCACCCCCCAGACCTGACCCTCCACACCGATACTAAGTTATACCAAGCACCGTCACCCCAATTCCTGGCTCTTTTGTGTACCACAAACAATTTCCCAATTTGCATTTATGTTATATAAACTTTCGGATATATAACAATGCAGGTGTATTAATACAACAGCTGTGGACGAATAAATCTTTTGGATTAGTCTATCTCGGTAAAAAAAAAAGTTCTTCAGTGGGTTCAATTGTTTCCATTCTTGATAATACATTCGGGTTAGGAATTAAGTCATGTATTGTATTTTTAGACAAAATTTAATAAATTTCTGGCATTATTTCATACGCAGTATAATTAACATGACAGGTTAATTAGGTGTTTTTAATAATATGAAGCATTAGGTGTTTTTAATATGAACAAACGGCAGGTTTCCCTCACATACATTATCAACATTATACAAAGCGATGCATAATAAATTTCAAAGTCCCAAATCCAATCTATTTCCAAATTTTAAATTGTTGATGATTATTGTATTTGCTGTTCCAAAATCCCTCTTGAATATCATATTTTTTATACATTTTAGTTCGAAATGGCAACACTAAACAAAAATCTGAGTGTCATGATGTATACAAGAGTATACATAATGTATACATAATGTATACATAATGACTCTAGCCTTAGAACTAATCTAAGCCCTAGAACTCTAGCCCTAAAACTAATCTGGGGCTAGTTCTAGTCTTACATTATGTGAATAATGTAAGACTGATTAGTATCAATCAGAAGATTGATACTAATTATTCTTAGTGTATCCTGATGATGCTAACATCATGCGAGCCATAAATACAATGGCTGTAAGAAACTACAGAACGACCTGGATAAAAGGAAAAAAAATTATCCAAGTGGCTACTAGAGTTTAACTCATGAAAAGGATGGGGTATGGGGGCCTCGAAAACAATCAACAATCAGAAGTCGGGAGGATTGTTGCTGATTTTATCATCCGTACATCGCGTTAAATATAACTTCATTGTATAATTTCAACCTGTTACAACCGCATAATAACTAACACAGTCCAGACTGCTTATAGCTCAGTCGATAGACCGTCGCCTCACTAACGTGGGGATCATGGCTCGAAACCCCATACAGCCCCGGTTAATGAAATAACACTAACCTACCCACACACACACACCATCTCCTCCCCACACTCTCTCACACGAAATAAAACTCTCTGCGCCAGAAAAAAGGCAGAAACCAGAGCACAAAAGTCTTGAGCGTTGCGGCCACACAGAAGTTTCGACATGACCTTTGGGGTGAGGAGAGGTCCGGCAGGCAGTCACTCCGGCTCTGACAGCCCGCAAGATGAGGCCTTCTTGAAATTGGTCTGACAGTTGGAGGCACTTCAGGTGATGATGTCGTCAGGCTGGGGGCAGTATACTGCCGACGAGTGCTTATTGAGACGTTTGTGTGAGTGTGTGTGTGTGTGTGTGTGTGTGTGTGTGTGTGTGTGTGTGTGTGTGTGTATGTGTCTGTCTGATTGACGGTGAGGAAGTGTGTGTGTGTGTACTCACCTAATGTGTGTGTGTGTGTGTACTCACCTAATGTGTGTGTGTGTGTGTACTCACCTAATGTGTGTGTGTGTGTGTACTCACCTAATGTGTGTGTGTGTGTGTGTGTGTGTGTGTGTGTGTGTGTGTGTGTGTGTGTGTGTGTGTGTGTGTGTGTGTGTGTGTGTGTGTGTGTGTGTGTGTGTGTGACACAGTGATTGATTGTTATGAGTGTCAGCATTAATTGTATAAATGAAGGAAAGTATAATATAAAGGAGAGTATAATTGAAGGAAAGCATAATTGAAGGAAGTATAAATGAAGAAAAGTATATATGAAGGAACACAGCCAAAAAAATCTCTTAAACTGTTGGTATTCTTTAAAAAAATTCAGATATCATGTTCTCCTCTCTACTCCTGTAACAATATACTGCTCACTAATCCATCCCAAAGTAGGACAAGTTGCCTGATGGAACAAGTTCTCTGTAGAACAAGCTGCCAGTTGAACGAGTTGCCAGTAGAAATAGCTGTCTTTTGAACCAGCTGCTTTTAAAACTGTAGAACCAGCTGACTTAACAACCACCGTCCTGTAAATGAAGCTGTCTCTTGAACCATCTGTCTGCGAAACAGCTGGTTGTAGAACCAGCTGCCTGAGGACAAGCTGTACACAGAGCCCCAAAACTTGCCGCCACATTAGGTATTTTCCTGAAAGGTATATATATCATTTTACCGTTTATTTTTGTGTATTTAAGTACAAGTGATTCGTGGGTATAACAGACGATTAGCTAATAAAGGTGTGTTTGCTTCATGGCTCATATATGCTCGTCTCACAAAGGTGTGTTTGCTTCATGGCTCATATATGCTCGTCTCACAAAGGTGTGTTTGCTTCATGGCTCATATATGCTCGTCTCACAAAGGTGTGTTTGCTTCATGGCTCATATATGCTCGTCTCACAAAGGTGTGTTTGCTTCATGGCTCATATATGCTCGTCTTACAAAGGTGTGTTTGCTTCATGGCTCATATATGCTCGCCTCACAAAGGTGTGTTTGCTTCATGGCTCATATATGCTCGTCTCACAAAGGTGTGTTTGCTTCATGGCTCATATATGCTCGCCTCACAAAGGTGTGTTTGCTTCATGGCTCATATATGCTCGTCTCACAAAGGTGTGTTTGCTTCATGGCTCATATATGCTCGCCTCACAAAGGTGTGTTTGCTTCATGGCTCATATATGCTCGTCTCACAAAGGTGTGTTTGCTTCATGGCTCATATATGCTCGCCTCACAAAGGTGTGTTTGCTTCATGGCTCATATATGCTCGTCTCACAAAGGTGTGTTTGCTTCATGGCTCATATATACTCGCCTCACAAAGGTGTGTTTGCTTCATGGCTCATATATGCTCGTCTCACAAAAGTGTGTTTGCCTCATGGCTCATATATGCTCGTCTTACAAAGGTGTGTTTGCTTCATGGCTCATATATGCTCGTCTTACAAAGGTGTGTTTGCTTCATGGCTCATATATGCTCGTCTCACAAAGGTGTGTTTGCTTCATGGCTCATATATGCTCGTCTCACAAAGGTGTGTTTGCTTCATGGCTCATATATACTCGCCTCACAAAGGTGTGTTTGCTTCATGGCTCATATATGCTCGTCTCACAAAGGTGTGTTTGCCTCATGGCTCATATATGCTCGTCTTACAAAGGTGTGTTTGCTTCATGGCTCATATATGCTCGCCTCACAAAGGTGTGTTTGCTTCATGGCTCATATATGCTCGTCTTACAAAGGTGTGTTTGCCTCATGGCTCATATATGCTCGCCTCACAAAGGTGTGTTTGCTTCATGGCTCATATATGCTCGTCTTACAAAGGTGTGTTTGCTTCATGGCTCATATATGCTCGTCTTACAAAGGTGTGTTTGCTTCATGGCTCATATATGCTCGTCTCACAAAGGTGTGTTTGCCTCATGGCTCATATATGCTCGTCTTACAAAGGTGTGTTTGCTTCATGGCTCATATATGCTCGTCTTACAAAGGTGTGTTTGCTTCATGGCTCATATATGCTCGCCTCACAAAGGTGTGTTTGCTTCATGGCTCATATATGCTCGTCTCACAAAGGTGTGTTTGCTTCATGGCTCATATATGCTCGTCTCACAAAGGTGTGTTTGCTTCATGGCTCATATATGCTCGTCTTATAAAGGTGTGTTTGCCTCATGGCTCATATATGCTCGTCTTACAAAGGTGTGTTTGCTTCATGGCTCATATATGCTCGTCTCACAAAGGTGTGTTTGCTTCATGGCTCATATATGCTCGTCTTACAAAGGTGTGTTTGCTTCATGGCTCATATATGCTCGCCTCACAAAGGTGTGTTTGCTTCATGGCTCATATATGCTCGTCTTACAAAGGTGTGTTTGCTTCATGGCTCATATATGCTCGTCTTACAAAGGTGTGTTTGCTTCATGGCTCATATATGCTCGCCTCACAAAGGTGTGTTTGCTTCATGGCTCATATATGCTCGCCTCACAAAGGTGTGTTTGCTTCATGGCTCATATATACTCGCCTCACAAAGGTGTGTTTGCTTCATGGCTCATATATGCTCGCCTCACAAAGGTGTGTTTGCTTCATGGCTCATATATGCTCGTCTCACAAAGGTGTGTTTGCTTCATGGCTCATATATGCTCGTCTCACAAAGGTGTGTTTGCTTCATGGCTCATATATGCTCGTCTTATAAAGGTGTGTTTGCCTCATGGCTCATATATGCTCGTCTTACAAAGGTGTGTTTGCTTCATGGCTCATATATGCTCGTCTCACAAAGGTGTGTTTGCTTCATGGCTCATATATGCTCGTCTCACAAAGGTGTGTTTGCTTCATGGCTCATATATGCTCGTCTCACAAAGGTGTGTTTGCTTCATGGCTCATATATGCTCGTCTTACAAAGGTGTGTTTGCTTCATGGCTCATATATGCTCGCCTCACAAAGGTGTGTTTGCTTCATGGCTCATATATGCTCGCCTCACAAAGGTGTGTTTGCCTCATGGCTCATATATGCTCGTCTCACAAAGGTGTGTTTGCCTCATGGCTCATATATGCTCGTCTTACAAAGGTGTGTTTGCTTCATGGCTCATATATGCTCGCCTCACAAAGGTGTGTTTGCTTCATGGCTCATATATGCTCGTCTCACAAAGGTGTGTTTGCTTCATGGCTCATATATGCTCGTCTCACAAAGGTGTGTTTGCTTCATGGCTCATATATGCTCGTCTCACAAAGGTGTGTTTGCTTCATGGCTCATATATGCTCGTCTCACAAAGGTGTGTTTGCTTCATGGCTCATATATGCTCGTCTCACAAAGGTGTGTTTGCTTCATGGCTCATATATGCTCGCCTCACAAAGGTGTGTTTGCTTCATGGCTCATATATGCTCGCCTCACAAAGGTGTGTTTGCCTCATGGCTCATATATGCTCGTCTCACAAAGGTGTGTTTGCCTCATGGCTCATATATGCTCGCCTCACAAAGGTGTCTTTGCCCTCATGGCTCATATGAGCTCACGTCATTAATTGCGCTCTCACGATTGCTTCAGCTGAGAATGGTTATTGAATATCACCGCGATATATAGACGATCGCTGCTCTTATCGCGACCGGAGCCGCAGGGGGCGATATTACTCATGGATTTATGGTACTTAATATGCATAGGTTCTTAGCAATAGAATCTCGGGTAAGCTGCTTCTCTCTCTCTCATTAGGAATATTGCTTGAGGTGACTTATTCCTTGGGAATATTTGACTTTTGGGGGTGGCTCTCTGTAGCCAATTATTACCTCCTGTGTCCACTGGGGGTAAGGCAGAGGAGGAGTAGAAGGAGTGCTACTGAAACATGTTCTTGAACTGAACCATGAACCAATAAAACTTCATGTTAATTTTGACATTAGACTCTATATTGTAGAGTCTATATTGTACTTATAACTTCATGAACTTGAGATCATGCACATTGTGTGGGTTCACTCAGGTGAGACACCCTACTTAAAAGGATAGAGGGAGGGAATTGTCAGGGGAAAGTACCAAGCCATTACGACTATATAGCACTGGGAAGGGGTCAGGATAGGGATTTGGGATGGGACGGGGGGAAAGGAATGGTGCCCAACCATTTGTGGACGGTCGGGGATCGGCCCTACTTAAAAGGATAGAGGGAGGGAATTGTCAGGGGAAAGTACCAAGTCATTACGACTATATTACACTGGGAAGGGGTCAGGTTAAGGATTTGGGATGGGACGGCGGGAAAGGAATGGTGCCCAACCGCTTGTGGACGGTCGGGGATCGAACGCCGACCAATATATAGGGTTAGACGGCCGGAAGTGGACGTTTGTGTTATTGAATTTTGTCAAATGTCAAATTATTTTTTTAACTGGGACAGAAATGTGGAACCTAATCACTCCTTGCAATCTTAGGCCTAATACGTGATATCTTAGGCCTACTGTAGTACACATATGTACTATACTAGGCCTACTGTAGTACACATATGTACTATACTAGGCCTACTGTAGTACACACATGTACTATACTAGGCCTACTGTAGTACACATATGTACTATATTAGGCCTACTGTAGTACACATATGTACTATACTAGGCCTACTGTAGTACACGTATGTACTATACTAGGCCTACTGTAGTACACATATGTACTATACTAGGCCTACTGTAGTACATATATGTATTATACTAGGCCTACTGTAGTACACATATGTACTATACTAGGCCTACTGTAGTACACATATGTACTATACTAGGCCTACTGTAGTACACATATGTACTATACTAGGCCTACTGTAGTACACATATGTACTATACTAGGCCTACTGTAGTACACATATGTACTATACTAGCCCTACTGTAGTACACATATGTACTATACTAGCCCTACTGTAGTACACATATGTACTATACTAAGCCCACTGTAGTACACTACAGTACTATATATAATATGTAGTACTATAGTACATAGTACTATACTAGTACTACTGTAGTAGTATATATATATATATATATATATATATATATATATATACATATATATATATATATATATATATATATATATATATATATATATATATATATATACACACACTTCAAACCACTGCGCTAAAGCCATAAGCTTAAAGAAGGCACAACATATCAAGAAGCACTTGAGTATCAATATCAAGTAGCACTTGAGTATTAATTAAATCAACTAAGCTCCACCTATGTACAGTTCAGGTTTCACTCGTGTTAATTTTACCAACATGTAAACACTCTAAACTTACGTACTCCAATTTTAATTGCAATTTGCAATTTTGGCGAAAGTTTGGCGAAATCAACAGTAATTTAATTAAGCTTACCAGCTTAACTCGCCTAAGTCATACTTTACAGTGACTAAGAAGTAGTATATTCACCTGGGCTTCAGGAGACTCGAACCCTGGACCCTACACGTGTGAGACCGAAGCTCCATCGACCGAGTCTAAATAAAGAAAGCTGTCAGCCTGGGGGCTTGACAGCTCAGTGGACAGCGCTCGGGATTCGTAGTCCTAACGTTCCGGGTTCGATCCCTGGCAAACCAAATGGGCAGAGTTCCTTTCACCCTGATGCACCCTGTTCAGCTAGCAGTAAATAGGTACCTGGGAGTTAGACAGCTGCTACGGGCTGCTTCCCGGGGGAAGGGGGGGTGTAACAAGAAGGAGGCCTGGTCGAGGACCGGGCCGCGAGGACGCTAAGCCTCGAAATCATCTCAATATAACCTGTAAGTGGGGGGTCGTGGGGAAGAGAGAGTTAGTAATGGGTAAGGGGTGGAATACCATTTGGGTGAAGGGGATTAGTGGAGAGGCCCAAACGCTTACAATAGGGGGTAGCAGTGTGGGAAAGATGGGGGGAGGTCTCTGTATAATGGGGGTGTTAAGTGATGGGGAAGGGGTAGGGGGAAGGTTGGGAAGGGAGTATTGAAGGGAAGGATTGAGGTAAAATGGTTTATGACAATATAAGTTAATATAATTATAGGTATGAGCTTAAGAAAAGTGTTATATATGAGGTCTCTTTACCTTACACTGAAGCATTGGACTTTAACCTTCCCTAATGAAACCTTTACTTAACCTAACCCAACCTAACCTAACCCAACCTAACTCAACGTAACCTAACGTAACTCACCCAAGCTCAACCTATCTGAACCTAACTTAGCCTAACCTAAACTATCCTAACATATTCTAACCAAACCTAACCTCACCTCGACTATCCTAATGTAACTTTAATTATCCTACCTTAACCTAATCATGTTTAACGTAATCTAGCCTAACTTAACAAAGCCTGAACTAAGACACCCGAGATAAGCAAAGATGATATTAAACAAGCATCACCTAATATAGCCTAATCTAACCCAAGCTAACCTCCCCAAAGTTATCTTAATTAACCGGGCCTAACATAACTTAATCCACGCAGCCTAATCTAAACTAACCTAGCGTAAATTAACCGAACCGAACAATCCTAACCTAACCTAGCCTAACCTAACCTTGCCAAACCGGAGCTAACCTAACCTAGCCAAACTCAACACAACCTAACTATCCTATCATAAGCAAACCTAATCTAGCTTAACCGAATCAATTCTAACCTTACCTAACCTAACCAAGCATAACCTAGCATAACCAAGGCTAGAATTCTTTAACTTAAACTAGCTATCACACTCTAACTTAACCAATTATAATTTAACCTAAAATTTATTTAACATATTCAAACGTAACATAATAACCTAGCATATTTTTACCTAACCTAGCTTAGTATAACCACTTCCAGCATTGACTAGCATAAACCTAGTTTATGCTAGAACTGATTAAATTCATAAAAATTGGTTAAAAATCATTAGCTAACCTTGCATAATCTAATCTAACTTTGTCTATCCTATCAAATCCTTCTCGGTAACCAGTACTACCACACACCACAATCATTACCACCACCCACCACACAGCACAACTACCACCACACACCACAACTACTATCACAACCACCACTACCACACTCCACCAACACCACACTCCACAACCACAAGACACCACAACCACCAGACGCCACAACCACCACCACACACATCACCACTACACACACACACACACACACCACCACCACCACACATCACCACCACCACACACACACCATCACCACCACGCACCTCCATCACCACCACACACCACCACCACACACCACCACTACACACCACCACTACACACCACCACCACACACCACCACTACACACCACCACTACACACCACCATCACCACCACCATCACCACCACACACCACCACACACCACCACTACACACCACCACCACACACCACCACTTCACACCACCATCACCACCACCATCACCACCACACACCACCACCACACACCACCACTACACACCACCACTACACACCACCACCACACACCACCACTACACACCACCACCACACACCACCACTTCACACCACCATCACCACCACCATCACCACCACACACCACCACCACACACCACCACTACACACCACCATCACCACCACCATCACCACCACACACAACCACACACCACACCACCACCACCACACACCACCACTACACACCACCATCACCACCACCATCACCACCACCATCACCACCACACACCACCACCACCACCACCACACACCACCACTACACACCACCACTACACACCACCACTACACACCACCACCACACACCACCACTACACAACACCATCACCACCACACACACCACCACCACCACCACACACCACCACTACACAACACCATCACCACCACACACACCACCACCACCACACACCACCACACACCCCCACACACCACCACCACACACCACCACTACACACCACCACCACACACCACCACTACACACCACCATCACCGCCACACACACACCACCACCACACACACACCACCACCACCACACACCACCATCACCATCACCACCACACACACACACACCACCACCACCACCACCACCACACACCACCATCACCACCACACACCACCACACACCACCACACACACCACCACACACCACCACACCACCACACACCACCACTACCACACACCACCACCACACACCACCACCACCACCACAACCACACACACCACCACACACAACCATCACCACCACCACAACCACACACACACACCACCACACACAACCACACACCACCACCACACACTACCACCACCACACACCACCATCACCACCACACACACACACCACCACCACACACCCACCACCACCACACACCCACCACCACCACCACACACCACCATCACCACCACACACCACCACCACCACACACCACCACCACACACCACCACACACCACCATCACCACCACACACCACCACCACCACCACACACCACCACACACCATCACCACCACACACCACCATCACCACCACACACCACCACACACCACCACCACACACCACCACACACCACCACACACCACCATCACCACCACCACCACCACCACCACCACCACCACACACCACCACACACCACCACCACACACCACCACACACCACCACCACCACACACCACCACACACCACCACCACACACCACCACACACCACGATCACCACCACACACCACCACCACACACCACCACACACCACCACACACCACCACACACCACCATCACCACCACACACCACCACACACCACCACCACCACACACCACACACCACCACTACCACACACACACACCACCACCACACACCACCACACACACACCACCACACACCACCACACACCACCACACACCACCACTACCACACACACACACCACCACCACACACCACCACACACACCACCACACACCACCACACACCACCACAACCACACACACACCACCACACACAACCATCACCACACACCACCACACACCACACCATCACCACCACACACAACCATCACCACCACACACCACACACCACCACCACACACCACCACACACAACCATCACCACCACACACCACACACCACACCATCACCACCACACACCACCACACTCCATCACACACCACCACACACCACCACCACACACCACACCACCACCACCACCACACACCACCACCACCACCACCACACACCACCACCACCACAACACACCACCGCTACCACACACACACCACCACCACACACCACCACCACCACACACCACACCATCACCACCACACACCACCACACTCCATCACACACCACCACACACCACCACCACACACCACAACCACACACCACCACAACCACACACACACCACCACACACCACCACACACCACAACCACTCTGGTACCCTTAACATGACGAATGCCTCACAGTTGGTAATGGCTGAAGGAATCAATCAACCACAATAGAGCAATTCGTCTACGCTGGACCAAAGGTTTCTTAAAAGCAAAAACTTTTACGGAAAATTTCTCCTTTTTCCACACAGTTTTCAAGCCACTGATATCGCGTGACACTGCAGGTAGTTTTCACAAAGCTATACGATGTGCAGTTTTACGATGAGAACGACGTAATAAATGGATCGACAGCACGACCTATTGAGTCAACGTAAAGGACCTACCTCTAATGGGGTAAAATATAAAACATTATATATAGATAAAGTTGAGGATTTTTTTAATGGCTTAGAGCGCACAGTCAAATTCTAGTGGGTCAAGATGCTGAAATTTCTTGTAATTTGTCAAAATGTAAGATCTACTTTTGTTGACTTTAAGACGGACTAATTTTAAATATTGGAAAGTACGGATCTTTATAATGGAGCAAAGGATTTAATGAGTTTAAATGTAGATCAAATTTCTCTCTGCTGGATACGGGACTGAGGCGAGGCTCCTTCTGATGATTCGTTCACATCATCGTGTTTAAAGAGCCAACTCCCAAATTTTCCGCAGTTCATGCCACGCAATCCATATTCGTCTGCATCTGTCTCGCCGCAAATACACCTATATACAGTGTGTGTGTGTGTGTGTGTGTGTGTTGGGGCAGCAAAATGGAGTGCTACCATAGTACGAAGCTGTTGCGGATCGAGACGTGTGGCTGTCGCAGACTTCGGGAGTGCCAAAAGACAATCCCCTACATGAGGAGCTCGCACAGCTGTGAGGCAAGCATAATCACTGGAAGTTGTTGCTGCCTCCAGCAAAGTTATGGCTTCCTTGTCTACAATGGGGCTGTCCAAGCTGGATTGTTTGCTTTTACTAGGGTTGGTCTGAGTGCCATTTTGTGTTACATTCCGTCTATTGCTAGGGTCAAGTATCTCCACTGAATCCCACAAGTTTTCCAGCGGAATTTCCTTGACTAGGTCGTCAGAAGCCGAGGAGGAAGAGAGGAAGGTCGGAAAGAAGCAGCTTGGCTGGTAGAGCGGACACCGAGTCAGAATGGAAGAGTGGCTTGATTCCACTGACAATCATTGAGGGGAAGGTTGACAACTTTTTCTAGCATGGTCTTTAGTAGGATGTCGTACTCTTCAAAAGCTCTGGGCTGTGTAATGTTGTTGTTGTTAAAGATTCGCTACCTGGAACAAAAAGTTCCAAGTAGCACGGGCTATGGTGAGCCCGTAGATAGCTGTTGTAAGATAGGACATAGACATCATAAGGGAACAACGTTCCATGGGCGCATTCACACTCCCACCACGATTTTTGGCTGGCTATACACCTAAATAATTTCAAAACAATTTCATTTGCTTATATAGTAATATACACCGCTATTCACTGATGTCCAGAAAATTCACAGAATTTCCTGCTAGCCATAATTTGTTATAGTAGCATAAAACAAATGTTCCTCTCACAGGTTCAAAGATTCCTCAAGCCACGCCCGTTTCTCACAGAAAATGGGGTAACTATTCTATTTTTAGTATTACTCGAACCTAATCTCTGTTCAACGGTAACAAGTCACCGTTGTGGATAATTGACAATTATTTTTTTTTATGATGGGCAGGGGAGACACAAACAGACAGACATATATAGTTGGATGGATAATACGATGAATAGATGGATTAACAGATGGATTGATGATAAATGGAGAGATGGATGTATAGAAAGTAAGATGAATTTATTCATAAATTAATAGATGAGTGGATAGATGTATAGAAAGATGGACGGATATATAGATGGATAGTTAATATAGATGGACGGATAGAAAAATAGATTGATAAATGCATGGCTAGCGGGATAGATATATATAGACAAATGGATAGATAAATAGATGGATGGGTAGGATAGATAGATGGACAGATGGATGATAGACAGATGTAAATATGATAAGCATAGATTGGATAGAGATGGATAAACGGATGCATATTCACCACCTTCCCTACCCTTCACTACCTTCCCTACCCTTCACCACCTTCCCTACCCTTCACCACCTTCCCTACCCTTCACCACCTTCCCTGCCCTTCACACCTTCCCTGCCCTTCACCACCTTCCCTGCCCTTCACCACCTTCCCTACCCTCCACCACCTTCCCTGCCCTTCACCACCTTCCCTACCCTTCACTACCTTCCCTACCCTCCACCACCTTCCCTACCCTTCACCACCTTCCCTGCCCTTCACCACCTTCCCTGCCCTTCACCACCTTCCCTACCCTTCACCACCTTCTCTGCCCTTCACCACCTTCCCTGCCCTTCACCACCTTCCCTACCCTTCACCACCTTCCCTGCCCTTCACCACCTTCCCCTGCCCTTCACCACCTTCCCTACCCTTCACCACCTTCCCTACCCTTCACCACCTTCCCTGCCCTTCACCACCTTCCCTGCCCTTCACCACCTTCCCTGCCCTTCACCACCTTCCCCTGCCCTTCACCACCTTCCCTACCCTTCACCACCTTCCCTACCCTTCACCACCTTCCCTGCCCTTCACCACCTTCCCTGCCCTTCACCACCTTCCCCTGCCCTTCACCACCTTCCCCTGCCCTTCACCACCTTCCCTACCCTTCACACCTTCCCTGCCCTTCACCACCTTCCCTGCCCTTCACCACCTTCCCTGCCCTTCACCACCTTCCCCTGCCCTTCACCACCTTCCCTGCCCTTCACCACCTTCCCTGCCCTTCACCACCTTCCCTGCCCTTCACCACCTTCCTGCCCTTCACCACCTTCCCTGCCCTTCACACCTTCCCTGCCCTTCACCACCTTCCCTACCCTTCACCACATTCCCTGCCCTTCACCACCTTCCCTGCCCTTCACCACCTTCCCTGCCCTTCACCACCTTCCCCTGCCCTTCACCACCTTCCCTGCCCTTCACCACCTTCCCCGCCCTTCACCACCTTCCCTACCCTCCACCACCTTCCCTGCCCTTCACCACCTTCCCTGCCCTTCACCACCTTCCCTACCCTCCACCACCTTCCCTACCCTTCACCACCTTCCCTGCCCTTCACCACCTTCCCTGCCCTTCACCACCTTCCCCTGCCCTTCACCACCTTCCCTGCCCTTCACCACCTTCCCTGCCCTTCACCACCTTCCCTGTCCTTCACCACCTTCCCCTGCCCTTCACCACCTTCCCTGCCCTTCACCACCTTCCCCTGCCCTTCACCACCTTCCCTACCCTTCACCACCTTCCCTACACATCACCACTTCCCTACCCTTCACCACCTTCCCTACCTATCACCAACTTCCCTACCTATCACCAACTTCCCTACCCTTCACCACCTTCCCTACCCTTCACCACCTTCCTACCCTTCACCACTTTCCCTACCCATCACCACACAGAAATAACAATAGCCTGATGCATCAAATGAACAAACCCACAAGGCCGTGACGAGGATTCGAACCTGGAAGTTCGAATCCTCGTCACGGCCCTTGTGGATTTGTTCATTGCGTAGACAACATTGAATGTGTCTTAGTGGGGGACGGAGTTTGATGTTTAGCGAGATTGGGAATTAGTGTAATTTGCCATTTCATGCAAAGTGCAGAGAGAGAGGGGGAAGGATTGGGCTGAAATCCAACCTTCCTATGATCATCCCTGCACAGAGACCAATCATACTGCAAAGTTTGGCGAGGGCAGTCCCACGCTCTTGGGGGTTACCCCTCGCCAAATTTTGAAGAGGCACATTATTTTCTCTAGATATGCTGGGTTGAATTACCTCTCCTATTTCCAATTCTATTTCTCTATCTCACTAGTCCCCTAAATAAAAAAAATGGTGGAATATTCCTTAAATACAAAGGGTGTACATAGTGGGTGTAACCCTATGTTACTCCCCGTATCCAGACCATTCACCCTGCAAAGTTTCGTGAGGCTAGCCCATAGCATCTGGCGCCTATTTTGACAGACAGATGTCTTCACATATAGGAATAAATACATGCAGGGTCACAACACGTAATATTAAAATTTAGGAAAAAACGTCATTTAAATGGTGGAAAAAGTTTAAATACTTTCGCTTGGAAAGGAGTTTCTTTCGAAATAACTTTTCCATTTCATTATAAGTCTTCTTATATTCAAGGTTCCATGTTTCTTCATTCGTAAATTTATCACGTTTCATTACCAAGCCATAAGGGTACCACAGCTTGGTAAAAGAATATAAGATGAATTGCATATAAATGGAGTTACCAAAACTATGTGTAAGTTATTTTGAGACTTTTCACTGTCTCTACTTGTCACACACCTCTCTCTCTCTCTCTCCTCTCTCTCTCTCTCTCTCTCTCTCTCTCTCTCTCTCTCTCTATGCTCTCTCCTCTCCTCTCTCTCTCTCTCTCTCTCTCTCTCTCTCTCTTCCTCTCTCTCTCTCTCTCTCTCTCTCTATGCTCTCTCTCTCTCTCTCTCTCCCTCTCTCTCTCAAGTGAGCCGGTGTACGCAGTTGAGGAACTTTTCAAGACAAAGTTTTACCCCTAATTAAACTCGCCAAAGTGGGAGTGAGAGAGACAGTGGGAGACCTTTATCTCTCCCAGGCAAGACTCAGCTGGGGAATAAATTAAGTCAGATCACTCCTGGATCATCCGCCTGGATAATGGCTTAAGTTAATTACAACTTTGCTTTTCTAATTAATCCTTGTTGCTCCCATCCTTCCCAGTGGCTCTTTCTCCTCACTGTTTTAGCTCTCTCTCTCTCTCTTTCTCTCTCTCTCTCTCTCTCTCTCTCTCTCTCTCTCTCTCTCTCTCTCTCTCTCTCTCTCTCTCTCTCTCTCTCTCTCTCTCCTCTCTCTCTCTCTCTCTCTCTCTCTCTCTCTCTCTCTCTCTCTCTCTCTCTCTCTCTCTCTCTCTCTCTCTCTCTCTCTCTCTCTCTCTCTCTCTCTCTCTCTCTCTCTCTCTCTCTCTCTCTCTCTCTCTCTCTCTCTCTCTCTCTGCCGTTCTCAATTCGTGTCGGAAATAATTATTTGTTTCAAATACAACCCATGCCATTTGTTAAACAAAAGTTATGTGTACAATTTTTGGGTTTTATTATTAGAGAACATACGAAAAAAATACATTTGTTTAATACACTGTATACATTTACATTCATTCAATGCCAGCCTCGTAACAGCACGATTGAAATGCATACATTTTACAACCTAAGGGGTTCAAAACACTGTAAC
>NC_091185.1:28372826-28420326 GCF_040958095.1 Procambarus clarkii
ACACACACACACACACACACACACAACACACACACACACACATACACACACACACACACCCACACACACACCACACACACACACACACACACACACACACACACACACACACCACACCACACACACACACCACACACCACACACACACACATACACACACACACACACACACACACACACACACACACACACACACACCACACCACACACATACACACACCACACACACATACACCACACACACACACACACACACACACACACACACACATAACACACACACACACACACACACACACACACACACACACAACACACACACACACACACAACACACACACCACACACCACACACACACACACACACACACACCACCACACACACACACACACACACACACACCAAGGTCCAACAGTAGGTCCAACAGTATTATGATTGAGGAAGAAGATAGGTTTGTGGAGAAGATGATTGGGAAATTTGTAGAGAAGAGGGATGTTTGGATAGGTGATCTAATCCAGGGATTAAAAGTGAAGTCTTTAATAAGATACAGGACGAGGTTCAAAGACTCAAACAAGAGTTTATGGATTATATTCAAGAGGAAATCACGAAGAGCAGGGTAGAATGGCAAGGTGAAATATCTAGGCTAACTAATGAATTGGCAGGAGGATAAGGGAAGCTTGGCAGGGGAAGGGGAAGTAGTAGTAGTAGGTGGAGTAGCGGGTGTAGGAGGGGTGGGGGTCAGCCAGGGAGAGGGCCACCAGCATGACCCTGAACTGAGAAAGAGGACAATCATAATCCATGGATTACTTGAAGCCAGGGCACCATCGAGGCAGGAAAGGATGGAGATTGAGGATTTGGAACTACAGGGGATCTTGAGAGACATGAGAGCCCAGATGGCAGGGAATGAGGTGCAAGTCCACCGACGCATTGGACCATACAACTGTAACAGGAAACGACCTGTCCTGGTACAGTTCACTAACGAAGAGGCAGTGGATTACATACTGCATCACAAACACCTACTCAGAGGTAGCGAAAATTACTACAACGTATTTATTGACAATTCATTAGACGAAGGAGGAACAGATTGCCCACAGAGCAAGCAAACAACAATACGACTCTTCCCATTTGAGCGCAGCTACACACCCCAGTGCTAATCCACCCCATGCTAACCAGCTCACACGTGCTTCTCAGGTCACCCCTTTCCCAAATCAGCCGCCCCTGCTTATCTCCCCAGCACATCCCTTGACCCCTCTGACCCCACTGGAGTCAAATTCATCCCACATTCCAAGGACCCCCTCATCACCTCAACCCCCAAAACCCGTCCAGCCCTCGTCCCCTCAACCCCCAAAACCCACCCAGCTCTCATCCCTCAACCCCCAAATCCCATCCAGACCTCATCCCCTCAACCCCAAGAACCCACCCAGACCTCATCCCCTCAACACCCAAAGCCTACCCTGCCCTCACCCCTCCTCATCCCCTCTCCTTCCATGTGACCCCCCACCCTTGCGAGGGAGGTGGGAGGTCCCCCCCACCCCCTCTATCCATCCCCCTCCCAACCTCTCAACCTCTATCTGTCTCCCAACCTTACGCCATCTCCCAACCCCTCTATGCCCTCCCTAATCTTCAGACCCAGTATGCCCTTCCTACTCCAGACCTACCTACCCAGGCCCTACCCCAGACCCTCCTACCTACCTTCCTAGAAGCCCAGCCCCCAGTAGCCCCCCAAGCACCCCTCCTGAACTCTTTCACCCCCCATACACCCCCCGGACCCCCCCAGACACCCCCTGGATCCCCCGGACATCCCCCGGACCCTCCCCGCCCCCAGTCATCCCCCAGACACCCCCCAGATCCCCCAGATCCCCTCTGCCCCCAGTCACCCCCCAGACATCCCCCAGATCCCCCCAGACCCCCAGAGAAAGGGAGAACTCTGGTACAAGAGTTTCCATGAAGAATCTCAAGGTTTGGTACACCAATGCTGATGGGGTATCTAATAAAGCAGAAGAGATAAAAGAAAGAGTGAGTGAAGCAGATCCTGACATAGTTGCAATTGTGGAAACTAAAATTAATGACATGATCTCAGATGCAATCTTTCCTGAAGGGTACCAGGTGATACGAAAAGAGAGGACACAGAGACAGGGAGGGGGAGTAGCACTCCTAATAAAGCGGAAATGGAAGTTTGAAGACCTGGGAAATCGAGTTACCAATGAGTGCACAAGCTTCATACATGGAACTCTGACAGTAGATGGGAGGAAGATTGTGATCATGGTAATCTACAATCCCCCACCAAACAGTAGAAGACCCAGGCAGGAGTATGATGACAACAACAAAGCATGTATAGATGAACTGCAGAAGGCAGCAACACTAGCCCACAGAATGAGAGCGAAGCTGCTGATCATGGGGGACCTAAATCATGGAGAGATAAATTGGGAATCAAGGAATCCCCATGGAGGGGATGAAACGTGGGGAGCAAAATTAGTAGATGTTATAGACAGGAATTTCCTGACACAACATGTGAAGGAAGACACAAGGGAAAGAGGAGGAGATGCACCGAGCCTATTAGACCTGATTTTCACCCAGAACGTAGAAGATATCGAGAATTTAGAGCATGAAATACCTCTAGGGGCCAGTGACCATTGTGTCCTAGTCTTTGACTACATGATGGAATTCAAAATTATGACCATGGGACAAGAGATCTGGGAAAGGAGAGCTGACTACAGGAAAGGGGACTATATGAGGATAAGGGACTATCTGGGTGAAGTGCAGTGGGAGGAAGAAATTAGAGGAAAAACAGTCCAAGATATGATGGACCTAGTCATACAGAAATGCCAGGAGGCCGAAGAGAGATTTATACCAACGGTAAAGGGAAAAAATAAGAAGGAATATAATAACCCATGGTTTAATAGACAGTGTCAGGAAGCAAAAATGGCCAGCAGGCGGGAGTGGAGGAAGTACAGAAGACAAAGAACAGAGGACAACAGAAGCAGATACAACAGAGCTAGGAACGATTACATTAACATAAGACGAACATCGGAAAGGGACTATGAGAACGATATTGCAATCAAAGCGAAAAAACAACCTAAGTTACTACACAGTCATATAAGAAGAAAAATGTCGGTGAACGACCAAGTGACAAGACTAAGGAAGACAGAGGGGGCATATACTGAAAGTGACAAGGAAATCTGCGAGGCACTGAATGCCAGTTTCCATGGAGTGTTCACTACCGAGCCTGAGCAGCTCCCATTGTTGGAAGGGGTTACCCTAGATGAAAGACTATCAGATATAGAGGTGACAGCAGAGGAGGTAATGAAACAGTTGACAACTCTAGATGCAACTAAAGCAGTTGGACCAGACAAAGTATCACCGTGGATACTAAAAGAAGCAGCACAGGCCCTCAGCGTGCCTCTGGCAATGATCTTTAATGAGTCACTTATGTCAGGAGAATTGCCCAGTTGCTGGAAGAAGGCAAATGTCGTGCCGATCTTCAAGAAAGGAGATAGGGAGGAGGCACTTAACTACAGACCTGTATCACTGACAAGCATCCCCTGTAAAATACTGGAAAGAATAATTAGGCTACGACTGGTTGCACACCTGGAGAACATTAGGTTTGTGAACAAACATCAACATGGGTTCTGGACAGGGAAATCGTGCCTAACAAACCTTCTGGAATTCTATGATAAAATAACGAGGATAAGACAGGACAGAGATGGTTGGGCAGACTGCATATTTCTGGACTGCCAAAAAGCCTTTGATACAGTACCGCACATGAGACTGCTGTTCAAGCTCGAGAGGCAGGCGGGGGTGGGGGGAAAGGTCCTAGAATGGATAAGGAACTACCTAACAGGAAGGAGCCAAAGAGTTACGGTAAGGGGCGAGAAGTCGGACTGGCGAACAGTAACAAGTGGAGTACCACAAGGATCGGTGCTGGGACCAATTCTATTTCTTGTATATGTTAACGACATGTTTACAGGCGTAGAGTCCTACATGTCGATGTTTGCGGATGATGCAAAGTTGATGAGAAGAGTTGTGACAGATGAGGATTGCAGGATCCTCCAAGAGGACCTGAACAGATTGCAGAGATGGTCAGAGAAATGGCTACTAGAATTCAACACGAGCAAATGTAAAGTTATGGAAATGGGACTAGGAGATAGGAGACCAAAGGGACAGTACACAATGAAGGGGAACAGCCTACCTGTAACGACGCGTGAAAGAGACCTGGGGGTGGACGTAACACCTAATCTATCTCCTGAGGCACATATTAATAGGATAACGACAGCAGCGTACTCTACACTGGCAAAAGTTAGAACATCATTCAGAAACCTAAGTAAGGAGGCATTTAGGGCGCTTTACACTGCCTACGTAAGGCCAGTCTTAGAGTATGCCGCCTCATCATGGAGTCCCCATCTGAAGAAGCATATAATGAAACTGGAAAAGGTTCAGAGGTTTGCAACGAGACTCGTCCCAGAGCTACGAGGGATGGGGTATGAAGAGCGCCTGAGGGAACTGTGCCTTACGACACTAGAAAGAAGAAGGGAGAGGGGGGACATGATAGGAACGTATAAGATTCTCAGAGGAATTGACAGAGTGGACATAGACGAAATGTTCACACGGAATAGTAACAGAACGAGAGGACATGGATGGAAGCTTGAAACTCAGATGAGTCACAGAGATGTAAGGAAGTTTTCTTTTAGCGTGAGAGTAGTGGGGAAATGGAATGCACTTCAGGAACAGGTTGTGGAAGCAAATACTATTCATAATTTTAAAACCAGGTATGATAGGGAAATGGGACAGGAGTCATTGCTGTAAACAACCGATGCTCGAAAGGCGGGATCCAAGAGTCAATGCTCGATCCTGCAAGCACATATAGGTGAGTACATATAGGTGAGTACACACACACACACACACACACACACACACACACACACACACACACACACACACACACACACGGAGGGGGGGTAGGCAAAATACCAAATGATCCACAACAATACCATATTAACCACATCAGATTTAGCGAAGCTTGCTGACGACACACACAGACCCCCCCCCCCCCTCCCCCTAACCACTTCTCCCCAACAATCTCCCCACACTCCGTCACCCTTAATGCTGAAAAAACACCCCCACATCCTTGGTAGAGACCGCAGGGGTGTGCAAGGCACCCAGGTAGACAATTCAATTTCACATTCTGTATTAATTCCATTAGTTTCGCAAATACGGCGGCTGTCACACACTGTCAACGCCCAACTTGGCCTTAATTGAAACGTATGTTACCTCAACGCTAACGCCTCTCTCCTGTCAAACCTACACAGCATCTTAATGGAAAATCACGCCTTGGCTCAAAGGGCCTTCCCCCGCGCGTCTGGTGAGGGATGCTGGAAGACTTTGTTCCGTCTTGAGCCGGGAGATGAGTCGAGATGCTGTGTAAAAAAGATGCTTTCGATGCGGTATGAGGAGCTGGTGAGGAGTGAGGTTGCCTTACTCCTGACGATAATTGTGTCTTGTCGACACCGTGGGAGCCGGTCGGCCGAGCGGACAGCACGCTGGACTTGTGATCCTGCGGTCCCGGGTTCGATCCCGGGCGCCGGCGAGAAACAATGGGCAGAGTTTCTGTCACCCTATGCCCCTGTTACCTAGCAGTAAAATAGGTACGTGGGTGTTAGTCAGCTGTCACGGGCTGTTTCCTTGGGGTGGAGGCCTGGTCGAGGACCGGGCCGCGGGGACACTAAAGCCCCGAAATCATCTCAAGATAACCTCAAGATAACCGTTGTTATGACTGCTTTCTCAGTACAGTGACTTTGTTCTGGATTACCTGTAGATGGTATCGATAGTTCTCTCGTCTCAGCATGGCGTGGTGCCTGGCTTCCTTGAGAATTGGCTGATCTATGAGGCTGTTCGTCTTTGCAGTCAGCAGGGCCACATAGCCGTCACAGACCAGGCCGATCAAGTAGTTCGCCAGAATCTTGTAACATTCCCAATAGTTTATTCTGCCGCTCCAGCGAAATTTCTGATGTTTATATCTTGCTCTGGAATCATGCCTATTGCGCGCCGCATTTCATGGCTTTTATTTTACATTTCTTATCATACTTCTCTCTCTCTTGTATGTTGTTATTTTACTCGTAGCTTTTCCCATGTGTGTAATGATATATTTCTCCTTTCCTTGCCAAGGAGTTCAGTTTGGGTGCCTTTTCAGGTAATCTCAATTGATTATCATTGATTATATGCAAGCAATGAAGATTCTTTGTATTGTTTCTTGCTCGGTAATTGCCCACAAAAACTTGGGGTGGACGGTAGAGCGACGGTCTCGCTTCATGCAGGTCGGTGTTCAATCCCCGACCGTCCGTAAGTGCTTGAGCACCATCCCCCCGTTCCATCCCAAATCCTTATCCTGATCCCTTCCAAGTGCTATATAGTCGTGATGGCTTGGCACTCCTCATCGTTCCCTTCCCTTGTGTGCGTTGAAAGCATTATTAGACACCAGGGCTTATAAAAGCTCCATCGTCGGCGTTGTATTTCTTGTATTCAGTGCTTTTATTATCAACTAGATATTCTAGATAGATAGACTAGATATTTTCCTAGATATGGCCATGCTCATGCTCTGTTATGCTCCCTGAACGTTTGGTCGCCTGACATTATTATTCCAAGACCTTTGACTTAGAGGTGCGCCTTCCAGTGTAATTTCAATGAGCAGGAGATGAGTCACAATAACGTGGCTGAAGTGTGTTGACCAGACCACACACTAAGAAGGTGAAGGGACGACGACGTTTCGGTCCGTCCTGGACCATTCTCAAGTCGATTATGAGGGACGTAATGAGGGAAAATTCATTGATTTCAATGATTCAGGTAAACTGTACTCGTTTCCACACATTTTTCGGTACGGGTGAAGCATAAAGGGGACACTAGTGAACGTTATTTTACTTAATGTCAATATTTTCTGTTGGGCGTTTGACGTTAGTGATATCTGATCTTAGGTTTTCTGTGTGTTGCTCTGTTGAATTTTGTCATATTTTCTTTTATAACGTCTATGAGGGATGGCACGAAACTGTATTCACCTAGTTGTGCTTGCGGGGGTTGAGCTTTGGCTCTTTGGTCCTGCCTCTCAACTGTCAGAATTCCTGTGTGTTTTTCTCCCAGTCTGGGCGCCACCACATGGTTGTCTAGTATTGTAATCCAGAATGTACAATAATGTAACAACTCTTGTATATATCTCCAAAAAAAAATAGCTTTGGTTTTCACCTCTCACGTCATCCACACTAATGTATTCAAGCCTTTTCATCAATATTTCTCATTTATAAATCAATATCTTTCTTTCGCATTTGTGAACTTCGTGAGAAACAATTATCCACTTGACTTTTACCCATATCTCTGACAGCACTCAAGTATGATAAGATATGTCTATAAATATTCCTCTATGCAGGCGATGAGTCACAATAACGTGGCTAAAGTATGTAGACCAGACCACACACTAGAAGGTGAAGGGACGACGACGACGTTTCGGTCCGTCCTGGACCATTCTTAAGTCGATTGTGAGAATGGTCCAGGACGGACCGAAACGTCGTCGTCCCTTCACCTTCCAGTGTGTGGTCTGGTCTAAATATTCCTCTATATTATACCAAATAATATAATGACTTTTATATGCTGCTTACTAAAACAAAAAGGCAGTATTTTCGACTCAAGTTGATGATGACCAGAAACACCTCAAGTTGATGATGACCAGAAACACCTCAAGTTGATGCTGGCCAAAAACACCTCAAGTTGATGCTGGCCAGAAACGCCTCAAGTTGATGATGACCAGAAACACCTCAAGTTGATGCTGGCCAGAAACACCTCAAGTTGATGATGGCCAGAAACACCTTAAGTTGATGCTGGCCAGAAACACCTCAAGTTGATGATGGCCAGAAACACCTCAAGTTGATGATGGCCAGAAACACATCAAGTTGATGCTGGCCAGAAACATCTCAAGTTGATGCTGGCCAGAAACACCTCAAGTTGATGATAACCAGAAACACCTCAAGTTGATGCTGGCCAGAAACACCTCAAGTTGATGCTGGCCAGAAACACCTCAAGTTGATGATGGCCAGAAACACCTCAAGTTGATGCTGGCCAGAAACACCTCAAGTTGATGCTGGCCAGAAACACCTCAAGTTGATGCTGGCCAGAAACACCTCAAGTTGATGCTGTCCAGAAACACCTCAAGTTGATGATGACCAGAAACACCTCAAGTTGATGATAACCAGAAACACCTCAAGTTGATGCTGTCCAGAAACACCTCAAGTTGATGCTGTCCAGAAACACCTCAAGTTGATGATGACCAGAAACACCTCAAGTTGATGATAACCAGAAACACCTCAAGTTGATGATAACCAGAAACACCTCAAGTTGATGATAACCAGAAACACCTCAAGTTGATGATAACCAGAAACACCTCAAGTTGATGCTGACCAGAAACATCAGCACTATATTCTTAGGTCAGACAGGCCATTGGGCTCAGACACTTCTAATGAGTGTCAAGGCATAACATAAGATATCCCGTGTTTTTGAAATGCTATTTAGAGTCAAACATAGTGACTGATATCCTCAAGGGTACCGCAATGCAATGAAAACATATATATATATATATATCTTAGTGATTGACACTTAGATTGCAATAGACAGTAAAAGACAGCAACATAACAAGTGGAACCACCGGCAGTGCTTTTTGGCTGTCAGGATTGAGGACAATCGACAATCCCCAGAGTAAGGAAAATTATCAATTTGCCTAGTTTGTGCAAAGCGGGAAAAGTTGGCTTGGTATAGGTATCTAATTATTTTATATCAACACCAAACACACACATCACCACCAACACACATCACCACCAAACACACACATCACCACCAAACACACACATCACCACCAAACACACACATCACCACCAAACACACACATCACCACCAAACACACACATCACCACCAAACACACACATCACCACCAAACACACACATCACCACCAAAACACACATCACCACCAAACACACACATCACCACCAAACACACACATCACCACCAAACACACACATCACCACCAAACACACACATCACCACCAAACACACACATCACCACCAAACACACACATCACCACCAAACAATCAACCCCCCCCCCCCCTCGACATCGTTTTCAGCAAGAATATAATATCAAATTCAGTTTTCAAGAGACATAAACCGCCAGCACATAATTAACACCAAAACATCCCTTTAGGATATCAAAATCACTTACCCCAGTTATCAGCACGCTAGAGATGGCTTTAAATAACGAAGTCCCAACTAGGAATTCGTTCCGAAATACTTTAGTTAGCGAATTTATTTAGTTTGAACGAATTCAAGATTCGTTCCGGAATACTTTAGTTACCCGACAATTACAATACGCTGCAAATGGGGATTGTATGAGATTGTTTAGTAATATACGCTGCGTGTATGTTCCGCGCGCAGCGCCGGCGCTCCCCTGGTGGGAAGCAGTAAAGTTGAGCCATAAGCGAGCAACCAAACGAGGGGAATTGCCGGAAGATCATAAAAGAGGGCCCGGGGCCGCATCTTCCAGCACTAAAATATGTACTGGAGACAAAGAGGAGGAGGAGACGGGGATTGGAGACAGGATGAGAGGACGGGGGGAGAGCTGACAGTTGGGAGGAATTGGACGGGAAGAGACGAGTAGAGAAGATCTGTGGCCAGAGTTTCTTTCACCTGATACCGATGTTCACCTAATAGTAAATAGATAACGAGGAGTTGGATATCTGCTACAGGCCTTCGTGTGGACTCACCTAATTGTACTCACCTAGTTAGGCTTAGGGGGGTTGAGCTCTGGCTCTTTGGGTCCGCCTCTCAACTGTCAATCAACTGATTGTTTTTTGCTGTTTTTTTCACACACACACATACACACACACACACACACACACACACACACACACACACACACACACACACACACACACACACACACACACACACACACACACACACACACACACACACACACACACACACACATCCCCAGGAAGAAGCCCGTAACAGCTGTCTATCTTCCAGGTACTTATTTACTGCTAGGTGAACAGAGGCAACAGGGTGAAAGAAACTTTGCCCATTTGTTTTTCGCCATCGCCGGGAACGAACCCGGACCCTAGGATTACGAGTCCCAAGCGCTGTCCACTCAGTCACTGGTCCCTGTGTGTGTGTGTGTGTGTGTGTGTGTGTGTGTGTGTGCGTGTTAGAGAAATATGTAGCAGATTGACTACATATTTCATGTAGTCATGAAATAGGTCGGGAGTGTGTACATTAGACAACAGACGGTTAGAAAGGCGGGGCCCAAGAGCTAACAGCTCGATATTTCCGGCACAAATAATAAACACACACACACATATATCAGTGCACAAACACTCAAATACAAGCAAATATATATATATATATATATATATATATATATATATATATATATATATATATATATATATATATATATATATATATACACAATAATAAATTACAGAACCATTTTAGTGAACCATTGTTTACTGTGAGCAACATGGTCGTATCCCACCACCACCACCACCACATGGTTTAAACACTGGCAGCTGCTTCCATTACCCTCTACTCTGTCTCCCCTCATCCGCGTCCATCTCCCCTTACTCTGCCACAAACACCCGAGTTTCCCCTCATTTCTTTACTTTCTGTGTTAAATTCTGCCCTCGTCTGTCCTGCCCCTCTCCTGTTCCTCTTTACAGACACTTCCTTCCCAGAAGTGAGGTTCTGCCCTGTCGGAAAACCCGACATCATTTACTAATATTAAATACAGTAAGCAGATAATATTGCTGTTGTTGTATAAATAAATTCACGGACAATGCGGCGTAGTGGAATTTTCCATCAATAGAAAACGAGATATCATTGCCACATAGCGCTATAAATTCAACAGTTATTCTGCAACCCATTCTCGCACTTTCGTATAGTCAATATTGACTTATTAAATACGTGCATATGTGACATACTAATTTATTGTGAATATTTTAGTTTACCCAGAAAAGCTTCATAGAAAACACCGACCTTACCTAACCTTCTTAGTATGTTAAGATAAGCATCTTATTGCTTCGTAATTACAATTATTACTTAACCTATTATAGGTATATGTTTTCTATAAAACTTTTCAAGGTAAACTAAAATATTCACAATAAATTAGTATGTCACATATGCACTTTATTCATAAGCCAATATTGACAATAAGCAAGTGCGAAAACGGGTTGCGAACTCAGTATGCAAATGAGCCTCAAAGACATTTGAAAGAATTTTTCAGAGTTGTTTTTTTAACAAAAAAAAACACATTAGGCAGTGATATGGTGGAGGCAGACTCCATACACATTTTCAAACGAAGATTTGATAGAGCCCAGTATGTTCATGAATCTGTATACCAGTTGATTGACAGTTGAGAGGCGGGTCCCAAGCGCCAAAGCTCAATGCCCGCAAGCACAACCATGTGAGTACACACACACACATATTATATATATATATATATATATATATATATATATATATATATATATATATATATATATATATATATATATATATATATATATATATATATATGCGAACAAGCCTGAATGGTCCCCAGGACATATGCAACTGAAAACTCACACCCCAGAAGTGACTCGAACCCATACTCCCAGAAGCAACGCAACTGGTATGTACAAGACGCCTTAATCCACTTGACCATCACGACCGGACATAATGAGGTGATAGCCGAGGTTATATGAACCACCCCACCGCCGTCACTCGGATAGTTATCTTGGGCATAGCATTTTACCATAGAGTTTTAGAGTTTTAGAGTTTTACCATGCATAGAGTTTTCAGTTGCATATGTCCTGGGGACCATTCAGGCTTGTTCGCATTTGTGTTCCTCACGTGTGCCCCAAAGAATGAGGTGATTTGGTAAAATGCTATGCCCAAGATAACTATCCGAGTGCCGGCGGTGGGGTGGTTCATATAGCCTCGGCTATCACCTCATTATGTCCGGTCGTGATGGTCAAGTGGATTAAGGCGTCTTGTACATACCAGTTGCGTTGCTTCTGGGAGTATGGGTTCGAGTCACTTCTGGGGTGTGAGTTTTCAGTTATATATATATAATATATTAATATTATAATATATGCATAACTTCAATGGTGGACCAGAAGCTGCTCAAAGGAAGAGACTTTTCTCCACGCGGCGAGAGACAAGGAAAAATTGGTTCTACGATAGCTTGTTAGCGCGAGGATCTTGGGCAAAAAGATATCGGCCATAAAAACCTAGGCTTCCGGTCTTATTTTTCAGGACAGAGTTCTGTTCACTGATTTGCTTCAAGATCTCTATTAAAAGCGTCCTGCTATTTTGGATATCGAGGCCTTACAGGTGTTCTCCACGGGTGTTGACAGGCGAGCAACACGTATTACAAATGATACTTAGAGATAAACAGTGATCTAGTATTGAACTTGTCTGAACATCTGTAATTATCATCGTGTAATTATGCCATATATTCACCTCATTTGCTGACTCATTTGTAATTTTCTTGAGCATAATGGAGTAACACGTTGACCAGACCACACACTAGAAGTTGAAGGGACGACGACGTTTCGGTCCGTCCTGGACCATTCTCAAGTCGATTGTGGTCAACATACTTCAGCCACGTTATTGTGACTCATCGCCTGCACATGGAGTAACACCTCAAGGCTTTACTATTATAAGAAAAACATCTCCATTCTAACACTTAACAATTAAAATTGATGTGGTGATAATAATTGTATTTGGTTCTTAGTAACGTTGCTCAGTTTTCGTGTTGGCCTAAAATCTTTAAACTCCACGAACGAGAGAAATCTGTGACCATCGAAGTCTCGACGTAGCTCAATGCAAGGGGGAACTATAAGATTATTATGTTGCTCTTTGTCCCGGGGGCCGGAGGGCAACCTGTCCTCTTAAAAAGAACGTCGCTTTTGGCCGTTTGTCAGTATGGCCGAATTTGGACGTAATTTGAAAATAAAAAAAAATGAAAATAAATGTGGGTTTTTTTTCAACAACAGTAAGTTAAGGGTCGTCTGATAGGTTAGGTGGGCAGGAAATTCTCATAAAGTTTCAAAACGTTATGAAAAACGTTAATTTAAAGTGTCCTCTTATAGCCTCTGCGCGTACGCCGGACGACTCAAATAGAAAACGGAACAGAAAGTCACTTTTGTGAGTCGATTTCATTTCAAATTACGTCCAAATTTGGCTATAGTGCCGCGCATACCAGCCAAAAGTGACGTTATTTTTAAGAGGACGGGTTGTGGAGGCAGGCTGTGTGCAGGGATCATGGCAGCAGAGTGGTTTCAGAGGGTTGAAACACACACACTGAAAAAGAAAATAGAGGAAGCGACAACGTTTTCTTCTCTGGTTCTTGGATATTTACTTCGCTGGTTTTAACTGTTTGATCACCTTAAAATTACTTTTAACCGTAAACTAAGATAGTTCTCTAGTCTCTGTCGTCCTGACTTCGATCTGGCAAATGTTTCCGTGTTCTTTGCTTCTTTTCTTCCGTATTTCTACGGCCTCCCTAACACTCACAAGGTTGGTGTACTTCGTCCAATATGTCTTCAAGAGGTTCAGTCTGTTTTGCACTTGCCTCCTGTCTTGCCTCCTGTCTTACCTGGTGCCTTACCTCCTGTCTTACCTGGTGCCTTACCTCCTGCCTTACCTTCTGCCTAGCCAGAACTTTTATTCCTAATCTGGATACTTTTACCTGCCCACCCTCATCACTCTCTGACCTTCATAAATTACTAATGTCCCCCTTGATGATGTTCTCTCCATTGTAACAAGGCAGTTGAGGGCCTTCTTCATCTCCCACTTCGCACTGATGTCTTCCTATGTCTCACCAGTCGCCGATACTATGAGACCTCTTCTCTGTCTTCTATTCTTATCTCAATATGGAGTACTTCGGAACATTTTCTTCTTCCCACTAGAGGTACTCATTCTTTCGTTCTGGCTCCTTTATGATAATACTTTTACTCTTTGGTCTCATGATTCATCTTATACAGCCTCTTCTCTTATCTCAAAACAATCTGGCTACTATGAATTTCAGAATTAAATGGTAATTTAATTCCCTCCTTCCTTTCCTAAATGACATTTTTACAGATCTGTGTCAGGCTTCTCTTTCATCTAGAGGTTATCTAGAGATGATTTCGGGGCTTTAGTGTCCCCGCGGGGACACTAAAGCCCCGAAATCATCTCAAGATAACAGATCTCAAGATAACAGATCCAATACTCTGGGGAAACTGGCCGTCCACTGAATGACAGACTTAAGGAGCACAATAGAAGTCTTGAGTCTGCAGACATAAACAATACTCTCTTCTGTGATGTTACTGAGTCTGATCTTCCTATAGAATGTGCTTCTAAAATTATATTTCTTGTCTCTACTCTACACAGACTAAGAATATATATATATATCTATATCTATATATATATATATATATATATATATATATATATATATATATATATATATATATATATATATATATATATATAAAGAATATTAGTGTTCAGTGAGAAACCACAAGGTCTCCTCTGAATATTTTTTATTTTCTTCTCCGAGGCTATGGGTCCCCACATTGGCTCCAGAGGTGGTACCCTCACACACATATAAAAAAAAAAAAAAAAAATATATATATAATTATATATATATATATATATATATATATTTAATATAAATATATATATTATATATATATATTTAATATAAAAAAAAAAAATATATATATATATATTATATATATATATTATATATATTTAATATAAAAATATATATATATATATATATATATATATAATTATTATTATATATATATATATATATATATATATATATATATATAATATATTTAGATATATATACACTCGAGGTAGATTCGACTACCTCAGGTGACACCGCCAAGACTTCTGAACACTTCAGAAGCGACATTTCCCAGAGGCAAATCCATTTCGAAGTCCCATTGGAGAGAGAAAACGTAGAGACCCGCCATAGCCTCCACCTAGTAGCTGGGAGTCCCACTACGGGCTCACCATAGCCCGTGCTACTTGGAACTTTGTTCCAGGTAGCAAATCTTCAACAACAACAACATGGGAGTCCCCCCTGACTGGGAGGCAGGTCAGGTCAGGCAGAGTAAGGGGTGGAGTTGTTGTTCTGTGATCTACTCTCTATTACGCCTCCGGTTCTCATCCCCTCACGCTGTTATTCCACTTTGTGTGATCTTTGTTTCTGCGTCTCTTACTGAGATCAAGTGGGTGGGCCTGACGGCTGAGTGGACAGCGATCGGGATTCGTAGTCCTAAGGTTCTGGGTTCGATCTCCGGTGGAAGCGGAAATAAGTGGGCAGAGTTTATTTCACCCTGATGCTCCTGTTACCTAGCAGTAAAAAAGGGAGTTAGATAGTTGCTACGGGCTGCTTCCTGGGGGTGTGTAACAAAAAAGGGGCCTGGTCGAGAACCGGGCCTCGGGGACGCTAAGCCCCGAAATCCTCTCAAGATAACCTCAAGATAACATCCCTTTCATGCGTCCGATCCAAAATCCTTATCCTTATAACCCTTCCATGGGCTAGATAGTCGTAATGGCTTATTGCTTTCTCCTCATAATTACCTCCTTAGCCTTCATTCCTCATACTCAAACCATCTCTCTTTCTGTTCTCTCTCACTCCCTCATTCTCTGACCTTCCTCATGTCGTTCCGTATTGCCTAACTACCTCTTCTCTTTCCCATTTTCACTTGGTGCAGTGGTGCTCGCCACTATTCCCCACTTCCCCTCATTATCCCCTCCCTTTCCCCCCTCCCCTTTCCTTCCCCCCCCTCCCCTCACTTGGTGTACCAAGCCTCACCAGGCGTAAATGAGGATTTTCCTCATAATTAGCCAGAATGAGAAACTCGAAAGATATCGAACGTCGTTATCACACCAGCCTTATCCTGGGTACTCGACCCCGGGTCTCAGTTTAGTGCAGTTCCTGCTACCCGACCCAACCACTTGGGCTGGACCGTATAGAGCGATGGTCTCGCTTCATGCGGGTCGGCGTTCAATCCCCCGACCGTCCACCAAGTGGTTGGGCACCATTCCTTCCATCCCCGTCGCATCCTAAATCCTTATCCTGACCCCTTCCTCAGTGCTATATAGTCGTAATGGTTTGGCACTTTTCCTGATACTTTCCCCCTTCTTACTATCCGAATCTGTTTAAGCGTTTAGCACATCTCTCAAACAGTCTCTCTCTCTCTGTCTCTCTCTCTCTCTCTCTCTGTCTCTCTCCTCTCTCTCTCTCTCTCTCTCTCTCTCTCTCTCTCTCTCTCTCTCTCTCTCTCTCTCTCTCTCTCTCTCTCTCTCTCTCTCTCTCTGTCTCTCTCTCTCTCTCTCTCTCTCTCTCCTCTCTCTCTCTCTCTCTCTCTCTCTCTCTCTCTCCTCTCTCTCTCTCTCTCCTCCTCTCTCTCTCTCTCTCCTCTCTGTCTCTCTCTCTCTCTCTCTTCTCTGTCTCTCTCTCTCTCTCTCTCTCTCTCTCTGTCTCTCTGTCTCTCTCTCTCTCTCTGTCTCTCTTCTCTCTCTCTCTCTCTGTCTCTCTCTCTCTCTCTCTCTCTCTCTCTCTCTCTCTCTCTCTCTCTCTCTCTCTCTCTCTCTCTCTCTCTCTCTCTCTCTCTCTCTCTCTCTCTCTCTCTCTTTCTCTCTCAATGCATTTAAAAATAAAATCACCATTCTTCGCTATCACCATCATATAAACTTTTCACCACTGATTTGAAAGTTTTTGCTTACAAAAAAACTTTTCATGTGGAGCTCCTGAGATGAAGTTAGCGGGAATCAGCAGACTCCTAGTTAGTGTGAATTGCAAGCAATTAAGCCTGCAGCATTTCTCGCTCCTTTCCCTCATCGAGTGCAAGTTTTAATGAGACGAAAAGCAATCACACCAGGATTCATGTTTTTCGTAAACAAACACACAGAGAAAAAGAGCAGTGATTGCATGAGTGCAATCAACAGGGGGATTGCAGGGAGAGGGGTTAGGGAAGGGGGTCAATACCCCCCTCTTTTCTTCTCTCTTTTCCCCCCTATTTCCATCAGTTACCCCCATCTCCTTCTTGCAATATCACGTACCTTCATTCTTCAACACCCCAGAGAAAGAGATTGTCTCATTCCCCCAATACTTCCCCACTTCCCTTCACCTCAAAAACACCAACATCACCATTTTCAGGTCTGGGGCATCACCCTTTCCCCTGTCCCCCCTTTCCACAATTACTTCAGGGTCTTTGGTCTTATTTACCCATTCCTCCTCTACCCCCTTATAAAAAACTCAGGGTAATCCCTTCCCTATACCACTATTACCTTCAGGGTATCCAAAGGATACCTGATCAACCAGGCTGTGACTCATACGTCAGGCTGCGAGCAGCCGCGTCCAACAGCCTGGTTGATCAGTCCGGCAAACAGGAGGCCTGGTCGACGACCGGGCCGCGGGGACGCTAAGCCCCGGAAGCACCTCAAAGTAACCTCAAGGTAGGGTCAGCCCCTAACTACACCACAAATTTAATGCCTTCAGGGAACTCAGGATAACTGGAGGGTTGAGCGGAGTTAGGTTGTAGGGAAGAGCTTCGTAGGGTTGTAGAGGGAAGCTCATTAGGGTTGTTGAGAAGTACTCATCAGGGTTGTATGATTGTGAGAACCTTACTCTTCAGGCTACTGATTGTTCTTAGCGAGGGCTAAAATGTCTTAATTAAGGATGAAATCTGATCATCAAATCAAATCAAATCAAATCTGATTTGATTTCATTTGATTAAATCAAATCTGATCTCTTAATACGTCAGAATTAAAACATCATAAATCCCTGAAAACATAATGAACCAATTGACATGAACAGATTGGAGAGATTGGCATACAAGGGGGGAAATTTTTAGCCAATTAAAAAAATGTATGAAAAATAGGCGATTAAAAAAAGCATCGCAAGAGTATTACAGAATTGGTGCTAGTATTAGAATGTTTTAGTATTATGTTTTGTTGTAGAATTGTGTGTATAGAAGTGTGTATAGAAGTGTGTATAGAATTGTTTTAGTATTATGAATGTGTTTAGATTATTCTGTGAATACTATGCCTACGACCTAAATCTATGACTACGTACGACCTCTGTGGCTGCTTACGACGTCTTCCTGTCGTAAGGGAGATTGAGACTGCTGTGACACTCTGTGTACCTGCTTATGGGCTCTCTCTGTGACCACAGAAGACCTTTCTCTTGTCATAATATACGAGCTATTTCTATGGCCACATACGACCTTTCTCTGTCACAATATACGAATTATTTCTATGGCTACATAAGACCTTTATCTGTCACTATATACGAGCTATTTCTATAACCACATACGACCTTTCTCTGTCACAATATACGAGCTATTTCTATAACCACATACGACCTTTCTCTGTCACAATATACGAGCTATTTCTATAACCACATACGACCTTTTTCTGTCACTATATACGAGCTATTTCTATAACCAAATACGACCTTTCTCTGTCACAATATACGAACTATTTCTATGGCTACATAAGACCTTTTTCTGTCACAATATACGAGCTATTTCTATGGCTACATAAGACCTTTCTCTGTCACTATATACGAGCTATTTCTATAACCACTTTGAACCTATTTTTTCCTCTCTACTCATCTATCTAACTTCCTGTGTATTATTGTCTGCACAAAGGCTGTGTGACACAGATGAGGATTCGAATGCAATATCTATGTCGCTATAATATCTGTCATTGGCGTCTGTCAAGCAGGGTGTGGGATGCTTAACTTAAAGACCAGATTAGCTCCATAATTAGACCTTAAGATAACCATCCCAATTAGACGCAACGCAATAATTAATTTTGTGATATCTTGGTCTTGATCATTGATATGTATGAAGATGAGGACTTGCTGTAGATAGTTAATTCAAATAAATACAAATAATATAGATATAAACAAATATAAATATATATAAATTATATAACAAATCAATTATATAAACAAGTATTTGAACAGGATTTACATGAAAAAATAAAATGCTTTAGAAAAGTAATATAAGAAATTGTGTTGCTATTTTATTTAGTATTAATGAAAAGAGAACAGATATATATTTATAAAGTAGTAAAAAGTTACAAAAGATATGGAAAATAGAGTCAATGGGATATGAAGCACACGTCGACTCTATGACACGTCGACTCTATGACACGTCGGCTCTATGACACGTCGACTCTATGACACGTCGACTCTATGACACGTCGGCTCTATGACACGTCGGCTCTATGACACGTCGACTCTATGACACATCGGCTCTATAACACGTCGGCTCTAAGACACGTCGACTCTATGACACGTCGACTCTATGACACGTCGACTCTATGACACGTCGGCTCTATGACACGTCGGCTCTATGACACGTCGACTCTATGACACATCGGCTCTATTACACGTCGGCTCTACGACACGTCGACTCTATGACACGTCGGCTCTATTACACGTCGACTCTATGACACGTCGACTCTATGACACGTCGGCTCTATGACACGTCGACTCTATGACACGTCGACTCTATGACACGTCGACTCTATGACACGTCGGCTCTATGACACGTCGACTCTATGACACGTCGGCTCTATGACACGTCGGCTCTATGACACGTCGACTCTATGACACGTCGGCTCTATGACACGTCGGCTCTATGACACGTCGGCTCTATTACACGTCGACTCTATGACACGTCGACTCTATGACACGTCGGCTTTATGACACGTCGACTCTATGACACGTCGACTCTATGACACGTCGACTCTATGACACGTCGACTCTATGACACGTCGGCTCTATGACACGTCGACTCTATGACACGTCGGCTCTATGACACGTCGGCTTTATGACACGTCGACTCTATGACACGTCGACTCTATGACACGTCGACTCTACCACAAGGACTCATCAACAGGTTTTTGTTGAGTATAAATCATCAACAGCGTCCACTTCCAGACGGGTTGAGACAGCTGGAGGTGCGTCTCTCATCCATTCTCCCAGAGCTCTCCCAGGGTCTCCCAGGGTCTCCCAGGGCTCTCCCAGGGCTCCCAGGGTCTCCCAGGGCTCTCCCAGGGTATCCCAGGGTCTCCCAGGGTCTCCCAGGGCTCCCAGGGTCTCCCAGGGCTCTCCCAGGATCTCCCAGGGTCTCCCAGGGCTCTCCCAGGGTCTCCCAGGGTCTCCCAGGGCTCTCCCAGGGTCTCCCAGGGTATCTCAGGGTCTCCCAGGGCTCTCCCAGGGTATCCCAGGGTCTCCCAGGGTCTCCCAGGGCTCCCAGGGTCTCCCAGGGCTCCCAGGATCTTCCAGGGCTCTCCAAGGGCTCCCAGGGTCTCCCAGGGCTCCCAGGGCTCTCCCAGGGATCTCCCAGGGCTCTCCCAGGGCTCCCAGGGCTCCCAGGGCTCCCAGGGTCTCCCAGAGTCTCCCAGAGTCTCCCAGGGTCTCCCAGGGTCTCCCAGAGTCTCCCAGAGTCTCCCAGGGTCTCCCAGGGGTCTCCCAGGGCTCCCAGGGCTCCCAGGGCAGCCCTGAAATATCTCTCCACAGTGTGTGGAATTCTGGGACAAAGCGAGGTGAGGAATACTGATATACAGCAAAACATGCATTATGCAGTAGGCTTGTTAGTTGTGGACATTGCCGCCAGGGTGTTGAGTGCCGCCGCTGGCCAGGGTGCTGAGTGCCGCCGCTGGCCGGGGTGGTGAGTGCCGCCGCTGGCCGGGGTGCTGAGTGCCGCCGCTGGCCGGGGTGCTGAGTGCCGCCGCTGGCCAGGGTGCTGAGTGCCGCCGCTGGCCGGGGTGCTGAGTGCCGCCGCTGGCCGGGGTGCTGAGTGCCGCCGCTGGCCAGGGTGCTGAGTGCCGCCGCTGGCCGGGGTGCTGAGTGCCGCCGCTGGCCAGGGTGCTGAGTGCCGCCGCTGGCCAGGGTGCTGAGTGCCGCCGCTGGCCGGGGTGCTGAGTGCCGCCGCTGGCCAGGGTGCTGAGTGCCGCCGCTGGCCGGGGTGCAGAGTGCCGCCGCTGGCCGGGGTGCTGAGTGCCGCCGCTGGCCGGGGTGCTGAGTGCCGCCGCTCGCCAGGGTGCTGAGTGCCGCCGCTGGCCGGGGTGCTGAGTGCCGCCGCTGGCCGGGGTCGTGAGTGCCGCCGCTGGCCGGGGTGCTGAGTGCCGCCGCTGGCCGGGGTGCTGAGTGCCGCCGCTGGCCAGGGTGCTGAGTGCCGCCGCTGGCCGGGGTGCTGAGTGCCGCCGCTGGCCAGGGTGCTGAGTGCCGCCGCTGGCCGGGGTGCTGAGTGCCGCCGCTGGCCGGGGTGCTGAGTGCCGCCGCTGGCCGGGGTGCTGAGTGCCGCCGCTCGCCAGGGTGCTGAGTGCCGCCGCTGGCCGGGGTGCTGAGTGCCGCCGCTGGCCGGGGTGGTGAGTGCCGCCGCTGGCCGGGGTGCTGAGTGCCGCCGCTGGCCGGGGTGCTGAGTGCCGCCGCTGGCCAGGGTGCTGAGTGCCGCCGCTGGCCGGGGTGCTGAGTGCCGCCGCTGGCCAGGGTGCTGAGTGCCGCCGCTGGCCGGGGTGCTGAGTGCCGCCGCTGGCCGGGGTGCTGAGTGCCCCCGCTGGCCAGGGTGCTGAGTGCCGCCGCTGGCCAGGGTGCTGAGTGCCGCCGCTGGCCAGGGTGCTGAGTGCCGCCGCTGGCCAGGGGGCTGAGTACCGCCGCTGGCCAGGGTGCTGAGTGCCGCCGGGGTGCTGAGTGCCGCCGCTGGCCGGGGTGCTGAGTGCCGCCGCTGGCCGGGGTGCTGAGTGCCGCCGCTGGCCAGGGTGCTGAGTGCCGCCGCTGGCCAGGGTGCTGAGTGAATCCAAGGATTCGATCGCGGGACAAATGTCCGTGAGGGAGAGTCAGGAAGCAAGACATTCAACACAGATATGCACGACCGTAAGGACAAAATGCAAGCTGGACAAAATGCCATTTGGACAACAAGGAGCAGAGTGGTGCTCCATTAAGTGCCCGCGAGTTAAACGAGTATGGCCAAGACGTAACCTAGCCAGAGCCGTTTCCCACCGCCGGTTACGGTGGGAGGAAGAAGGCCGCGGGGACACGCTCGCCTTAAGACCACGGAGTTTGTTTACTACGTCTTGGTTCTGTAACATTCTCACGCGGTACCGGTAACACACACACACACACACACACACACACACACACACACACAAGACATTTTGAAAGGAATGGTTATATATACATTTGTACAAACATTCATGCCGTTATAGTGTTACAATGAGAGAACAATGAAAGCACATCGTACGGGGGGGGGGGGGAAGCAGGATATACCCATAGCAGGATATACTCATAGCATTATATACCCATAGCAGGATATATCCATAGCAAGATATACCCAATAACTGAATCGTTTCATCTCCATCCCATAATCACAGGTGTAGTGCTGATATCATTACGTTGTGTTTCCCATTAAGGATGTCGTAGATAATCGTGGATACTCTTAGATAATCGTAGGTAGGAGTTATGGATTACCACGTAGGAGCGGAACATTCCCCCTATGTTACACAAGAGGGAATAATAGGGGTATATAATAATAATACAAATTTTATAATATTAATAGAGTATAATAATAATTTAGACATTCCTGTGAACTATTCCCATAGAATATTATTCAATTTTGTTCTGTATAATGTCAAAATGGAAGTATCTAGTGTTGGTATTATGGAGATGTTAGTGTATATTGAAGTGAAAAATGGAAGTATCTAGTGTTGGTATTATGGAGATGTTAGTGTATATTGAAGTGAAAAATTATTCGGTGATATTATACAATTTAAAACAAGTCTTTCTGTGAATAGAAATATTTTGTGTATTTCTTTGTTTAGGGTTATTAATTAATTCTTGTTTTGTAAATCTGATCTACAAAGATGATTAATATATTTTTCAGAAATTTCCGTGATTTTAGTTAAGAGAGAGAGAGAGAGAGAGAGAGAGAGAGAGGAGAGAGAGAGAGAGAGAGAGAGAGAGAGAGAGAGAGAGAGAAAATATTATCTTGGAAACTATTGGCAATAACTAGAGAGAGCAAAAAAGAGGGAAATATTTTTGTAAAGTTAACAAAAAAGTTTTGTTAACTATAAAAAAAGCTCATTTATAAAATGAAAATGATAAAAAAGCTCAAATTATAAAATGAAAATGATAAAAAAACTCAAATTATAAAATATAAAATAAAGCTCATTTTTGTAAACCTTATACATACAATATACAAAATTTTGAACCAAACTTCTTACATATATACTCACAGCTATTTCTCATCCTCAAGAAAATAAATTATAATAGTGTTTCTTCATTAAAATTTAGGTTTCACAAATACATTTCCTGTACTAATTACAGCATACACATTTGTGTGAGTCTTAAGATATTCCATTTAATATAATTCTGAATTACGGTACATGTAACCTGTATTTAAGTCCACCCTGATAAACTTAATTAAAAGTAATTTTACTTATATATATATATATATATATGTCGTACCTAGTAGCCATAACGCACTTCTCAGCCTACTATGCAAGGCCCCATTTGCCTAATAAGCCAAGTTTTCATGAATTAATTGTTTTTCGACTACCTAACCTACCTAACCTAACCTAACCTAACTTTTTCGGCTACCTAACCTAACCTAACCTATAAAGATAGGTTAGGTTAGGTTAGGTAGGGTTGGTTAGGTTCGGTCATATATCTACTCTAATTTTATCTCCAATAAAAAAACAATTGACCTCATACATAATGAAATGGGTAGCTTTATCATTTCATAAGAAAAAAATTAGATAAAATATATTAATTCAGGAAAACTTGGCTTAATAGGCAAATTGGGCCGCGCATAGTAGGCTGAGAAGTGAGTTCTGGCTACTAGGTACGACATATATATATATATATATATATATATATATATATATATATATATATATATATATATATATATATATATATATATATATATATATATATATATGTCGTACCTAATAGCCAGAACGCACTTCTCAGCCTACTATTCAAGGCCCGATTTGCCTAATAAGCCAAGTTTTCATGAATTAATGTTTTTTCGTCTACCTAACCAACCTAACCTAACCTAACCTAGCTTTTTTTGGCTACCTAACCTAACCTTACCTATAAATATAGGTTAGGTTAGGTTAGGTAGGGTTGGTTAGGTTCGGTCATATATCTACGTTACTTTTAACTCCAATAAAAAAAAATTGACCTCATACATAGAGAAAAGGGTTGCTTTATCATGTCATAAGAAAAAAATTATAGTAAATATATTAATTCAGGAAAACTTGGCTTATTAGGCAAATCGGGCCTTGAATAGTAGGCTGAGAAGTGAGTTCTGGCTACTAGGTACGACATATATATATATATATATAAATATTTACAAAAATTAATGATAATATCTGTTTAGATGTGTTTAATGTTTTTACATAATAAATCCTATTACAGCCTTGTTGCGGTTATCACATAACAATTATTACACGCAGTATGAAAATTATCACACCCATTTTAACAATTATCCCACAAGTTATAAGAATAATCACACTCCATATGACAATTAGCACACTCAGTATGAAAATTATCATACTCATTAAAGAGATAACACGACCCTCCCTCAAGTCCTGTATAGTCGTAGATAGTTTGCCTAAAGCACACACACACACACACACACACACACACACACACACACACACACACACACACACACAACACACACACACACACACACACATACACACACATACACACACACATACACACACACACACACACACACACACACACCTGTGTTGCAATATCCTTAAATTGGCAGCAATTAATAAGTCATTTGCACATGTCCATTCATCGCCATGACTGGTGGATGAGGTCTCACGAGTCAGGAGTCGCAAGCTAATCAGCTTATGCTTAAAGTTTTTAGCTTTGTTCAAAGCTTAAAGCTGGCGAACTTGGGTTTGGTGTAACATCCTATCAGCTTCCCTAACATTGATCCTAGGTTGATTAAACCTTCATTTCGTTAATAAAACTTTGATTGGGCGTTATTAAAGTTGACCTTACGTTGTTTAAGCATAAAGTTCATCTTAGGTTATCACCTGAGGGGCCTGACAGCTGAGTGGACAGCGCTACGGATTTATAATCTTCAGGTTTCGGGTTCGATCCCCGGTGGAGGCGGAAACAAATGGGCAGAATATCTTTAACCATGATGCCCCCCTATTCACTTAGCAGCAAAATAGGTACCTGGGAGTTAGACAGCTGCTACGGGCTGCTTCTCGGGGAAGTGTAACAGAAAAAGGAGGCCTGGTCGAGAACCGGGCCACGGGAACGCTAAGCCCCAAAATCATCTCAAGATAACCTCAAGAAGATCAATTATACGTTAATAAAGTTAATATTACGTTGAATAAACGTTAATATTACGTTGAATAAACGTTAATATTACGTTGAATATTACGTTGAATATTACGTTGAATAAACGTTAATATTACGTTGAACAAACGTTAATATTACGTTGAATAAACGTTAATATTACGTTGAATAAACGTTAATATTACGTTGAATAAACGTTAATATTACGTTGAATAAACGTTAATATTACGTTGAATAAACGTTAATAATCGTAGATCCAGCGTTGATTATTGTCCCTTCGTTAATTAACCTTGTATCGGGACGCGGACGAAGTTAACAATTATGTTAATATGTACTTGCAACACCCTTTTAATTCAGGATTATTAATTCGTCTAATAGTAACAATTACTTAAGAGTTATGGAACGCTGTTTCCCACTCAAAATGCTGAACCACAACAATATATACAGAATAATGTCATTACTAAAAAAAAAAATGCGAACTGAGTATAATAGATAATTGCAGATAATTGAGGATAACAATAGATAATTGCAGATAATTGAGGATAAAAATAGATAATTGCAGATAACTGAGAATAACAATAGATAATTTACAAATATCTGAGAATAACAATAAATAATTTGCAGATAACTGGGGGATAACAATAGATAATTGCAGATAACTAGGAGATAAAAATAGATAATTGCTGATAATTGAGTATAGCAAGATAATTGAAGATAACTGAGAATAACAATAGATAATTGCAGATAACTAATAATAACAATAGATAATTGCAGATAACTGAGGGATAACTAGATAATGTACAGATAAATGAGGATAGTGATAATTGCAGATTAACCGAGGATAACAATAGATATTTTGCTGATAATTGAGTATAGCAAGATAACTGAAGATAACTGAGAATAACAATAGATAATTGCAGATAACTGGGGGATAACTAGTTAATGTGCAGATAATGGAGGAGAGCGATAATTGCAGATAACCGAGGATAACAATAGATAATCGCAGATAACCGAGTATAACAAACAAAGATATACTAGTATAATATTAATAAAAGATTAGATAACTCTAAAGAATCGAATTCTATAGATCAAAAAAGGATTATACGTCAATTTTCTTTTCCTCTACTCGAGATTAAAGTTAACTTCGAAGAGCGATATTTTGAAGATATCAAGATTGCAATATCAATCACGAGGATTGCAATATATCAGTCAATATTGACCGTCTTCGACCGTATCTTAAAAACCAAAATGTTGCAAGAATAACTGTTACGGCTAGAATGGGCCAGTAACCGGGTCCTTCGTGTTAACGTGTCTTATAACCTTTACTTTTATGGTCCTACCCCAAGTCAAAAGCAGGTTCTCAAGAATTTGCGGTAGCAAGTAAGAGTGCAAGGTATAAAAGGGGGTTAAACAAGATGCAATCACACCTTCACCAATATATTATCACCAATTGCACCTTCACCAATATATATAATATATCCAAGTATAACTATACATATTTACACTATGTCGCTCTCACCCCGGACACTCAGTAGATCTGGAGTGGGAGAAAAATTTGATAATTTGAACTAGAAAACACTAGAAAAACTAGAAAATCTAGATAATCACAATCGACTTGTGAATGGTCCAGGACGGACCGAAACGTCGTCGTCCCTTCACCTTCTAGTGTGTGGTCTGGTCAACGATCTGGAGTGTTCATCAAATCCCAGTGAGTCCACTATTGTCACATTACGTCGTCCACGGTCGGCCGAGCGGACAGCACGCTGGACTTGTGATCCTGTGGTCCCGGGTTCGATCCCGGGCGCCGGAGAGAAACAATGGGCAGAGTTTCTTTCACCCTATGCCCCTGTTACCTAGCAGTAAAATAGGTACCTGGGTGTTAGTCAGCTGTCACGGGCTGCTTCCTGGGGGTGGAGGCCTGGTCGAGGACCGGGCCGCGGGGACACTAAAAGCCCCGAAATCATCTCAAGATAACCTCAAGAAGAACGGTCAATGGTAATCACTGGCAAGTTCACCTTCCTCAACACGGGCCAGTCCACACACACCTTATCGTCACGATGTCCCAATACCCCACATCCGCTCTACAGAAACACACTGGCAGAGGACATCAGCAACACGCTGACGGGGTTCTCAAATAATCACGTACAGGGGTAGCTAGCACCCTGGCAGAAGTCTCTAGCAACACACTAGCAGCACTTCTCAGCAGACGAACACTACTGTCGTCTCGTAACTCCTCTTGTCCAGATCCCGGGTACGTCAGTCCATACAATACTTCATAAATCCAGCAGCTAACACACTGCTACTACCGACGGCGGCCACTTTGGCCTCTCACAGGACCAAGTCAGGAGTTCTGGACTGCCCAAGGTGAACTGCTTGCCACAGCATAATCGCCTCATCACGTCACCTCTGTGAACATAAACGTCATTAGGCAGACAGACAATATTCTGGGTGACCTTAGGATAACACCCTTTCACTGCAGAACTGAAATTGTAATTGTATTCACAGGAATTGATGGCGTTGATATCGTACGCGACCCACCAGAGGTCACCATCATCGACCTCACCTCCTAACTGAGGAATGAAACAGTAGCCTTTCACCGACGCCACACCACCGTCAACAGATGGCGTTGTCTGCGTCGCACCTACCTACCTTGAGGTTACCTTGAGGTGTTTCCGGGGCTTAGCGTCCCCGCGGCCCGGTCGTCGACCAGGCCTCCTGGTTGCCGGACTGATCAACCAGGCTGTTGGACACGGCTGCTCGCAGCCTGACGTATGAGTCACAGCCTGGTTGATCAGGTATCCTTTGGAGGTGCTTATCCAGTTCTCTCTTGAACACTGTGAGGGGTCAGCCAGTTATGCCCCTTATGTGTAGTGGAAGCGTGTTGAACAGTCTCGGGCCTCTGATGTTGATAGTTCTCTCTTGAACACTGTGAGGGGTCGGCCAGTTATGTCCCTTATGTGTAGCGGAAGCGTGTTGAACAGACTCGGGCCTCTGATGTTGATAGAGTTCTCTCTCAGAGTACCTGTTGCACATCTGCTTTTCAACGGGGGTATTCTGCACATCCTTCCATGTCTTCTGGTCTCATGTGATGTTATTTCTGTGTGCAGGTTTGGGACCAGCCCCTCTAATATTTTCCACGTGTAAATTATTATGTACCTCTCCCGCCTGCGCTCAAGGGAGTACAGTTTTAGGCTCTTTAGTCGGTCCCAATAGTTTAGATGTTTTACTGAGTGGATTCTAGCAGTAAAGGATCTCTGCACGCTCTCCAGGTCAGTAATTTCTCCAGCTTTGAAAGGTGCTGTCATTGTGCAGCAGTACTCTACTCTAGCACAAGCGTTTTGAAAAGTATCATCATCGGTATAGCATCTCTAGTGTGAAAAGTTCTTGTTATCCAACCTGTCATTTTTCTTGCAGTTGTGACGGCTACTTTATTGTGTTCTTTAAAGGTAAGGTCTTCCGACATGAGTACACCCAGATCCTTTACATTGCCTTTTCGTTCTATGTTATGATTTGCCTGAGTTTTGTACGTGGTTTCCGTTTTTATATTTTCATTTTTTCCATAGCGCATGAGCTGGAACTTATCTTCGTTAAACACCATATTATTTTCTGTAGCCCATAGAAAGACCTGATCTACATCTGACTGGAGGTTCGCCGTGTCCTCTATGTTGCCTATTCTCATGAAGATCCTAGTGAAGAACCTAATACCTGGGAGTTGGGGTGCAGGTCCATAGATGGCGCCGAAATCCCCATTCCACACTACATCAACGCTGTTGATACCGTAACAATAACCAATTAATATGTACATATCAATAAGTTATAATGTAATCATTGCAATAATAAAGGTATCACTGATATCCTTACTGTGTCTCCCTCACCTCAGAGTCAACTGGGAAGGGAATGGGGTGGATCTGACACCAATATTTTGTATTTATTTATTTTTTACTCAGGATAGTAAAGTAACAGGAGACTTCTGACAATTTTTAGCAAGCTGAGAGCTTTTCCTTCCCATAGTTCATGGTAAGCTTGTTCCATTGGTTCCCCTTAAACACGACCCGCCAACTGGTTAACAACCAGGTACCCAATTACTGCTGGGTGAATAGAGGCGAACAGTTAAGGACTGAGGCGGGGCAGATAAGCCTCCATGGCTTGGACTCGAACCTATGAATGCACTTGAAGATATTGATATCACCGTTTAAGGGAATGAAATACATATTAATATTCTAGTACACGGAGAAACTACATTAACGTGTTGTATGAAAGAATAAATCAACAGGAGCACTGATGCGGATTCGAACCTATGCGTGTTCAGTTGACAGTTGATACAGTTGAAGAGCGCGTCAGGGAACACCCGGTGCGTAGGTTCGAACCCTCATTAAGGCTCCTGTTGGATTTGTTCAATGCTCTGCTTGTTATCACCTGCAATGGAGAGTGATCAGCTTGACTGTGGAGTCTAGCAGACATCCCTGCACCTTGTCTCACCTCCTGGCGCTATCTAACGTGACTTTCACCCCTTGAATTCAAGTGTGAAGCCAAACTAACTTCCCCTCAACACATGATATAGTCAAAACACTATCCAAATCGATTTCGCTCTTATCTAAGCTATCAAATCTGGTATCACCTTGTGTCAGCACCTTTGCTATCAACTTCCAAATTAGCCAAGAAACGCAACGTCAAAGTGGGTTCCTAAATGACTGTCCTGTAGATGTAAATAACTGACAACCATCGTTTCTCTGTCTCAATCAATCTCATTCTCTGTCACTCCTGTACTGGGCGTCTGTCGCACGCGGCCGACTATGGCTTGCTGCTCGAAATAGCTTCATGTAACTCAAAACCAGGTTGTCTGACTGGTACGTTGGGTGGATCTGCTCTCTCTCTCTCTGTCTCTCTCTCTCTCTCTGTCTGTCTGTCTCTCTCTCTCTCTCTCTCTCTCTCTCTCTCTCTCTCTCTCTCTCTCTCTCTCTCTCTCTCTCCCTCTCTCTCTGTCTCTCTCTCTGTCTGTCTGTCTCTCTGTCTCTCTCTCTCTCTCTCTCTCTCTCTCTCTCTCTCTCTCTCTCCCTCTCTCTCTCTGTCTCTCTCTCTGTCTCTCTGTCTCTCTGTCTCTCTCTGTCTCTCTCTGTCTCTCTCCTCTCTCCCTCTCTCTCCCTCTCTCTCTCTCTCTCTCTCTCTCTCTCTCTCTCTCTCTCTCTCTCTCTCTCTCTCTCTCTCTCTCTCTCTGTCTCTCTCTCTGTCTCTCTGTCTCTCTGTCTCTCTCTGTCTCTCTCTCTGTCTCTCTCTCTCTCTCCCTCTCCCTCTCTCTCTCTCTCTCTCTCTCTCTCTCTCTCTCTCTCTCTCTCTCTCTCTCTCTCTCTCTCTCCTCTCTCTCTGTCTCTCTCTCTCTCTCTCTCTCTCTCTCTCTCTCTCTCTCTCTCTCTCTCTCTCTCTCTCTCTCTTCTCTCTCTCTCTCTCTCTCTCTCTCTCTCTGTCTCTCTCTCTCTCTCTCTCTCTCTCTCTCTCTCTCTCTCTCTCTCTCTCTCTCTCTCTCTCTCTCTCTCTCTCTCTCTCTCTCTCTCTGTCTCTCTCTCTCTCTCTCTCTCTCTCTCTCTCTCTCTCTCTCTCTCTCTCTCTCTCTCTCTCTCTCTCTCTCTCTCTCTCTCTCTCTCTCTCTCTCTCTCTCTCTCTCTCTCTCTCTCTCTCTGTCTCTCTCTCTCTCTGTCTCTCTCTCTGTCTGTCTCTCTCTCTCTCTCTCTCTCTCTCTCTCTCTCTCTCTCTCTCTCTCTCTCTCTCTCTCTCTCTCTCTCTCTCTCTCTCTCTCTCTCTCTCTCTCTCTCTCTCTCTCTCTCTCTCTCTCTCTCTCTCTCCCTTCCTTCCTCCAGTGTCTGTCATTCTGTTTTCTCTTTGTATTCTCTTTGCACCTGTCTCGTTACTTTCTTTCTTTCTGAATGTATCTCTGTGTCTCTCTGTTTCCCAATGTCTTTCTCTGTCTATATGTATCTCTCATTCTTTTCCCTCCATCTCTCTTTCTTCATCTCTCTCTCTCCCTCTTTCACAATGGTGGATCACATAATGTAGCTGTCAGTCCACAACAGTGTCAGAGATACAGCTTGGAAAACTTGTTCACCACTGACCTTGGAGGTCATGAGAGAGAGTTTTATTAAGGGATAAGTGGACCAGGTGAGGCTACAGGAGGCTATATGTGGACTGATATACACACACCACACACCCACACATTATATATATATATATATAATATATATATATATCTATATATATATATATATATATATATATACATATATAATATAGGGAAGATGTACGAGAGTTTGTTATTTATATGACAGGACGAATACTTGCGTTTTCACTGCAAGGTTTGCAATTCCTGTCAATTATGTCTCGTATCACCTTCTCATCCTTCTTATGTGGCCTGAGTGAATGTCATTTTATAATACTATATAATGTCTTCGGTTGGGGGCCGATTAGCCTTCCCTGGGGCCTGGTTATCCTCAGCTAGATAGCAACCTATAGCCTCTTACTCACGATTTCGTCGAATTCTGTATTGCTGTAATCGTTGTTCAACACAATTTGGCAGATTCGGTCAAGTTCATGGTGCAAGAACTGTCAAGAAGAGCATATACGCATTGCACGACCTACATATATATGCACTGATGACGCTTCTCTTATATGACAGGTATACGATACGTTTTTAATATCGACCATTATAACTTGGTTAGTCTCATCTTTGAAGGGTCGAACCAGTGTCTATTGTCTTTGACTTCTTATCTTCTTATCTTATCAACTTTGGCTCTTTCCCTTTCTCGTGGACATCAGAGGCGCCTGACAGCTGGGTGGACAGCGCTTCGGATTCGTAGTTCTGAGGTTCCGGGTTCGATCCCCGGTGGAGGCGGAGATACATGAACAAAATGTTTCTTCCATCCTGATGCCCCTGTTACCTAGCAGTAAATAGGTACGTGGGAGTTAGACAGCTGCTACGGGCTGCTTCCTGGGGATGGAGACCGGGTCGCAGGGACACTAAGCCCCGAAATCATCTCAAGATAACCTCAAGATAACCATGTATTCAATCGCCATCAAAGGCTACCACAACAACGAGGACAACAGCAGCAAACTACCTCAACAAAAGCAGGAACAAACACCAACAAAAGCAGAAACAAACACCAACAAAAGCAGAAACAAACACCAACAAAAGCAGGAACACTAACAAAAGCAGGAACAAACACTAACAAAAGCAGGAACAAACACTAACAAAAGCAGGAACAAACACTAACAAAAGCAGGAACAAACACTAACAAAAGCAGGAACAAACACTAACAAAAGCAGGAACAAACACTAACAAAAGCAGGAACAAACACTAACAAAAGCAGGAACAAACACTAACAAAAGCAGGAACAAACACTAACAAAAGCAGGAACAAACACTAACAAAAGCAGGAACAAACACTAACAAAAGCAGGAACAAACACTAACAAAAGCAGGAACAAACACCAACAACAACAGGAACAAACACTAACAAAAGCAGGAACAAACACCAACAAAAGCAGGAACAAACACCAACAAAAGCAGGAACAAACACCAACAAAAGCAGGAACACTAACAAAAGCAGGAACAAACACTAACAAAAGCAGGAACAAACACCAACAAAAGCAGGAACAAACACCAACAAAAGCAGGAAAAAACACTAACAAAAGCAGGAACAGACACCAACAAAAGCAGGAACACTAACAAAAGCAGGAACAAACACTAACAAAAGCAGGAACAAACACTAACAAAAGCAGGAACAAACACCAACAAAAGCAGGAACACTAACAAAAGCAGGAACATCAACAAAAGCAGGAACAAACATCAACAAAAGCAGGAACAAACATCAACAAAAGCAGGAACAAACATCAACAAAAGTAGCAACAAACACCAACAAAAGCAGGAACAAACACTAACAAAAGCAGGAACACTAACAAAAGCAGGAACAAACACTAACAAAAGCAGGAACAAACACTAACAATAGCAGGAACAAATACTAACAAAAGCAGGAACAAACACTAACAAAAGCAGGAACACTAACAAAAGCAGGAACAAACACTAACAAAAGCAGGAACAAACACTAACAAAAGCAGGAACAAACACTAACAAAAGCAGGAACAAACACTAACAAAAGCAGGAACAAACACTAACAAAAGCAGGAACAAACACTAACAAAAGCAGGAACAAACACTAACAAAAGCAGGAACAAACACTAACAAAAGCAGGAACAAACACCAACAAAAGCAGGAACACTAACAAAAGCAGGAACAAACACCAACAAAAGCAGGAACACTAACAAAAGCAGGAACAAACACTAACAAAAGCAGGAACAAACACCAACAAAAGCAGGAACACTAACAAAAGCAGGAACAAACACCAACAAAAGCAGGAACACTAACAAAAGCAGGAACAAACACTAACAAAAGCAGGAACAAACACCAACAAAAGCAGGAACACTAACAAAAGCAGGAACAAACACTAACAAAAGCAGGAACAAACACTAACAAAAGCAGGAACAAACACTAACAAAAGCAGGAACAAACAGCATTACCAAAAAGAGCGTGGCCAAGCTGGAAGGTGAGGCAACATTCCAGGCACAGCTGCTGGAGATAATGTTTTGTCCTCGAATCACTGGGAAAAAATAAAGTTTGGGGAGATGCGGTGGACGAAAATGGAACTGAAGTGGGAGAGGATAAATAAACCGTGGCCAGAGAAGTGGAAGTGAATAGAAGGAAGAGAAGAGAAGAAAGCAGAAGAAAGCAGAAGGAAACGTAAGAAAGCAGAAGAAAGCATAATAAAACAGAAGAAAACGTAAGAAAGCAGAAGAAAGCAGAAGGAAACGTAAGAAAGCAGAAGAAAGCATAATAAAACAGAAGAAAACGTAAGAAAGCAGAACAAAGCAGAAGGAAACGTAAGAAAGCAGAAGAAAGCATAATAAAACAGAAAAAAACGTAAGAAAGCAGAAGAAAGCAGAAGAAAGCAGAAGGAAACGTAAGAAAGCAGAAGAAAGCAGAAGAAAGCAGAAGGAAACTGTGGGAACCGACCTGTGAGATTTATATTTATTTAATTTATATGAATTTATATTTACGTTAATTTATATACTTCGATAGCAATTTGTATAATGATGAGTGGACTGTATTTCTGCAATAATCTCAATCTCACAAATCGATCCTCTACACATTAGGGGGGGGGGTTATTAAATTAATATGTATGCAGCCAATCAAACTACAGTAATAGCTACATACATTGATGAGGTTCCTTATCTTATAGTACAGCAGGTTAGTCCACCAGGTATAACTAGGGTGTAGACACAAATTATCCTCTTTGAGGTAAGCTTCCATATCACCCAGTAACTGGTGCACAAACTCTTCCTCGTCTTGACCTGTCAAAAGGGCGCTAACTGTGAAGCCAGAATCCTATATATGACAAGTTATATCAGAGAAAACACTATACAGTACATGGAACATGAAGACCTGGCTTAATACCTTTAGTTTGAGGCTTCCATGTGATCTAACCGGGTCACCCCTATATAATGACATTAATGGCCACTAATGATAAATAATGGGTTTCGGAAAGAACACTTAACTTGATTTGTTGACAGCGTGTTGACAGATGGTACACCTTTGGTATCCATAACACTACGTCCAAGTAAAATTAACAGGAGCCGAATTTGCTCCCGTGTGAGCCTCTGGTCTCGTATAACAATGGCTGTTTAACACTCCACACCATTGACGTCACTGGCCGACATTGTCCAGAATGATAGGAGCCGAACTCGCTCCACACGTCTCGGAGGTGACACAACAATGGCTGCTCTCCTTCCTCACTCACGCCTGGCCTACCTTTGTCCAGATTTCAGAAAGTGATAGAAGGGTCACATTTACTCTACTTTAATATTGATAATTAAGTTAATTTATATAAGATGTTTTTTATGATGGTAAAGTCCAAAGACTAATGTATTTAAGAATAATTCCCAGCAGAATAGCTGGTGAATTATAATAGTATGTGGTGATGATATCCCGTTTTCTTTAGACGGAAATTCCACTACAAGTTACGTTTTCTATGGGTAACTTGTTGGTAATACAGTTATTATCCTGTATGATTATTAAAGTGGTGTCGGATTTTCCGACATAATTCCCCAGGGGGCTGCTCACGGGTCGAAGTCCTCTTTAGAACAGACGAACACCGATACTCCTCCTTCGGATTATTAGATTAATTTGATGTTAGTAGTTAGTAATCACACATTTGTGCGTCTGTTCGTACAGGACGGATGTCCCGTACTAGAGTTGCAGGGGTTAGAAGTCTAATGCGATTTCATTTCCCTGTCAACTCTTGAAAGGCTAATATTCAAGCCTAATTACATATTATTTAAACCCAGAAGACTGGATGTGATCAAGTACTACAGTCAAGTATGATTCAGAGACTGCAGTGAGATCAGTGACATTAGATATAACTTGAAGTTTCTTCAGGTAACTGGTCACTGATATATAAACACTGAGGCCCATGGAATACATCTTGATTAAATAATAAATGTATCAAATCAGTCATCAGATTTATTGGGGTTTAATTTAGTTAATTGATTCAGAAGATTGAATAGCTCATCATTAAAGTAAAGTATGGTTCTGAGACTGCAGTGGGTTCAGTGACATTGGTCGCAGTGACTTGTAGCTGGTTTAGGCTACTGTTCACTTGATTTGCCACTGAGGCCTCATGAAACTCATCTCCAGCTTTAATGATGATACTAACATCAACCTCTGTTACTATAGTCAGCTGTAATCTCCTTAGTATAATGTTACTGGAGAAATATAATCAGCTGACAAATTTAGGTTTCTACTGGTATTGTTTATCTGCAGGCATAGGTCTCCTCAGGCTTGATACTGGGCCTGAGAGTAATTTACCTCCTGCAGAGTTTAACATGGTTATGCCCTGATATTTAGTAGGGCTACCGATGAATCGATGACAATAGTCTGTCCCTACAAGGACAGCCATTTGGCATTTGATTTGCTCAAATTTACCTGCAGCTGCTTGATAATAGCTTTCCAGGTCAGCATAATCAACTGTTGATTGTTGTGACAAATCTTCACATTTCTTGATCTGTCTTGTTAAGTGGCCTTTAAGACCTGCAAGGGTTCTTTTCATTCTCCCTGCATTATCCATACTGGCTCGTTGGTGAAGCCTTGTGGGACTTGTACTTGGGCTGCTCATAATACTGAACAAACACTGATGGTAGCCTAGGGTCAATTCTGCACTCACTAGGCAATAATCCTACCTCTACTAGAGGTTAGCACTTAAAATTAATACACATTATATATATACAATCATACACACTAATGATTTGAGTGATAAACCAGTGTCACTGGAAGTACCTTTAGGTTAGCTCTTCTATATCACCCTAGGATGGTAGAGACACTAATTAATCACTCAAAGGTGTAATGATCATAAGTAAATTATTATATATACAACTCAATTCGAGTTGATAAAAATTACACCCAAAATAGGGTCTGGACCATTCATTAATGGTGTTAGGTTGTTCAATATAGTACAACTGACTATAGTAATAATGGGACTAGGATGAACAATAATAGTTCAACTAGTCAATGGTAATATCCTACGCTGTTGTGGGTTGGCAATTAGTAAATATTATACTGTGATCACTAGTGCAATATATATTAAATAATTCTCTATTTTGGAGAAATAATATACACAATTATTGATAATAGCCTCTTAATTAGCCTCTATGAAACTTCTAATATTATCTAGAAGTATTAAATATTATTAGTGACCTCGCGAAATAAAGTCCACAAAATTCGTAGATAATCTCTCGCGAAATGTAACACCACGAAATCCGTGAACAATCTCGCGAAGACACAGTCACTAATTTGGCTGGATTCTATATTAGCGCTGTCATTTCATGAAATAACACGCCACCAAATATCTGTGGGTGTGCATGAAACCGCTGACGAAGCTGAACTGGGCTGAGGGAGGCTCCTGAGCTCCCACGAGGCAACGCCGCTGTCTATGACTGGCTGGCTTTGTTTTAAATAACACTGCACTAGTATATTTAATGAATCCACTGGTTAACTGGTTCATCCGGTACTAAGATGACCAAATATGGGTTCATAGGACCGAATATTCCGGTTCCGAAGGTCCAAATAATGTGGGAACCGACCTGTGAGATTATATTTATTTAATTTATATGAATTTATATTTACGTTAATTTATATACTTCGATAGCAATTTGTATAATGTTAAGTGGACTGTATTTCTGCAATAATCTCATAATCTCACAAATCGATCCTCTACACATTAGGGGGGGGGGGGTTATTAAATTAATATGTATGCAGCCAATCAAACTACAGTAATAGCTACATACATTGATGAGGTTCCTTATCTTATAGTACAGCAGGTTAGTCCACCAGGTATAACTAGGGTGTAGACACCAAATTATCCTCTTTGAGGTAGCTTCCATATCACCCAGTAACTGGTGCACAAACTCTTCCTCGTCTTGACCTGTCAAAAGGGCGCTAACTGTGAAGCCAGAATCCTATATATGACAAGTTATATCAGAGAAAACACTATACAGTACATGGAACATGAAGACCTGGCTTAATTACCTTTAGTTTGAGGCTTCCATGTGATCTAACCGGGTCACCCTATATAATGACATTAATGGCCACTAATGATAAATAATGGGTTTCGGAAAGAACACTTAACTTGATTTGTTGACAGCGTGTTGACAGATGGCACACCTTTGGTATCCATAACACTACGTCCAAGTAAAATTAACAGGAGCCGAATTTGCTCCCGTGTGAGCCTCTGGTCTCGTATAACAATGGCTGTTTAACACTCCACACCATTGACGTCACTGGCCGACATTGTCCAGAATGATAGGAGCCGAACTCGCTCCACACGTCTCGGAGGTGACACAACAATGGCTGCTCTCCTTCCTCACTCACGCCTGGCCTACTTTGTCCAGATTTCAGAAAGTGATAGAAGGGTCACATTTACTCTACTTTAATATTGATAATTAAGTTAATTTATATAAGATGTTTTTATGATGGTAAAGTCCAAAGACTAATGTATTTAAGAATAATTCCCAGCAGAATAGCTGGTGAATTATAATAGTATGTGGTGATGATATCCCGTTTTCTTTAGACGGAAATTCCACTACAAGTTACGTTTTCTATGGGTAACTTGTTGGTAATACAGTTATTATCTGTATGATTATTAAATGGTGTCGGATTTTCCGACAGAAACGTAAGAAAGCAGAAGAAAGCATAATAAAACAGAAGAAAACGTAAGAAAGCAGAAGAAAGCAGAAGGAAACGTAAGAAAGCAGAAGAAAGCATATTAAAACAGAAGAAAACGTAAGAAAGCAGAAGAAAGCAGAAGAAAGCAGAAGGAAACGTAAGAAAGCAGAAGAAAGCATAATAAAACAGAAGAAAACGTAAGAAAGCAGAAGAAAGCAGAAGGAAACGTAAGAAAGCAGAAGAAAGCATAATAAAACAGAAGGAAACGGAAGAAAACATAATAAAACAGAAGAAACGAAAGGAAGAAAGCAGAAGAAAACAGAAGGAAGAGAAGAATAGAAAGGAAGAAAGAAAACAGAAGGAATAAAACAAGGAATAAAACGTGAGAGTCACACTGAGTGCTCAGGAGATAACCGCTTGACTGACATTATTCTTCATCAACGATAAAGTCGTCAAAATATTTTGGTGCGTTGCCCCAGAACATATCGAGAGGCCAAGACGTTCTTAAGCTCAAGGTCACTGAGAGAGACTCAAACTAGGCAGATATATCTTCCCCATCTTGCAAGAGGTTGACAACTGACCTCACATTCCCTACCTCACAGAACAACATCATCCACGACCTTAAATACCTCACTGAGAGAGACTCAAACTAGGCAGATATATCTTCCCCATCTTGCAAGAGGTTGACAACTGACCTCACTTCCCTACCTCACAGAACAACATCATCCCACGACCTTAAATACCTCACTGAGAGAGACTCAAACTAGGCAGATATATCTTCCCCATCTTGCAAGAGGTTGACAACTGACCTCACTTCCCTACCTCACAGAACAACATCATCCCACGACCTTAAATACCTTGAGGTTAATCAACCTCAAATATCTTTCCTACTATGATAAATTTTTGTCAATTTTCTTCTATATTTACGACCAACATTTACTTCCTATTCAGTATAGTAGCAGGCATCCATCCAGTCTCGGGAGACTATGGAGTTGCGCTCTGGTTGTCGGTCTGGAGTGGCCTCTTCAGGGTGCAAAGCCAGGGTAGGTTGATACTGGGGAGAAGCTGTTACCCATGCAGCAGGTCCCCCCCCCCATCCTCTCCACGGCGTCGAAAGTCACCAATGGAAAGGCAAAGGCCAATACGAACGTTCCTGAGCAATGTATATATTGTATATGAAATATACATATATACATATGTATGAAATTACTTATTATATGAAATATAAATATACCTCTTCAGTATATGAAACGGAGTAACTATTTCTCGTTCAGCGAAGCTCGTTTGCAGTCTTCTATAATCTAAATAATCCGTTTTAAATTCTTCACAATTCCTGGTCCAAATCTACTCTCCCGGATTCATCTTACTCGTAAATTGACAGAGTTTGTGGTTCAGCATTCAGGCAGATAGATTATCTTTATTGACATAATGTATTAGTACAATGAACAAGATCTTTCATCAATTTGTTTGCAGAAATTAGTCAATGATCAAATCCATCATTTCTATATCATTTAGCTTCGTGGAACTACACACACGTATTTGAGGATTCGGAAATCTGTTCCGGATCACCTCCTGTAGAATGTATACCAGTATTAGGTAGAATGTAGTCTACGTTTGTGGTATACGTAGAATCTATCCTACGTATTCTAGAATACATAAGCGTCAGATATTTCTGTCTAAACGTAGAATGTATTCTACGTTTGTAGAATACGTAGAATGTATCCTACGTATTCTAGAATACATAAACGTAGGAAGTTTCCGTATAAACGTAGAATATATTCTACGTTTGTCTGATGAAAAAATAAACTTTAAAAAAGTCATCACCGATCTAATGTATTATGTTCGATCATTTCAATCAAATACTTTTAGATTCCGGTTGTAGTACAATATTAATTTGAATGAATAACAAAAGCTAAAATGTTAATTTTAACATATAATAAAGCTGATGTTAATTTAACATCAATAAATATTTTTAACACGCTTGAAGAACTAACAAAATCTAGAGTAACAACATTAACAATTTTAACAGTCATATACCTTGAACCTAGACAAGGTAAAATATGGTAAAAACAAGGTAAAAATATGAAGAAAGCCACTGTATCGTCACCATTACAATGCTACACCATGAGGAAGTGATTACAAAACCCTCCTGTAACCTCCAGGTTACAGGAGAGTTTTGTAACTCTCCTGTAACCTGTAATCTCTCCTGTGATTACAAAACTCTCCTGTAATTACAAAAAAGCAGCCAAGGTCATTGCCTCATCGGCTGGTGCAATTGATTTCCGGTTCAGAGGTTATTGAAGACATCACCGAGCTCAGGTCATTCACGAATGCATTGAACGATCGTTGAAGTCGTTTGGAAAGTAGTTAGTAATATCAGCAAATCCCAAGTCCTAGCAAATGCAATTTTTTCTTTCATATTTGTTTTTTATTTTGAAGCATGATGAACCCAAAAGGTTTTATTCTGAGGATCAAAACCCTGTGTTTAAGGCCATGATAGCTGGTAGCCCCAGGGTCTATCATGATAGCTGGTAGCCCCAGGGTCTCTCATGATAACTGGTAGCCCCAGGTCTACCATGATAGCTGGTAGCCCCAGGGTCTACATGATAGCTGGTAGCCCCAGGGTCTACCATGATAGCTGGTAGCCCCAGGGTCTACCATGATAGCTGGTAGCCCCAGGGTCTACCATGATAGCTGGTAGCCCCAGGGTCTACCATGATAGCTGGTAGCCCCAGGGTCTACCATGATAGCTGGTAGCCCCAGGGTCTACCATGATAGCTGGTAGCCCCAGGGTCTACCATGATAGCTGGTAGCCCCAGGGTCTCTCATGATAACTGGTAGCCCCAGGGTCTACCATGATAGCTGGTAGCCCCAGGGTCTCTCATGATAACTGGTAGCCCCAGGGTCTACCATGATAACTGGTAGCCCCATGGTCTCCCATGATAACTGGTAGCCCCAGGGTCTCCTATGATAACTGGTAGCCCCAGGGTCTCCCATATGATAGCTGGTCGCCCCATGGTCTCCCATGATAACTGGTAGCCCCATGAACTCCCATGATAACTGGTAGCCCCATGATCACCTATGATAACTGGTAGTCCCCAGGGTCTCCCATGATAACTCGTAGCCCCCATGGTCTCCCATGATAACTGGTAGCCCCCATGGTCTCCCATGATAACTGGTAGCCCCCAGGAGTCCTCCCATGATAACTGGTAGCCCCAGGGTCTCCTATGATAGCTGGTAGCCCCAGGTTCTCCCATGATAACTGGTAGCCCATGTTCTCCATGATAACTGGTAACCCCCAGGGTCTTCCATGATAACTGGTCGCCCATATGGTCTCCCATGATAACTGGTAGCCCCCAGGGTCTCCCATGATAACTGGTAGCCCCCAGGGTCTCCAATGATAACTGGTAGCCCCCAGGCTCTCCCATGATAACTGGTAGCCCCAGGTTCTCCCATGATAACTGGTAGCCCCAGGTTCTCCCATGATAACTGGTAGCCCCAGGGTCTCTCATGATAACTGGTAGCCCCCAAGGTCTCCCATGATAACTAGTAGCCCAATGATCTCCCATGATAACTGGTAGCCCCCGGGTCTTCCATGATAACTGGTCGCTCCCAGGGTCTCCTATGATAGCTGGTCGCCCCTAGGGTCTCCCATGATAACTGGTAGCCCCATGGTCTCCCATGATAACTGGTAGCCCCAGGGTCTCTCATGATATCTAGTAGCCTCATGATCTCCCATGATAACTGGTAGCCCCCAGGGTCTCCCATGATAACTGGTAGCCCCAGGGTCTTCTATGATAACTGGTAGCCCCATGGTCTCCCATGATAACTGGTCGCCCCAGGGTCTTCCATGATAACTGGTAGCCCCAGGGTCTCCCTTGATAACTGATAGCCCCCCTGATCTCCCATGATAACTGGTCGCCCCAGGGTCTACCATGATAACTGGTAGCCCAGGGTCTCCCTTGATAACTGGTAGCCCCATGATCTCCCATGATAACTGGTAGTCTCAGGGTCTCCAATGATATCTAGTAGACCCTGGGTCTCCCATGATAACTGGTAGCCACCAGGGTCTCCCATGATAACTGGTAGTCTCCAGGGTCTCCCATGATAACTGGTAGCCCCCAGGGTCTCCCATGATAACTGGTAGCCTCATGGTATCCCATGATAACTGGTAGCCCCAGGGTCTCCCATGATAACTCAACCCGAACGGGTTGGATAACTAGTAGCCCCATGATCTCCCATGATAACTGGTAGCCCCCAGAGTTTTCCATGATAACTGGTAGCCCCCAGGGTCTCCCATGATAACTGGTACCCCCCAGGGTCTCCCATGATAACTGGTCACCCCCCAGGGTCTCCCATGATAACTGGTACCCCCCAGGGTCTCCCATGATAACTGGTAGCCCCATGGTCTCCCATGATAACTAGTAGCCCCATGATCTCCCATGATAACTGGTAGCCCCCATGGTCTCCCATGATAACTGATAGCCCCCATGATCTCCCATGATAACTGGTAGCCCCATGCACCACGTGTTCCAATCATCCCCTTGAGGAAAGTATTGCTCTGAAAGAACCAATTAACGAATGAAATAACCGGTAATTTTTTTTTTTTTGCTTTTAACTAACAATACATATTCGGGAGAGAGATAAATGTGGGGTAGGAACTATCAATTTCAATTTCTAATTAAGCACTAATGAGTTTGGGTTGAAATACTGCGAGATAAAACCAACTGGAATCATTATTACTGACAATTACACAACTAATAAACAGCGATGCTGGAACGAGGGGGGGGGCACTGTATGTAATAGTTGTTACTGTGGAATAGTTGTTAGGGGCTCTGGGGGTGCTTGTTGGGGGGAGAGGGAGGAGGGGGGTGGTGGAATGGTGGTGCTTGCTTGGGGTGGGTGGGAGGGGGATGGTCTTTTTAGACTCTCCAGCAATAGGTATAACAAATATATATATATATATAATATATATATATATATATTATATATATATATAATATAATTATATATATATTATATATATATATATATATATATATATATATATACATATAATATTATTTAGGTGTTTTGTATATGCTTCTCGCGTGATACTACGTGGGAATGAAGCCCTGGGATGGGAGGGGGGATGGGAGGGGGGATGGGAGGGGGGATGGGAAGGGAGGTTTCTGTTGCAGTAATCATTGGAGAAATCATTAGGTGGTGGTGAACGAGCACTGCAAGCCACTGTGGAGGGTCTGGTCAAGCTGTTTATTGGGTGAGCGTGTTGCGTGTTGCTCCTGGGATGGGTGGGAGAGGGGGTGTGTGCTCCTGGGATGGGTGGGAGGGGGTGTGTGCTCCTGGGATGGGTGGGAGAGGGGGTGTGTGCTCCTGGGATGGGTGGGAGGGGGTGTGTGCTCCTGGGATGGGTGGGAGGGGGTGTGTGCTCCTGGGATGGGTGGGAGGGGGGTGTGCTCCTGGGATGGGTGGGAGGGGGGTGTGTTCCTGGGATGGGTGGGAGGGGGTGTGTGCTCCTGGGATGGGTGGGAGGGGGGTGTATGCTCCTGGGATGGGTGGGAGAGGGGGTGTGTGCTCCTGGGATGGGTGGGAGGGGGTGTGTGCTCCTGGGATTGTGCTCCTGGGATGGGTGGGAGGGGGGTGCTCCTGGGATGGGTGGGAGGGGGGTGTGTGCTCCTGGGATGGGTGGGAGGAGGGGTGTGCTCCTGGGGTGGGTGGGGACCATGGTGGTGCTCCTGGAATGGGTGAGATCCCAAGGAACCATACCATACACAAGTCAACCAAATGTAAACAAAGATCAGCTGATCTTATACAACATTATATTGACCCTTAATATATAGCTGGTATATGTATATACTAAACCTTAATTATATAGCTGGTACTATATTTGTGTAAAATAAACAAAACCTAAAGTACAAAAGAGATTTAAATTTAATAATTAAACGAACGTCAAGTATATGACTGTTTAGGCTCACCTGGTCTAAGGTAATGGTTTGTTCTTTGTTCAGGATTAGTTTGTTTGTTCTGTATCTGGGATTAAATATTTACACTTGTGCGGTACAGTGCACCTTCAAGCAGGCTGGGTGGTACAGCTTGCACCTCTGTACCTGAATCATAGATGAACGTGAGGTGATAGCTGTGCCTGTACCCACAGCTGTATCTTTACTCACAGCTGTATCTGGGCACAGAACTGTGCTAGTACACATAGCTGTACCTGGGCACAGAACTGTACTAGTACACATAGCTGTATCTGGGCACAGAACTGTACTAGTACACATAGCTGTATCTGGGCACAGAACTGTACTAGTACACATAGCTGTATCTGGGCACAGAACTGTGCTAGTACACATAGCTGTATCTGGGCACAGAACTGTACTAGTACACATAGCTGTATCTGGGCACAGATCTGTACCAGTGCACACAGCTGTATCTGGGCACAGATCTGTACTAGTACACATAGCTGTATCTGGGCACAGATCTGTACCAGTGCACACAGCTGAACTAACAGGCATAGCGTTAAGTGAACCCCCAACCCGATCAAAGATTTCAGTCGTTACATAGAAGTACTTCTAGAGATCCGTTACATAGAGGTACACCTTGAGATCCGTTACATACAGGTACACCTAGAGATCCGTTACATACAGGTACACCTAGAGATCCGTTACATACAGGTACACCTAGAGATCCGTTACTTAGAGGTACACGTAGAACCCAATGAATGACACTGCATTAGCTTTGCATTAATGGTCCCGTCGACAATTAACTCCAATTGCCTCACAAAGCCAATCACTCACTTCTGCCTCCTGTGCCTTGGAGACTACCTCACAAGATCAGAAAACCCTCAGTTACTCATAACTCAACGGCTGTCTAGTACACATGTACAATTGCCTCGTACCTAATAACTCGTAATTTCCTCAGGCAATGTTGCAAACAATAAGCTTATTATTCCTTGTATCCACTGTTTCTCACACCTGTTTGGTCTGTATGTAGTATGAAAGAACCTGTATGTATATGTGCCTTTTGGATGGCCAAAAATGAATTTTTGTTTCCCTCATTTTGATACTGTTTATGTTGGTTTTGGGGGGAGGGATGGTTTTGCCGCCTTGGCAATCAGATATATCTACTACCTCTCTCTAGTACACACACTCTCTGGTGGAAATCTGTGTATTGGAGGTCACTAAAGGTCACTGGGGGTCAATGGAGATTTGACCAGACCGCACTAGAAGGTGAAGGGACGAAGACGTTTCGGTCCGTCCTGGAATATTCTCAAGTCGATCCGAAATCGACTTGAGAATGGTCCAGGACGGACCGAAACGTCGTCGTCCCTTCACCTTCTAGTGTGTGGTCTGGTCAAACTACTTCAGCCACGTTATTGTGACTCATGCCTGTCAGTGGAGGTCACTGGAGGCTACTGAAGGTCACTGGAGGTCTCTAAATGTCACTGGAGGTATTGAGAGTCTTCAATGGAGGTGAGGCTAGCTCCTTCAGCTTTTAGAAACGTTCCAATAACAGCGTTTTCTAAGACTGGCTTCTTCTTTAGCTTCCTTTCATGGAGACACATTAACAGCTTAGTAATGTTGGAGCGTCTTGAGTCATTTTAATGAGAGGTGGATGCTCTTACGTAGAGCATCCACCTCTACACTCAGAGCTGCTCACAGCTCCACCAAGTCTCCTATAACAGTCGTCTTTGTGACGGAGTTGTGTACACTGTCAAGACCGCCAAAGATTGAGAAAAGATGTACAGGTTCGTAAGTGCTTGCGTAACTGCTTCGTGAATCTGGCCCCCAGAAATCTGTCTCATTCTCTACATCAGTAATCTTAAAGTTTCTTAAGACGATTTTATGAACTCCAGCACGTTAAATTAATATAAATTTGTGGCTTATCTGTCTGTCTGGTGGAATGTTACTCTTTAAGCCCGTGATATTGTGTCTAAGACGGAGTCCCAGTCCGCCATTTTGTCGCTGAGGGCGTTCGCTTTCGCGCCTTAATACCAGATGTCCAGGCAGCTCTGAATAATCTCTAAATATTCCCATTTAGCGTTACTTGTACGTCATAAACTCTATATCCTCATTCCATAGTCCATTTTTCCTTTACAAGATGTTTATATAGATTCTACTGGTAATCCATAATCAATTCATGACTGCAGGCACTACTTTCATGCGCGGAGGGATCTCAGCGGGTCTGCCAGCTGACGGGCGGCTTCCAGTGTACAAATATCTGTAAAACTTGTTGTTATATAATTTTTCTCTCTTTAGGTAAATTGTTATATAAACTTATATATATATATATATATATATATATATATATATATATATATATATATATATATATATATATATATATATATATATATATATATATATATATATAAGGTTTGAAGAGAATTTTCTGAGGAAAGTTGAGGAGGAGGTCGAAGCTATGATAGAGGAACACACACAATAAATATATTTATTCTTCTATTGCACATTCAGGTTAGAAATCCTTTTCTCTTTATTTTTTTAGTCATATTCCTGGCTAGAATTTGAGGCTGTTGTGTTGATTGATAGTGTTTCCAATCCTGTTTTGAGGCTTTTATATTTTTTTCAGATTGTCTGAAAAATTGAATGATTGCCTGTAAACATTAACGCAACTGAACACGTGTCTGTTAAGTAACTGTTTCGATCAGTTGTACTTACTGTCTGTCTGTCATTTTTATTCCTGACAGTCTGTATTCATCTGTTTTTCCCTCCGCAAGTCGTGTCCACGGATAAGACAGCCAAACTGGACCTCGCAAACAAGGACACACGCGCGTGCAAATGTGTGTGTGTGTGTGCGT
>NC_091185.1:28422765-28512765 GCF_040958095.1 Procambarus clarkii
GCGAAAATCGCACGGTTTTTGGCGGCTAGCGGCGAAAATCGCGCTATTTTTGGCCGGTAGCGGCGAAAATCGCGATTTTTGCCCGCCAGCTGCAAAAATCGCATGGTTTTTGGCCGCTAGCGGCGAATATCGAGCGGTTTTTGGCCGGTAGCGGCGAAAATAGCGCTATTTTTGCCCGCCAGGTGCAAAAATCGCATGGTTTTTGGCCGCTAGCGGCAAAGGTCGCGCGGTTTTTGGCCGGTAGCGGCAAAAATCGCGCTATTTTTGCCCGCCAGCTGCGAAAATCGCATGGTTTTTGGCCGTTAGGCGCGAAAATCGCGCTATTTTTGGCCGGTAGCGGGGAAAATCGCGATTTTTGCTCGCCAGCTGCGAAAATCGCATGGTTTTTGCGCAATATAGCGAGGTTTTCGGCCGTTAGCGGCAAAAATCGCCCGACTTTTGGCCGCTAGCGGCGAAAATCGCACGGATTTTGGCCGCTAGCGGCGAAAATCGCGCTATTTTTGGCCGGTAGCGGCGAAAATCGCGATTTTTGCCCGCCAGCTGCGAAAATCGCATAGTTTTTGGCCGCTTGCGGCGAAAATCGCACGTTTTTTGGCCGCTAGCGGCGAAAATCGCGCTATTTTTGGTCGGTAGCGGCGAAAATCGCGATTTTTTCCCGCCAGCTGCAAAAATCGCATGGTTTTTGGCCGCTAGCGGCGAATATCGAGCGGTTTTTGGCCGGTAGCGGCGAAAATAGCGCTATTTTTGCCCGCCAGGTGCAAAAATCGCATGGTTTTTGGCCGCTAGCGGCAAAGGTCGCGCGGTTTTTGGCCGGTAGCGGCAAAAATCGCGCTATTTTTGCCCGCCAGCTGCGAAAATCGCATGGTTTTTGGTCGCTAGCGGCGAAAATCGCGCGGTTTTTGGCAGGTAGCGGCGAAATTCGCGCGATTTTTGCCCGTTAGCTGCAAAAATCGCATGGTTTCTGGCCGCTAGCGTCGAAAATAGCGCGGTATTCGGCCGTTAGCGGCAAAAATCGCCCGATTTTTGGCCGCTAGCGGCGAAAATCGCACGGTTTTTGGCCGTTAGGCGCGAAAATCGCGCTATTTTTGGCCGGTAGCGGCGAAAATCGCGATTTTTGCCCGCCAGCTGCGAAAATCGCATAGTTTTTGGCGGCTTTCGGCAAAAATCGCCCGATTTTTGGCCGCTAGCGGCGAAAATCGCACGGTTCTTGGCCGTTAGGCGCGAAAATCGCGCTATTTTTGGCCAGTAGCGGGGAAAATCGCGATTTTTGCTCGCCAGCTGCGAAAATCGCATGGTTTTTGCGCAATATAGCGAGGTTTTCGGCCGTTAGCGGCAAAAATCGCCCGACTTTTGGCCGCTAGCGGCAAAAATCGCACGGATTTTGGCCGCTAGCGGCGAAAATCGCGCTATTTTTGGCCGGTAGCGGCGAAAATCGCGATTATTGCCCGCCAGCTGCGAAAATCGCATAGTTTTTGGCCGCTTTCGGCGAAAATCGCACGTTTTTTGGCCGCTAGCGGCGTAAATATCGCTATTTTTCCCCGCCAGCAGCAAAAATCGCATGGTTTTTGGCCGCTAGCGGCAAAAATCGCGCGGTTTTTGGCCGGTAGCGGCGATAATCGCGCTATTTTTGGCCGGTAGCGGTGAAAATCGCGATTTTTGCCCGCCAGCTGCGAAAATTGCATGGTTTTGGCGCAAAATAGCGCGGTTTTCGGCCGTTAGCGGCAAAAATAGCCCGATTTTTTGCCGCTAGCGGCGAAAATCGCACGGTTTTTGGCCGCTAGCGGCGAAAATCGCGCTACTTTTGGCCGGTAGCGGCGAAAATCGCGATTTTTGCCCGCCAGCTGCGAAAATCGCATAGTTTTGTTTGCTTGTGGCGAAAATCGCACGGATTTTAATCGGTAGCGGCGAAAATCACGCTATTTTTGGCCGGTAGCGGCGAAAATCGCGATTTTTGCCCGCCAGCTGCGAAAATCGCATGGTTTTTGACCGGTAGCGGCGAAAATCGCGCGGTTTTTGGCCGGTAGCGGCGAAAATCGCGCTATTTTTGGCCGGTAGCGGCGAAAATCGCGATTTTTGTCCGCCAGCTGCGAAAATCGCATGGTTTTTGCGCAAAATTGCGCGGTTTTCGGCCGTTAGCGGCAAAAATTGCCCGATTTTTGGCCGCTAGCGGCGAAAATCGCGCGATTTTTGGCCGATAGCTGCGAAAATCGCGATTTTTGCCCGCCAGCTGCGAAAATCGCATGGTTTTTGGCCGGTAGCGGCGAAAATCGCGCGGTTTTTGGCCGGTAGCGGCGAAAATCGCGCTATTTTTGGCCGGAAGCGGCGAAAATCGCGATTTTTGCCCGCCAGCTGCGAAAATCACATAGTTTTTGCGCAAAATAGCGCGGTTTTCGGCCGTTAGTTGCAAAAATCGCACGGTTTTTGGCCGCTAGCGGCGAAAATCGCGCTATTTTTGGCCGGTAGCGGCGAAAATCGCGATTTTTGCCCGCCAGCTGCGAAAATCGCATGGTTTTTGGCCGCTAGCGGCGAAAATCGCGCGGTTTTTTGCCGGTAGCGGCGTAAATAGCGCTATTTTTGTCCGCCAGCTGCAAAAATCGCATGGTTTTTGGCCGCTAGCGGCAAAAATCGCGCGGTTTTTGGCCGGTAGCGGCGATAATCGCGCTATTTTTGGCCGGTAGCGGTGAAAATCGCGATTTTTGCCCGCCAGCTGCGAAAATCGCATGGTTTTGGCGCAAAATAGCGCGGTTTTCGGCCGTTAGCGGCAAAAATAGCTCGATTTTTTGCCGCTAGCGGCGAAAATCGCACGGTTTTTGGCCGCTAGCGGCGAAAATCGCGCTACTTTTGGCCAGTAGCGGCGAAAATCGCGATTTTTGCCCGCCAGTTGCGAAAATCGCATGGTTTTTGGCCGGTAGCGGCGAAAATCGCGCAGTTTTTGGCCGGTAGCGGCGAAAATCGCGCTATTTTTGGCCGGTAGCGGCGAAAATCGCGATTTTTGTCCGCCAGCTGCGAAAATCGCATGGTTTTTGCGCAAAATTGCGCGGTTTTCGGGCGTTAGCGGCAAAAATTGCCCGATTTTTGGCCGGTAGCGGCGAAAATCGCGATTTTTGCCCGCCAGCTGCGAAAATCACATGTTTTTTTGCCGCTTGCGGCGAAAATCGCACGGTTTTTGGCCGCTAGCGGCGAAAATCGCGTGATTATTGGCCGGTAGCGTCGAAAATCGCGAATTTTGCCCGCCAGCTGCAAAAATCGCATGGTTTTTGCGCAAAATAGCGCGGTTTTCGGCCGTTAGCGGCGAAAATCGCGCGATTTTTGGCCGGTAGCGGCGAAAATCGCGATTTTTGCCTGCCAGCTGCGAAAATCGCATGGTTTTTGGCCGGTAGCGGCGAAAATCGCGTGGTTTTTGGCCGGTAGCGGCGAAAATCGCGCTATTTTTGGCCGGAAGCGGCGAAAATCGCGATTTTTGCCCGCCAGCTGCGAAAATCACATGGTTTTTGCGCAAAATAGCGCGGTTTTCGGCCGTTAGCGGCGAAAATCGCGCGATTTTTGGCCGGTAGCGGCGAAAATCGCGATTTTTGCCTGCCAGCTGCGAAAATCGCATGGTTTTTGGCCGGTAGCGGCGAAAATCGCGTGGTTTTTGGCCGGTAGCGGCGAAAATCGCGCTATTTTTGGCCGGAAGCGGCGAAAATCGCGATTTTTGCCCGCCAGCTGCGAAAATCACATGGTTTTTGCGCAAAATAGCGCGGTTTTCGGCCGTTAGTTGCAAAAATCGCCCGATTTTTGGCCGCTAGCGGCAAAAATCGCACGGTTTTTGGCCGGTAGCGGCGAAAATCGCGCTATTTTTGGCCGGTAGCGGCGAAAATCGCGATTTTTGCCCGCCAGCTGCGAAAATCGCATAGTTTTTGGCCGCTTGCGGGGAAAATCGCACGGTTTTTGGCCGCTAGCGGCGAAAATCGCGCTATTTTTGGCCGGTAGCGGCGAAAATCGCGATTATTGCCCGCCAGCTGCGAAAATCGCATGGTTTTTGCGCAAAATAGCGCGGTTTTCGGCCGTTAGTTGCAAAAATCGCCCGATTTTTGGCCGCTAGCGGCGAAAATCACGCGATTTTTGGCCGGTAGCGGCGAAAATCGCGATTTTTGCCCGCCAGCTGCGAAAATCGCATGATTTTTGGCCGGTAGCGGCAAAAATCGCGCGGTTTTTGGCCGGTAGCGGCGAAAATCGCGCTATTTTTGGCCGGTAGCGGCGAAAATCGCGATTTTTGCCCGCCAGCTGCGAAAATCGCATAGTTTTTGCCCGCTTTCGGCAAAAATCGCCCGATTTTTGGCCGCTAGCGGCGAAAATCGCACGGTTCTTGGCCGTTAGGCGCGAAAATCGCGCTATTTTTGGCCGGTAGCGGGGAAAATTGCGATTTTTGCTCGCCAGCTGCGAAAATCGCATGGTTTTTGCGCAATATAGCGAGGTTTTCGGCCGTTAGCGGCAAAAATCGCCCGACTTTTGGCCGCTAGCGGCAAAAATCGCACGGATTTTGGCCGCTAGCGGCGAAAATCGCGCTATTTTTGGCCGGTAGCGGCGAAAATCGCGATTTTTGCCCGCCAGCTGCGAAAATCGCATAGTTTTTGGCCGCTTTCGGCGAAAATCGCACGTTTTATGGCCGCTAGCGGCGTAAATATCGCTATTTTTCCCCGCCAGCAGCAAAAATCGCATGGTTTTTGGCCGCTAGCGGCAAAAATCGCTCGGTTTTTGGCCGGTAGCGGCGATAATCGCGCTATTTTTGGCCGGTAGCGGTGAAAATCGTGATTTTTGCCCGCCAGCTGCGAAAATTGCATGGTTTTGGCGCAAAATAGCGCGGTTTTCGACCGTTAGCGGCAAAAATAGCCCGATTTTTGGCCGCTAGCGGCGAAAATCGCACGGTTTTTGGCCGCTAGCGGCGAAAATCGCGCTACTTTTGGCCGGTAGCGGCGAAAATCGCGATTTTTGCCCGCCAGCTGCGAAAATCGCATAGTTTTGTTTGCTTGTGGCGAAAATCGCACGGATTTTAATCGGTAGCGGCGAAAATCACGCTATTTTTGGCCGGTAGCGGCGAAAATCGCGATTTTTGCCCGCCAGCTGCGAAAATCGCATGGTTTTTGGCCGCTAGCGGCGAAAATCGCGCGGTTTTTTGCCGGTAGCGGCGTAAATAGCGCTATTTTTGTCCGCCAGCTGCAAAAATCGCATGGTTTTTGGCCGCTAGCGGCAAAAATCGCGCGGTTTTTGGCCGGTAGCGGCGATAATCGCGCTATTTTTGGCCGGTAGCGGTGAAAATCGCGATTTTTGCCCGCCAGCTGCGAAAATCGCATGGTTTTGGCGCAAAATAGCGCGGTTTTCGGCCGTTAGCGGCAAAAATAGCTCGATTTTTTGCCGCAAGCGGCGAAAATCGCACGGTTTTTGGCCGCTAGCGGCGAAAATCGCGCTACTTTTGGCCAGTAGCGGCGAAAATCGCGATTTTTGCCCGCCAGTTGCGAAAATCGCATGGTTTTTGGCCGGTAGCGGCGAAAATCGCGCAGTTTTTGGCCGGTAGCGGCGAAAATCGCGCTATTTTTGGCCGGTAGCGGCGAAAATCGCGATTTTTGTCCGCCAGCTGCGAAAATCGCATGGTTTTTGCGCAAAATTGCGCGGTTTTCGGGCGTTAGCGGCAAAAATTGCCCGATTTTTGGCCGGTAGCGGCGAAAATCGCGATTTTTGCCCGCCAGCTGCGAAAATCACATGTTTTTTTGCCGCTTGCGGCGAAAATCGCACGGTTTTTGGCCGCTAGCGGCGAAAATCGCGTGATTTTTGGCCGGTAGCGTCGAAAATCGCGAATTTTGCCCGCCAGCTGCAAAAATCGCATGGTTTTTGCGCAAAATAGTGCGGTTTTCGGCCGTTAGCGGCGAAAATCGCGCGATTTTTGGCCGGTAGCGGCGAAAATCGCGATTTTTGCCTGCCAGCTGCGAAAATCGCATGGTTTTTGGCCGGTAGCGGCGAAAATCGCGTGGTTTTTGGCCGATAGCGGCGAAAATCGCGCTATTTTTGGCCGGAAGCGGCGAAAATCGCGATTTTTGCCCGCCAGCTGCGAAAATCACATGGTTTTTTGCGCAAAATAGCGCGGTTTTCGGCCGTTAGTTGCAAAAATCGCCCGATTTTTGGCCGCTAGCGGCGAAAATCGCACGGTTTTTGGCCGCTAGCGGCGAAAATCGCGCTATTTTTGGCCGGTAGCGGCGAAAATCGCGATTTTTGCCCGCCAGCTGCGAAAATCGCATAGTTTTTGGCCGCTTGCGGGGAAAATCGCACGGTTTTTGGCCGCTAGCGGCGAAAATCGCGCTATTTTTGGCCGGTAGCGGCGAAAATCGCGATTATTGCCCGCCAGCTGCGAAAATCACATGGTTTTTTGCGCAAAATAGCGCGGTTTTCGGCCGTTAGTTGCAAAAATCGCCCGATTTTTGGCCGCTAGCGGCGAAAATCACGCGATTTTTGGCCGGTAGCGGCGAAAATCGCGATTTTTGCCCGCCAGCTGCGAAAATCGCATGATTTTTGGCCGGTAGCGGCAAAAATCGCGCGGTTTTTGGCCGGTAGCGACGAAAATCGCGCTATTTTTGGCCGGTAGCGGCGAAAATCGCGACTTTTGCCCGCCAGCTGCGAAAATCACATGGTTTTTGGCCGCTTGCGGCGAAAATCGCACGGTTTTTGGCCGCAAGCGGCGAAAATCGCGCTATTTATGGCCGGTAGCGGCGAAAATCGCGATTTTTGCCCGCCAGCTGCGAAAATTGCATGGTTTTTTGCGCAAAATAGCGCGGTTTTCGGCCGTTAGCGGCAAAAATCGCCCGATTTTTGGCCGCAAGTGGCGAAAATCGCGTGATTTTTGGCCGGTAGCGGCGAAAATCGCGATTTTTGCCCGCCAGCTGCGAAAATCGCATAGTTTTTGGCCGCTTGCGGGGAAAATCGCACGGTTTTTGGCCGCTAGCGGCGAAAATCGCGCTATTTTTGGCCGGTAGCGGCGAAAATCGCGATTATTGCCCGCCAGCTGCGAAAATCGCATGGTTTTTGCGCAAAATAGCGCGGTTTTCGGCCGTTAGTTGCAAAAATCGCCCGATTTTTGGCCGCTAGCGGCGAAAATCACGCGATTTTTGGCCGGTAGCGGCGAAAATCGCGATTTTTGCCCGCCAGCTGCGAAAATCGCATGATTTTTGGCCGGTAGCGGCAAAAATCGCGCGGTTTTTGGCCGGTAGCGGCGAAAATCGCGCTATTTTTGGCCGGTAGCGGCGAAAATCGCGATTTTTGCCCGCCAGCTGCGAAAATCACATGGTTTTTGGCCGCTTGCGGCGAAAATCGCACGGTTTTTGGCCGCTAGCGGCGAAAATCGCGCTATTTATGGCCGGTAGCGGCGAAAATCGCGATTTTTGCCCGCCAGCTGCGAAAATTGCATGGTTTTTGCGCAAAATAGCGCGGTTTTCGGCCGTTAGCGGCAAAAATCGCCCGATTTTTGGCCGCAAGTGGCGAAAATCGCGTGATTTTTGGCCGGTAGCGGCGAAAATCGCGATTTTTGCCCGCCAGCTGCGAAAATCGCATGGTTTTTGGCCGGTAGCGGCGAAAATCGCGCGGTTTTTGGCCGGTAGCGGCGAAAATCGCGTTATTTTTGGCCGGTAGCGGCGAAAATCGTGATTTTTGCCCGCCAGCTGCGAAAATCGCATGGTTTTTGCGCAATATAGCGAGGTTTTCGGCCGTTAGCGGCAAAAATCGCCCGACTTTTGGCCGCTAGCGGCAAAAATCGCACGGATTTTGGCCGCTAGCGGCGAAAATCGCGCTATTTTTGGCCGGTAGCGGCGAAAATCGCGATTTTTGCCCGCCAGCTGCGAAAATCGCATAGTTTTTGGCCGCTTTCGGCGAAAATCGCACGTTTTATGGCCGCTAGCGGCGTAAATATCGCTATTTTTCCCCGCCAGCAGCAAAAATCGCATGGTTTTTGGCCGCTAGCGGCAAAAATCGCTCGGTTTTTGGCCGGTAGCGGCGATAATCGCGCTATTTTTGGCCGGTAGCGGTGAAAATCGTGATTTTTGCCCGCCAGCTGCGAAAATTGCATGGTTTTGGCGCAAAATAGCGCGGTTTTCGACCGTTAGCGGCAAAAATAGCCCGATTTTTGGCCGCTAGCGGCGAAAATCGCACGGTTTTTGGCCGCTAGCGGCGAAAATCGCGCTACTTTTGGCCGGTAGCGGCGAAAATCGCGATTTTTGCCCGCCAGCTGCGAAAATCGCATAGTTTTGTTTGCTTGTGGCGAAAATCGCACGGATTTTAATCGGTAGCGGCGAAAATCACGCTATTTTTGGCCGGTAGCGGCGAAAATCGCGATTTTTGCCCGCCAGCTGCGAAAATCGCATGGTTTTTGGCCGCTAGCGGCGAAAATCGCGCGGTTTTTTGCCGGTAGCGGCGTAAATAGCGCTATTTTTGTCCGCCAGCTGCAAAAATCGCATGGTTTTTGGCCGCTAGCGGCAAAAATCGCGCGGTTTTTGGCCGGTAGCGGCGATAATCGCGCTATTTTTGGCCGGTAGCGGTGAAAATCGCGATTTTTGCCCGCCAGCTGCGAAAATCGCATGGTTTTGGCGCAAAATAGCGCGGTTTTCGGCCGTTAGCGGCAAAAATAGCTCGATTTTTTGCCGCAAGCGGCGAAAATCGCACGGTTTTTGGCCGCTAGCGGCGAAAATCGCGCTACTTTTGGCCAGTAGCGGCGAAAATCGCGATTTTTGCCCGCCAGTTGCGAAAATCGCATGGTTTTTGGCCGGTAGCGGCGAAAATCGCGCAGTTTTTGGCCGGTAGCGGCGAAAATCGCGCTATTTTTGGCCGGTAGCGGCGAAAATCGCGATTTTTGTCCGCCAGCTGCGAAAATCGCATGGTTTTTGCGCAAAATTGCGCGGTTTTCGGGCGTTAGCGGCAAAAATTGCCCGATTTTTGGCCGGTAGCGGCGAAAATCGCGATTTTTGCCCGCCAGCTGCGAAAATCACATGTTTTTTTGCCGCTTGCGGCGAAAATCGCACGGTTTTTGGCCGCTAGCGGCGAAAATCGCGTGATTTTTGGCCGGTAGCGTCGAAAATCGCGAATTTTGCCCGCCAGCTGCAAAAATCGCATGGTTTTTGCGCAAAATAGCACGGTTTTCGGCCGTTAGCGGCGAAAATCGCGCGATTTTTGGCCGGTAGCGGCGAAAATCGCGATTTTTGCCTGCCAGCTGCGAAAATCGCATGGTTTTTGGCCGGTAGCGGCGAAAATCGCGTGGTTTTTGGCCGATAGCGGCGAAAATCGCGCTATTTTTGGCCGGAAGCGGCGAAAATCGCGATTTTTGCCCGCCAGCTGCGAAAATCACATGGTTTTTGCGCAAAATAGCGCGGTTTTCGGCCGTTAGTTGCAAAAATCGCCCGATTTTTGGCCGCTAGCGGCGAAAATCGCACGGTTTTTGGCCGCTAGCGGCGAAAATCGCGCTATTTTTGGCCGGTAGCGGCGAAAATCGCGATTTTTGCCCGCCAGCTGCGAAAATCGCATAGTTTTTGGCCGCTTGCGGGGAAAATCGCACGGTTTTTGGCCGCTAGCGGCGAAAATCGCGCTATTTTTGGCCGGTAGCGGCGAAAATCGCGATTATTGCCCGCCAGCTGCGAAAATCACATGGTTTTTGCGCAAAATAGCGCGGTTTTCGGCCGTTAGTTGCAAAAATCGCCCGATTTTTGGCCGCTAGCGGCGAAAATCACGCGATTTTTGGCCGGTAGCGGCGAAAATCGCGATTTTTGCCCGCCAGCTGCGAAAATCGCATGATTTTTGGCCGGTAGCGGCAAAAATCGCGCGGTTTTTGGCCGGTAGCGACGAAAATCGCGCTATTTTTGGCCGGTAGCGGCGAAAATCGCGACTTTTGCCCGCCAGCTGCGAAAATCACATGGTTTTTGGCCGCTTGCGGCGAAAATCGCACGGTTTTTGGCCGCAAGCGGCGAAAATCGCGCTATTTATGGCCGGTAGCGGCGAAAATCGCGATTTTTGCCCGCCAGCTGCGAAAATTGCATGGTTTTTGCGCAAAATAGCGCGGTTTTCGGCCGTTAGCGGCAAAAATCGCCCGATTTTTGGCCGCAAGTGGCGAAAATCGCGTGATTTTTGGCCGGTAGCGGCGAAAATCGCGATTTTTGCCCGCCAGCTGCGAAAATCGCATAGTTTTTGGCCGCTTGCGGGGAAAATCGCACGGTTTTTGGCCGCTAGCGGCGAAAATCGCGCTATTTTTGGCCGGTAGCGGCGAAAATCGCGATTATTGCCCGCCAGCTGCGAAAATCGCATGGTTTTTGCGCAAAATAGCGCGGTTTTCGGCCGTTAGTTGCAAAAATCGCCCGATTTTTGGCCGCTAGCGGCGAAAATCACGCGATTTTTGGCCGGTAGCGGCGAAAATCGCGATTTTTGCCCGCCAGCTGCGAAAATCGCATGATTTTTGGCCGGTAGCGGCAAAAATCGCGCGGTTTTTGGCCGGTAGCGACGAAAATCGCGCTATTTTTGGCCGGTAGCGGCGAAAATCGCGACTTTTGCCCGCCAGCTGCGAAAATCACATGGTTTTTGGCCGCTTGCGGCGAAAATCGCACGGTTTTTGGCCGCAAGCGGCGAAAATCGCGCTATTTATGGCCGGTAGCGGCGAAAATCGCGATTTTTGCCCGCCAGCTGCGAAAATTGCATGGTTTTTGCGCAAAATAGCGCGGTTTTCGGCCGTTAGCGGCAAAAATCGCCCGATTTTTGGCCGCAAGTGGCGAAAATCGCGTGATTTTTGGCCGGTAGCGGCGAAAATCGCGATTTTTGCCCGCCAGCTGCGAAAATCGCATAGTTTTTGGCCGCTTGCGGGGAAAATCGCACGGTTTTTGGCCGCTAGCGGCGAAAATCGCGCTATTTTTGGCCGGTAGCGGCGAAAATCGCGATTATTGCCCGCCAGCTGCGAAAATCGCATGGTTTTTGCGCAAAATAGCGCGGTTTTCGGCCGTTAGTTGCAAAAATCGCCCGATTTTTGGCCGCTAGCGGCGAAAATCACGCGATTTTTGGCCGGTAGCGGCGAAAATCGCGATTTTTGCCCGCCAGCTGCGAAAATCGCATGATTTTTGGCCGGTAGCGGCAAAAATCGCGCGGTTTTTGGCCGGTAGCGGCGAAAATCGCGCTATTTTTGGCCGGTAGCGGCGAAAATCGCGATTTTTGCCCGCCAGCTGCGAAAATCACATGGTTTTTGGCCGCTTGCGGTGAAAATCGCACGGTTTTTGGCCGCTAGCGGCGAAAATCGCGCTATTTTTGGCCGGTAGCGGCGAAAATCGCGATTTTTGCCCGCCAGCTGCGAAAATTGCATGGTTTTTGCGCAAAATAGCGCGGTTTTCGGCCGTTAGCGGCAAAAATCGCCCGATTTTTGGCCGCAAGTGGCGAAAATCGCGTGATTTTTGGCCGGTAGCGGCGAAAATCGCGATTTTTGCCCGCCAGCTGCGAAAATCGCATGGTTTTTGGCCGGTAGCGGCGAAAATCGCGCGGTTTTTGGCCGGTAGCGGCGAAAATCGCGTTATTTTTGGCCGGTAGCGGCGAAAATCGTGATTTTTGCCCGCCAGCTGCGAAAATCGCATGGTTTTTGCGCAAAATAGCGCGGTTTTCGGCCGTTAGCGGCAAAAATCGCCCGATTTTTGGCTACTAGCGGCGAAAATCGCACGTTTTTTGGCCGCTAGCGGCGAAAATCGCGGTATTTTTGGCCGGTAGCGGCGAAAATCGCGATATTTGCTCGCCAGCTGCGAAAATCGCATAGTTTTTGGCTGCTTGCGGGGAAAATCGCATGGTTTTTGGCCGCTAGCGGCGAAAATCTCGCTATATTTGGACGGTAGCGGCGAAAATCGCGATTTTTGCCCGCCAGCTGCGAAAATCGCATGGTTTTTGGCCGGTAGCGGCGAAAATCGCGCGGTTTTTGGCCAGTAGTGGCGAAAATCGCGCTATTTTTGGCCGGTAGCTGCGAAAATCGCGATTTTTGCCCACCAGCTGCGAAAATCGCATGGTTTTTGCGCAAAATAGCGCAGTTTTCGGCCGTTAGCGGCAAAAATCGCCATTGATTCTTGTACCAAAGCGAGATGGGACTTGGAGACCTGTAATCGATTATCGCAAGCTTAGCAGAGTAACAATACCTGATCGTTTACCACTTCCAGTTCTAAATGATTTGTTGCAAAGTATTGGTTGAAACAAAGTATTCTCAACATAAGATTTGTTGCAGGGATTCTGGCAAATCCCCCTTGATGAGGAAAGTAAACAATTGACAGCCTTTAGTATTCCCAATGGTCATTTTCATTTCAAAAGAATGCCGTTTGGTTTGCGTAGTAGTCCAATAACCTTTTCACGGCTCATGACAAATCTATTTCGTAGATTGATAGGAAGTACGCTTCTAGTTTACCTTGATGATCTCATAATCATGTCGCAAGATGTTCAGACTCATTTCCAGAACCTTGAAAAAGTACTTGCAAAGCTCGCTGAAGCTAATTTAAAAATAAAGCTTGCAAAATGTTAATTTTTAAAGCAAAAGATTAATTTCCTAGGTCATACAGTTACACCTTCAGGTATTACATTGAATGAATAAAAAATTATTGCTGCCCGTGATTTTCCAACACCTCGTACCGCAGAAGCCGTAAGATAGTTCACAGGTCTTGTAGGCTTTTATCGTTCATTTATTGCTGGATTCTCTATTATAGCCGCTCCGCTTTACAAGTTGCAAAGAAAAGATGAACCCTTTGTTTGGGGAGAGGCCCAGGATCAGTCATTCAAAAAACTCAAAGCAGCCTTGATTTCGTCACCTGTCCTTAGGTACCCAGATTTTTCTAAACCTTTTACGTTGGTTACAGAGATCACGCAATAGCTTATGCTAGCCGCACATTATCTAAAGAAGAGAAAAATTATAGTGCAACAGAACGAGAAGCCTTGGCAGTTGTCTGGGCACTTAAACATTTCAAGGATACAATTTATAATTACCCAGTTCATGTTCTTACAGATCACCAACCATTAATTCCCTTGTTCAAAAATAAGAATCCAGTTGGAAAGTTTGCTAGATATTTGCTCACAATTCAAGAATTCAATCCCACATTTGGTTATATTCCAGGAAAGCAAAATGTTGTAGCCGATGCGTTTTCTCGACACGTAGCTGCGATTCAGTTAAATTACCCAGCATTAGATGCTACAGTAGTAGAAACGGAGCAAAGACAAGACCCCATATGGGCACCCGTCATTAAATTTTTGACTAAGCAAGACACTTGCCCGATTCATAAACCGCCAGTACCATTGAAAGAACTAGTTATGTTGGACAATTTACTGTGTAGAGTAGTAAAGCTAGGGACAGCCCCGAGGAAATGTTGTCAGTTAGTTGTTCCAGCTGTCTTGGTACCAACTGTGTTAAAAATTATCCATGATGCTCCTGCAAGTGCACATCCAGGAAAGGATCGTACACTCCAACAAGGTCGATTGAAATATTTTTGGCCAAAAATGGCTAAGGAGATTGCTCATTATGTTGACAGATGTTTAACTTGTTTACAGCACAAGGGACATGTTTCAGGACCTAATCCAATTCAGGTGTACCCAGCAACTAACGCTCCTTGGGAACGAATATCGATGGATTTATTGACAAATTTTGCGGAAACAGAGAAAGGGAACAAACATTTGCTTGTAATGGTCGATAATTTTTCACGGTTTTGCGAACTAGTTCCTATCCTGAACAAAACAGCAGAAACCATAGCCAGCGCATTCCATGACCAAATAATTTGTAGATATAGTATGCCTAAAGTAATCCTTTCAGATAATGGTCCAGAATTCAGTAATAGTATTCTAACTAGCTTGTGTGATTTATATAACATCAAAAAATGTAGCATCATGCCTTATCATCCGGCAAGTAATGGACTAGCTGAACGTACTAACAGGAAAGTGTTAGATGCCTTGAGAGTCACGTTGAATTTTGATAACAACAATTGGGATGATTTTATACCCTTAATTCAGTGTGCTATAAATTCTTCAATTAATGTTTCTACTGGTGACACACCTCACGCTATTCTTTATGGTACAGATAAGATCCTCCCTAATGAATTGACTAACGTACCTCCTACTCCCTTATATAACGTAGATGATTTTGTTCAAGTGAAGCGTAGACAAATGCAATTAGTATTCAAGAAAATACGAGAACAACTGTCCAAAGCCACAGCCGAGTTCGCTCTAGCAAGAAATGCACGAACTAAACCCAGTAAAATAACTATTGGATCTGTAGTAATGATACTTAACCAACACAGGTCTGGTCCTATGTACAAGTTAACTAAGAAATTTTTGGGTCCATATAAGGTAATCGAGCTTATTAAAGGTAACAAATACAGACTTAAGAACTTGTTAACAGGAGAGTATATAAATGAACATTTAGACCATATGAAGTTAGCTAAAATGACTGTTGACGAGACTGATGAGGAAGATGACAATGAACTTACCCAGACAGATACTCCTACTCTGACACCACCTTCTGTGGTTGACAGACCACTGGATGTTCAGCAACCCCATACTAGCAATTATAATCTTAGATCTAGACCTCTCGTTTCAACTGTGCACTCACCACATGTCCATTGGCTAGATTTTAACGAGGATATCTCTCAAGATGATAGTTTGTCACATGAAGTTTCATCTGTTCCGGACCTTCAGTCAGAGCCAGAGTTGTATAGTGCTCTGGATGAGCTAGGTGTAGATATCCGCAGAATTTATAATTGAGTGCACTCTGCAGTTATTCTGTTTGTTTTGGAAAAAAAAAAAAAAAAAATCATTTGCAGTATTTCTACCACATGTGTCTTATTATTACCATTATATATAATGTATAGTCCTTCTCAACTTTATTTTGTTATAAAGTAGATGCCATTGTTAAGTCTACTACCATTTGTATTTTTACAGTGCTTGTCATAAGAGTTATTATTGTTCTAGCAACCACATTGTGGCCAGTGAATCCTGACTGCTATCACGCAGATGTTAGTCTTCTTGTTCCAGGTCTTGTATATAGCTTGTAAATATATGGCACATTAAATATATTGTACATTGGTCTTGTAAATATATTGTATATTTCAGAGAGAAAAAAAAATGAGAAAAAAAGAAAATCATTATCTATCTTGAAATTCAGTTGTGGTTGTTAGGTCAGAACTTTGTTCCATTAATGTAATAATTGTTTAATTTTGTATGGTTTTCAAGCACATGCCATTGACACATGTTAATAATTTTGTTTAGGCAATACCTTGAGTTGTATTGTTCATATCTGATCAGTAGACATCCACATGTTCTTAATACTCTGGTTTAATCAAAGCATTGTTACCATGATTTTCACCTATTATGATGAATTTTTTTTTTTTGGTGCATATATGCCGAGTTGTTAGTATTACGCACACCTGATCTTCTTTCAATGTTTTATTATGCAAATTTCACATGTAAGCCATTATTGAATGCCACCGAGGTCCTTTCAGTATCATTGTAACTATATAGCTAGCCAGAGCTTGTCGACAAGGGACGTCGACTTGGTAGCGTGTCCGAGCGGTGTTATACTCAAATTCTGTCAGTTGAAATGTAACCAATCACAGGCTAGTAGGCCTCTGACGTCATGCCAGACAGAGGAGCATCAAGCCATGCTCCCAGCAGCCTCAGTTCTCCACACAGACTCAGAGTAGAAGGACCTCGGCTAGGCAGATATATACCTTGCTGTCTCGGTCAATAAATATATACAGAAGCGACTACTGTGTCTACCTTCTACCCGAACAAGGCAAACGAATAAGGGGGGAACCTGCGGGCACTTCACCGTGAGGTCTAGGGAGCACTGTCATCACCGAGTATAGGAGCACTTCTCTGTAAAGTGCCAGGGGAGCTGTGTCGGGTGTGGATCGCTGGCGCTCGGTGTTTACACCTTAGTTGGGGGTCACACCGTGTGGTGGCGTTCAGGTTCTCCTGCGCCTCACCAGGCGGGGGTGCTGTAGATTTCTTTCGACTTGGGACCCTATCTGAACGTGGGTTCTAATGAACGTGGGTTTTAATGCTGGGGGAACCCAGGAGAAAATGGGTTCAGTATCCCTAACTTGGTGTGGCATTTATGCGAAAACTGCTGCTTGGTTGTTCACCGCTCGTTAGAGTTAAGGGGAATGGCATCGTTACACACTCGCCTCTCATTAGATGGGGGAGGCTAGCAGGAAAATTGTTTCGCCTACGACTGACAGCCTAGGACGAGATCCCCACAAAGGCGACAAACTATGCCTATTGTCCCAGTAACAGCATTTGTTCCAGTTAGAGAATTGTTTCTCTAGGTCCCTCAGCACTGATTTCTAGCCCCCACGAGACGGCTACCGAAAGACGAGATCACCTGAGACCCGAGATTGTTGGATTTCTGGGGCTTGACTCATATATTCAATTATTTGCTTATTGTATTTAATAAATCGAAGGACCACCCACTTTTGAGAAAAGAGGGAAAACGAATAAAAGTGACCTGAAGACTGACACTAGAGAACCAGTGTCTATGGATAATAATTAAAAGAAGAATCACTTGAAAATAATGAATAGACTGTATTATTAATTAATTAAAGTGAAAGCCTCAAATATCAACATTGGGTGGTATTTCTAGAAGTTTAAATATATCTAGGAACCAGTGTGGTTCGTCACTAGTTCATTGTTGAGTTAGTAACATGATAAATCTAAACTACAATAGATTCAAAAATATGATAACTCAAATTATGAATATTAAAGATTATGAATTACTGAGCAACAGTCAGAGCAAAACACATTAATTACCAAATCATCATTTCTGGCAATAATTTATTCAATGTAAAGATCCTATATGAATTACATAGAAATCAGTAATAATATTAGACAAATTTGTACGAAATAGAGGTCTTAGTTGTAAGACGATTTCTATAATGCCATTTCGTCATTCGTCCTCGTGGTCACAGGATCCCAATAAAGAAAGAACCTGAGGTGAATATCACGAATGATAAGAAACAACTTGTCGACTCCTCGTATACACGCTGAAATCAGAGAAATTTAAGTAGCATTTGATTAGGCTACGATTTATTTCAAATATTCATGAAAACAGAGAAATTGTTGAAATTCAACTAGCGTTGTGTATTAGCTATCCTTGCTGTATAACAACAGACTACTCACAAATATACAATCTAGGATGATGCATCAAACGAGAATGGTATACTTAACATGAGCGTATCAAATACTGAGGTCTGCCGAAACCGCGTCAGCCAGTCCCAGGCGTCCACTGCTGTGTACGTGTAATTACGGGTCGTAGCTTCAATTGTTGACGCGTTATTAACTGGCCGGGCACTATAGAACACGTGAATAAGTAATAGTTAACTGTTAACCGGGTATCAACGTAATTGTTGACGCGTTATTAACTGGCCGGGCACTATAGAACACGTGAATAAGTAATAGTTAACTGTTAACCGGGTATCAACGTAATTCTTGTCGATAAAAACTCCCCAGTCACTACCACGTGTCTCGCCACTCTTCATGCCAGGGATGCCTCGTGTCTAATGGCGTCACCCCCTTCCCTCAACCCATCTCTCGCATTCACCACAGACATTATTAATCACGAATAATTCTTTTCCGCGCAATTATGGATGTAATACGTTAATGAGAACTGGGTTGCAATTATAGGGACTTAAATATTATCATATTCTCGTTTAATGGTCTTAAACGAGAAATGGAGATGATTTTTATTCTCCATAGCATTTGCACGTAACAGATAAAACTGCTACTTGATAACAATTTCAGTTAATAACTCTCGGTTTTAGATTATCGGGAGTCATATTATCCGTAGGTAATTATTACACGGATTACTGATAATTTTAGAGAACCACATTCAATTCTCTAACACATTGGTAATAAACGTGTCTAACTAGACATTATCTGACGCAATGTTGCTACTCGATTTCATGAGAATTCTAGCACTAATACGCAGATGAAATGGTTTAATTTATGTTTACATTACCATTAGTGAAATTAATAACTACTGTAGTTAGTATATAATAATGATGATTTATTATAATACAATAGTAGTTTATTAGTGTTGGAAATTTCCATCAGAGATGACGGACTGAAGCCCATCTCACCTGACCCCCGTGCACCTGGTCCTCCGGATGAAACTGCCTAAACAAGTTAGGCACCCGGAGAATTGCAGAGGGCACCCAGCAACAACGGTCTCTGATACCTAAATGACATTTTTCTGCAGATTTCCTGTGGCCTGTGGGTGCTTGTTCAGACCTGTGGGTGCTTGTTTAGACCTGTGGGTGCTTGTTCAGACCTGTGGGTGTTTGTTCAGACCTGTGGGTGCTTGTTTAGACCAGTGGGTGCTTGTTCAGTCCTGTGGGTACTTGTTCAGACCTGTGGGTGCTCATTTAGACCAGTGCATGCTTGTTTAGACCTGTGGGTGCTTGTTCAGACCTGTGGGTGTTTGTTCAGACCTATGGGTAATTGTTCAGACCTGAGGGTGCTTGTTCAGACCAGTGGGTGCTTGTTCAGACCAGTGGGTGCTTGTTCAGACCTGTGGGTGCTTGTTCAGACCAGTGGGTGCTTGTTCAGATCTGTGGGGGCTTGTTCAGACCTTTGAGTGCTTATTTAGACCAGTAGGTGCTTGTTCAGATCTGTGGGGGCTTGTTCAGACCTTTGGGTGCTTGTTTAGACCAGTGGGTACTTGTTTAGACCAGTGGATGCTTGTTTAGACGTGTGGGTGCTTGCTTAGACCAGTGGATGCTTGTTTTGACTTGAGGGTACTTGTTTAGACCAGTGGGTGCTTGTTTAGACCTGTGGGTGCTTGTTTAGAAAACAGCTAAACAAGCACCCACTGGTATAAGCGAGCACCCACAGGTCTGAACAAGCACCCACAGGTCTAAACAAGCACCCACAGGTCTAAACAAGCACCCACAGGTCTAAACAGGCATTCACTAGTCTAAACAAGCACCCACAGGTCTAAACAAGCACCCACTGGTCTAAATAAGCACCCACAGGTTTAAACAAGCACCCACTGGTCTAAACAAGCACCAACAGGACTGACCAAGCACCCAAAGGTACTTTGGGTGCTTGGACAAACTTTGGGTGCAAACTTTTGGTACCTGTTACGAACCCGGATCCAGCGTCCAAGCCGGGAGCAGTGACAACCACGCCATCTGTGGGTCAGCTCCCGAAACCCCCGCCAAACGGACGACGACACCTGGTGAGGACAGCGTGTACTGGCCTCGAGGACCAGTTTCCAGTCTGGTTCAGCGCTCAACACCGCCGCTCCTGACCTCTGGTGAGGTGGTGCTCCGACGACAGCGCCATCTATGGACTGGATACGTCAGGTGTTTGCGCCCGCCACCGTAAGTGAGGTGTATTAGTGTCCCGGTTATTGATGACGTGTCTGTTTACAGAGTCGACCTGGGACCACTGTGTTGAAGGTTGAGTCAGTCTACCCGAGGCAGCCAGTCTCCATACTGTGAAGTTTGCTGCAGCTGTTGTGACGTCGTCCCCCCGGAAGAACACTGTGGTGTGTTAGCCTGCCAGTGGAGTGGCAGTGAAAGGATTTACCCGGGGCCGACTGTTGGAGACGATCATCCACTGGGGTATTGAGGACAGGAGGGTGATTTGTGATATCACACGAGACTCCTGTCTAGGGCGTACCCCTTTTATCGTTCGTGGAGTGGCCGTACCAGCCTTGTTGGCTCAGTACCTGCCAGCAGACCTGCTGGACGTGTGGTTGACGGCCTCCACGACGGTGCCCCCAGTGGACCTGTGTTTTGGCTGACCTGTGGCCAGGGTAGGCTCGGCATTCTCAGAAGACACGTCTTGAGGCCACGAAGAAAGCACCGCGGACTCGGCACCTAGCTTCTTGATCAAGAGTCTTCAGCAGAAGACTAGATTATGCATGATCCCCCTGTAAAGTGTTAATACCCCTCCCCCTTGTGTACTCTTTTATTTTATATATTTAATAGGTGATGGTAATAATTATAATATTAAGTTCTTAACTTTCTTTCCCTACTCCCTTTTAAGTTACTTGCGTCACGGATCTCATCCCTTGATAGCCACTACTGGCTTGGGGTCGGATATATATCTTCCTCTAACGACATCAGAGTAAGAACCCCGTTGCGTCCCGAGAGGGCCGTAACCGTACCGGACGACATGTTCCACAGCGACCCAGGGAACAGTAGCCTCGTATTTGTTGTTGTATTACTTTTCCTTCTTTCCTGGCAGGGGGAGTCCTGTAGCGAGTAATCCTTATCTCGCTCCATTATCTCCTTATCTTAATGGCATAACTAATTAGCACTAACTACACAAGCTATAATCCTATCCCTAATTACAGGTAACAGTTCTCACATCCTCCTATCCTAGTAGAGAAAGGTGAGGGGTAGTCACCAAATATAAGGAAGCGATATGAGAATAGACAACAGTACAATTTCCAGTCAAAAAGGTAGCGTATGCAGTTCTAATCGACCCCAAGACACTACAGCTACGACACAGAACAGACAGCAGACCAGGACCGCATCAAGCTACAACGCTCTTGTAATAGCACTTTCTCTGTAACTAGCTGACATTGTATCTATAAGGTGTGAAGCATTGAAGAAATTGTTTATGTAATAATCTAAGATGAGGTCTGATAAAGACCTTTTGTGCCCTCTGTAATGCTTTTGCGCTACCGCTCACAGGATGAGTATGGGGTGCACAATAAACTAGCCGCCTTCGGCGGCAACAATCATCAAATACAACGCTCTCCCACATAGAGCTCCGTGACTCCGGCCACACTCGGCTCTCTGCTCTGCTCCAAGCTCCGTCTCAACGTCTACGACACTGCTGTATCCAGAACTACTAAATAAATATGAAACTCGCTAAACACTGTATCTAATCTACCCAATAACGTAACATAGTCGTACGTTACAATTGTGATTGGCCCTGACCGAGGAATTTTGTGTGGGTTCTTAATTAAATAAATTTTAGAAAATTAATTGATAGGATTGGATTATGTAAGAGGGATATTTATTTAATATATCTTATATTCAAGGTATTTTATATAATTGATAGGCATATATTTCCGTCTTCCGTGCCAGACGTAGAAATAATCTTGTTTGCTCACAGAGCAGACAGACTCTGTGTTAATTGAATATTAATACAATATAGAGCTTTATGTTAGCTATTCTTAGAATTGTTAAAGTAACAAGTAAAGGAATGTCTGGAAAGACTTATAATGATTGTTACTGTACGATCAGTTGAGTATCGTCCAGGTAGCGTTCCTGAGTGTTCCCAAGCTGATTCCTTCTCGGCTGTGCTCTTGGACTAAGAGGTCTTAGGAACATGTGGGCTATTTCCCTTACCTCTCCTCATCCTCCTCTCTCCTTATTCTGTGTTACCAAGTATCTTATTATAGAATTACTGTGCCATTAGCTAGGTTTTTGTGTATTTATTTGTGTTCTCAAAGCCCGTGTTTTGGAGCCCTAAGTGTTACTGTAGCGTGGCCAGAGAGACCACGTGTGCTAATGTTTAAAGTGATACCAGTGTGTGTTCTGTCTCTTCAGGAAAGTAGAATTACCACTAGGTTGCTGTTTGTAATCCTTGTCTCCTGCCTAAAGGGGATTCAAGGAGCTAATGTAAGATAGAGTTGAAGTATTTATAGTATTTTGGGGGTTATTAGGGGTTAATAAATAAGTTCTAAGATTATTAGTGGAGTATCCTTTAACCCGGTTTGCAAGGGAGTAGGTTAATCTCTCTTAGACGACAGACCAATTAGGACAAGTATTATTTGCTGGGAATTGTCTTCCCTGGGGGCTAGGCCTAACCTAACTCCCACTATTGTAGGAACTCCTTGACCATAGCTATTGGCCCCTCAGACCAAACACTAGTCCCCATAACAAGTGGTTGGCCTGTTCGAGAGATGTTCATATATTTTATCAAATGTAAAAATTTTAGTTTTTCAGACAGGAATGATATTACTGTAATGGAGATATACCCAGTGCCTACGGCAAACACCTCAAAGATTCAATGTTCCTCCCCTGCAGAAGCTCAAAAACTCTTGCATCAAGGTATCAAAAGAAGGCGATGAGTCACAATAACGTGGCTGAAGTATGTTGACCAGACCACACACTAGGAAGTTAAGGGACGACGACGTTTCGGTCCGTCCTGGACCATTTGATCGACTTGAGAATGGTCCAGGACGGACCGAAACGTCGTCGTCCCTTCACTTTCTAGAGTGTGGTCTATTCAACAAGGTATCAAAATCAACACCAGCACTCCTCCCTACCTCATAAGTCCAGTTGAATATCTTCCTTTGTTGCAATGCTTCCAATGCTACAAGTTGTCACGAAACATGCAAATGCAGATGTCCTCAAATTTTCTCTAAATGCTCTGCAGAAGGCCATTTTTACACTCAGTGCTCGGCCCACACCCTAAAATACACTAATTTCCAAGGTGCTCATTCAATAGTAGATAAATCTTGCCCTCTGAGAAAACAAACCCTGAAACCTCTTCGTACTAACCAACCTCGCAATCATGTACAACCTCATTCTTCATCAACCTCCCTAAACCCATCCCATCACCAAACAGCATCAGCCAACTCCATGTCCTATGCTAGTGCCTTTAATGCTTCCCCTCACCAACAACATCACCACCCTACTACTGCACAACAAACTCAGTCTTCTCCACCTCTCCTCTCACCCAACACCTCCACCTTATTCTCCTCTCCAGAACCTCTCATAGGAACGAGTCACTGCCCGTGTACAAGCTGCTTACCTGAAGGCCAAGGATGATGGTCGTGAATCTACTGGCTATCTTCCTATTTTTCTAACTCACAACGGTCTGCCTAGTATCTCTGTCCCTCCTCCTAAAATCTTGCGCTCTGCTCCATTCTTCGCTACAGTCCTCACTCCACCAAACTTCACTTCTGCTGAGGAGAATATTATAGTTTCTCCAAAACCTCCAACCAACTCAATCCTGACTGATACAGAAAACGAAATCACTGACCAGACTGCAGACCCTGTACTATCCCAAACCGACCCACCTATGTTCCACGTACCCTCAACATCTTCTCCCAACATCATCCCCTCAATTTCTAATCTCACTTCAAACACTACAACTTCCGATACTTCTCACATGACCCCTGTCAACACACCTGCCACATTTCATCCCCCAACAGCTCCGGCTATTCCATCTGTAACTGTTTGTCTCTTCCGAGCCTGCTCAATAACTCGTTGTCTAACTCCCACTTCCCGTTGTAAGCCTTCCATTACTCATCCCTCCCTCCTTCCAAACGCACCATCCTCAGTAACTACCGCAGTAATTGAATCACGCTTTCCATATGTTCAAAAACTACACGCACAAAATCCCACCAGCACCTCATCCCACTTTCAACATTCATAAAGATTCTCCAATTCAATGTGCGGGCATATTTCTCTATTAGACACATAGTGTCAGATTTTATAGAGATCGAGAGACATGATGTCCTGTTATTAAATAGCACATACATTACAAACTCGCATAAAATCAAACATTATGGTTACTCCTCTTACCAATCACCTGATGAAGCACATGAAGGAGTTGCAATACTCATACGTTCATCATACAAACACGAACGCTTACACACTCCTTGGCTGCACAAAAAGTTCCTAGCCATCAAGGTCCACATCCAAATAGGCCCGCTCATCATCTGCACGACCTACATCCGTTCTAACACTGGTATTCCCATGCAAGACATCACCATTCTCTTCAACCACACTTGCCTGTCTTTCTGCTTGCTGACCTTAATGCACAGCATCCTACATTCCACCACAATACCTCAAATCACCATGGACAACAGTTTCATCAACTATACCTTCAAAAACATCTATTCTTCCTCGGCTCCGACTTCCCCACTTTTTTCAGTCATACAGGTTCTGGCAGACCTGATCTCATATTCACCAACAGACATGGCAACTGTCGGAAATCCGATACACATGTTAATATTCGTGAAGTCAGTGTTTTTCGTGACGTCATCACAAGACCCATATTTACATCACGTATATTTAGAGTCCACAATTATTCCTTAAAACAACAGTCTAGTATTCAAACATAATAAAATAGTATTTACTATGACTGGTTCTTAGATAATTATACCATAAACGACAGGCTCCCTTGCCATTGTTAAATTAATTTAGTCCTTAAGACAGAGTTGGAACCAAGAGAATATTGTTGCAACAAGGGAGACGCCTTGGGGAAGGGGAGGAGAGCTGTCACACTCTCACACACAGACGCAGAGCTCTTAAACAAAACCGAGAGGATTTATCACGACATGCACAACTCGTCAGAGACTCCAAGATACGAGTCAACCAACCGAGAAACTGCCATAGGGACCTTTACAACAAAGAGGAGCTGAGTATCCGACTTGTTTTATGTCTAGCTTTACGAGGCCTTTTAAATTTAGATCTAAACATGCCGGTTATGAGCGGGCTTAAATCCCAATCTAAGTGAGTCTAGCTCTTTATACACACAAATAATTCCTGTCACACCTGTTCTTTATATGTTAATGGAGCCATTATTAAAACCCATTCTTTGGCAGGTAAGCTTGAGACCTGAAAATATCAGTGAGCTGACCAACATAATTGTGACGCTACTTGCATACCCTAAGTGCTCCACAGTGCCAGCCACCATTACATAGCACAACTAGACTACATGTGCCACTCCCTAATTTGATCATACTGCCTAATCAGCCCATACCTGCAATAACAAATGAGAATCCATTTAACGTTGTACTAACCCATGTTTATCATAACTGTAGTACTAACCAGAATACTGTAGTCTAATTACCACCATATGTGGTATAATTTAGATAAAATAGAAAGTAAATATTTATGGTTTATATATCTCTACCAATGCTGGATAAACTAAACATTTACGCCCAACTATGTGTAGGTAAAGCTTGGCAGGCTAAATTTACATACAGTCCACTAATTAGAATAAATACACTAAAAATTATCAAGTAAATAAAATACAAATTAAATATTTACAAAGAATAAAAAACAAATCCAGCCTGCTAGGAGTACCCTACAACAACAACCTACAACACTACATTTCACCAGGACCCATTACGGGCTCTGATCATATTTCCTTAATTCTCACAGTCTCCACCAATCTTATTCTCATCCCCCAGCACTCCTCAATTCTCATGCCATAAGGCAAATTAGGACATGTTCAAACACTACATTGATAACACTGATATCACTTATGAATACAACGACAAACATACATCACACTAACATCAACATACAAGACACCATCATCCATGCTGCAAACATCTCCATTCATAACACAACACACAAACCATATTTCATTTTCACCCCTTCCATTCTCACCAAACGCCTCTTAGCTTGTTATCACTCTTGAGTCTTACACAATATACATCGCTATAGAAATGTACTCTGGGACCTTACAACATTTAAAAAATACATCCTCAACAGCCTAGATGAAGACCACACAAAACACTAGAAACACCTCATAGTGGATCACCTCGTTGCAATTACGCCATACGACTGGTCACACACACACAACTAAGCCATATCGACAGGATGGAAGAGAGAGTAGAGTACTGCACTGCTCACGTCTCGACCTGTACTCATTGCCTCGCCCAGTGATTCTGATTGGCCATCAGAATTCCCGCCACCGGACGAGCCACGCCGTGCTTGTCGTTAACAACCTGCATGGTTGTTAACCTCGTTCCCCCTGCAACATTGAGTAAGAAAGCATTACTCTTAAGTACCACTACTTATACTCCGATGCGACGCAATAACACGATAAAAGAAACTTCCCGTAACATCTCTCTCACAGCTACGTGGATAATCTCTCTCACAGCTACGTGGTAAGTCTCTCTCACAGCTACGTGGTAAGTCTCTCTCACAGCTACGTGGATAATCTCTCTCACAGCTACGTGGTAAGTCTCTCTCACAGCTACGTGGATAATCTCTCTCACAGCTACGTGGTAAGTCTCTCTCACAGCTACGTGGTAAGTCTCTCTCACAGCTACGTGGATAATCTCTCTCACAGCTACGTGGTAAGTCTCTCTCACAGCTACGTGGATAATCTCTTTCACAGCTACGTGGTAAGTCTCTCTCACAGCTACGTGGTAAGTCTCTCTCACAGCTACGTGGATAATCTCTCTCACAGCTACGTGGTAAGTCTCTCTCACAGCTACGTGGTAAGTCTCTCTCACAGTTATGTGGATAATCTTTCTCACAGCTACGTGGTAAGTCTCTCTCACAGCTACGTGGTAAGTCTCTCTCACAGCTACGTGGTAAGTCTCTCTCACAGCTACGCGGATAATCTCTCTCACAGCTACGTGGTAAGTCTCTCTCACAGCTACGTGGTAAGTCTCTCTCACAGCTACGTGGTAAGTCTCTCTCACAGCTACGTGAATAATCTCTTACACAGCTCCGATGCCACTCCCACTGCTCTGTTAACAAGTGTAACAAGCTCCGTGAGCACTCCCTCCCACAGCTCCGTGAGCATTTCCACCCACAGCTACGAGAGCACTTCCACCCACAGCTCCGTGAACACTCCCTCCCACAGCTCCGCGAGCACTCCCTCCCACAGCTCCGCGAGCCCTCCCTCCCACAGCTCCGCGAGCACTCCCTCCCACAGCTACGTGAGCACTTCCTCCCACAGCTATGTGAACACTCCCTCCCACAGCTCCGTGAGCACTTCTACCCACAGCTCCGTGAACACTCCCATTGTTTAATTAAGATGGGAAGTAAATGATTATACACGTCACCCACACACATCTCTGTAACACAGTTCTGTGACTCAACGTCCGGAGCATCACATCCGTATCCTCTTGTGTGAAATAATTGAATTGTGTAACGAACATTCATCCCTGAGTGACACAGTACTGTTGCGACAAACAGATCTATTTCTGTGTGACAGAATTCTGTAGCATCTCGCTGCGTTGGGGCATGAGAATCACAGGTACATGTCTCTTTCATTGCTGGAGCATGAGAAACATAAGCACTTGTTTCTCTCAGCGTTGGTACATGAGAAACACAAGTACTTGTCTCTCAGTCAATGAAGAAACAGGTAAATTTTTTCTCAGTGGGGAACACCAACCCTCCTAGCAAATATTGATAGTATCTATAGTTATTATGGGGTCGAAATATGAATTGTTTTACGATAAACATTTTCTCGTTTTATAATATTAATTTTGTTCAGGGATTCTACAACGTATACGATAAGAAAATCTAATATTTCCTGTGCCTACAACAGTACAAAAATATAAGAAATTTCTTCTGGTAATGCGTATATTATTCCTTGGATTGCTTATTTAGGCCTACAACAGGCTAGGTTATATAAATGGTTAGTATGTTATTGTTCAGCCTTCTAGTAATCGAACTGCACAAACAAACATTTATGGGATACAATAGCCAGTATTTTGTATATTACATCAATAGTAACTATAGGTAAAATAATTTTTCAAGGCTGGGTTTGTTACACGTCGTCAGACTCTGCTGGTGTCTGCACTTGACGCAATAAACTGTCCTTCACTACAAGTACTTTTCTTAAAATGCATTTAAATTCAGTGAGACAAACTTAGGCTTAATATATTTGTTATATATATATGATAATATTTAAACATGCAGAAATGCCCAAAAAATAAATCCTCAAGCACATTTAAGACAATGTAAAAGTACATGCTTTCCACAAAAAATACACAAACATATTTGAATGATGAGATTGAATATAACACCGCCAGAGTGTTCGTTTCTACTAGACATGAGGGTGAAGTTGCAGCATTATGAGTGCTTCATTTGGTATGGAGAAAGTAATGGAATAATGAAACACGACGAATTTCTTTAGTTTTATTGAGTATTCGTCACATAGAGTAGAATAGAAAAATGTGATGGGTAAGGAACACGCTGTCTTTATATAGCAGAAGGAAAGTAATGGTAATGTTATAATGAAGTTAACGTGAGGTTAAGTCAACAAGTATAAAATCATCACGTCCATGATGAGGAAAAATACAAAAATTAAGAACATGTCATGTAAATAAAGTCTCACGAGCACAGAACGACACAGTTGTCAATCATTTCTCAACAATAATCTTTACGAATATGATCCGAATTTATCGAATTATTATAGACTTTGTTAATCAAGTTTTTGCTCTGCTTCCTGTTTTAGTTTCAATTATTTATGTTCACTTTCTGTTCGGAAACAAACGACAACATAATACGGTACTCAAAAATATTCAGAATTGTAATAAGATTTGTTTAGAAACGATGAATTGTTCATAAGAATTCACTATATAATAACAAACAATAACAAACTGTAATATATTTAATTAACATGATTTCGTCGCAAATGCGACTAATAAGATATATCGAGTATATAAAGCCCGCTGGAACTCCCGTAGACCAAAGGGAACTCCCTCAGACACCTCCGTGCCTAGTCCCTCCCACAGCTCTGTGCCTAACCCCTCCCACAGCACCGTGGGTACACTCTCCCTCACCTACTTTCCTAGTCCCTCCCACGGCTCCGTGGGTACACTCTCCCAGAGCTCCATGGGCATTCCCTCCACAGCCCTATTAACACGTGAAGCAAATGCTTATACACATCATAAACATACACCTGTGTAACACAGTACTGTGACTCAACAACCACCCCTCTTTATAACTCAAAATTGGAGTGTCACAACTATACACTCCTGTGTGACAATGCTGTAGCTTCACACTCATCCACTCCTATGACACAAAACTATGGCCTTAAACTCATCCATTCCTGTGTTACACAATACTGTGGCGGTAGAGTCATCCACTCCTGTGTGGCACAGTACTTTGGCCTCACACTCATAGGCATGTGACCACCTCCAAATTAGAAAAAAATGCCTCAAAATTGGATTGTTATACATTGAAACAAATATTTATTGTAATATATGAAATTAAAATATATGTTTTTCTTTTTCAAGATACTGAGAGTTATATGCCCAAAACTGCAAGTAAATAAATGTCTTCAATGTGTGCTAATAATTAAAGTGTAAAGCTTCCTTAAGTGGCACGAATTGACTGCAAATTAAAGCAGATTCGGGTAGTGTGTGTGTACTCACCTATATGTACTCACCTATATGTGCTTGCAGGATCGAGCATTGACTCTTGGATCCCGCCTTTCGAGCATCGGTTGTTTACAGCAATGACTCCTGTCCCATTTCCCTATCATACCTGGTTTTAAAATTATGAATAGTATTTGCTTCCACAACCTGTTCCTGAAGTGCATTCCATTTCCCCACTACTCTCACGCTAAAAGAAAACTTCCTTACATCTCTGTGACTCATCTGAGTTTCAAGCTTCCATCCATGTCCTCTCGTTCTGTTACTATTCCGTGTGAACATTTCGTCTATGTCCACTCTGTCAATTCCTCTGAGTATCTTATACGTTCCTATCATGTCCCCCCTCTCCCTTCTTCTTTCTAGTGTCGTAAGGCACAGTTCCCTCAGGCGCTCTTCATACCCCATCCCTCGTAGCTCTGGGACGAGTCTCGTTGCAAACCTCTGAACCTTTTCCAGTTTCATTATATGCTTCTTCAGATGGGGACTCCATGATGAGGCGGCATACTCTAAGACTGGCCTTACGTAGGCAGTGTAAAGCGCCCTAAATGCCTCCTTACTTAGGTTTCTGAATGATGTTCTAACTTTTGCCAGTGTAGAGTACGCTGCTGTCGTTATCCTATTAATATGTGCCTCAGGAGATAGATTAGGTGTTACGTCCACCCCCAGGTCTCTTTCACGCGTCGTTACAGGTAGGCTGTTCCTGTGTGTGTGTGTGTGTGTATGTGTGTGTGTGTGTGTGTGTGTGTGTGTGTGTGTGTGTGTGTGTGTGTGTGTGTGTGTGTGTGTGTGTGTGTGTGTGTGTGTTTGTGTGTGTGAGTGTGTGTGTGTGTGTGTGTGTGTGTGTGTGTGTGTGTGTGTGTGTGTGTGTGTGTGTGTGTGTGTGTGTGTGTGTGTGTGTGTGTGTGTGTGTGTGTGTGTGTGTGTGTGTGTGTGTGTGTGTGTGTGTGTGTGTGTGTGTGTGTGCGTGTGTGTGTGTGTGTGTGTGTGTGTGTGTGTGTGTGTGTGTGTGTGTGTGTGTGTGTGTGTGTGTGTGTGTGTGTGTGTGTGTGTGTGTGTGTGTGTGTAAATTACGAAGAAAATAACACAGCACACCTGAGGGAGACGCGTCGGCCACCTTCAGGGAGACCCAGAAATCTAATAATAAGAACAGGGACTTAGAAGGTTGTTTCAAGTTCGGGTCAATACGCTCTGAGACCCTGGGCGCCTGGGGTAAATGTGCATTTAAGTTGAAGAAGGAGGTGGGTGAGGAACTCATTCGAGAAACTAGAGACTCAAAAGCGGCCAGTTTCCTGTTCCAGCGCCTCAATGTCGCAATCCAGAGAGGAAATTCTTGCTGTATCTTAGGCTCATGCCCCACCTCCGAAGAGCTGGATGAGGTCTTCAAAGAGTGATCATTATGTATGTGTTTTCTGAAAACTGTAAGACCACCCGTGACAAGTAGCCGTGTACTTTGCATGCAACCAATGTTATAACCCATTTTGTGTAATGTATACTGACAATTTAAATAAAATATAATGACAAAATACACAATATACAGGGCATGGCAAGAGAAGACTAAAGACTATATGCGAGTGTATGCAGGTGCCCCACAAGTCTACCCCGGATGCTTCATGTTGTCTTCTTCGAGGCCGAGGGTCCCTACACACGCAACCAGAAGGATAACCCCCTATATATATATATATATATATATATATATATATATATATATATATATATATATATATATATATAGACATATGTCGTACCTAGTAGCCAGAACGCACTTCTCAGCCTACTATGCAAGGCCCGATTTGCCTAATAAGTCAAGTTTTCATGAATTTATATATTTTTTCTAATTTTTTTTTATGAAATGATAAAGCTACCCATTTCATTATGTATGAGGTCAATTTTTTTTAATGGAGTTAAAATTAACGTAGATATATGACCGAACCTAACCAACCCTACCTAACCTAACCTAACCTATCTTTATAGGTTAGGTTCGGTTAGGTAGCAGAAAAAGTTAGGTTAGGTTAGGTTAGGTAGGTTAGGTAGTCGAAAAAACATTAATTCATGAAAACTTGGCTTATTAGGCAAATCGGGCCTTGCATAGTAGGCTGAGAAGTGCGTTCTGGCTACTAGGTACGACATATATATATATATATATATATATATATATATATATATATATATATATATATATATATATATATATATATATATATATATATATATATATATATATATATATGTCGTACCTAGTAGCCAGAACTCACTTCTCAGCCTACTATTCAAGGCCCGATTTGCCTAATAAGCCAAGTTTTCCTGAATTAATATATTTACTATAATTTTTTTCTTATGACATGATAAAGCAACCCTTTTCTCTATGTATGAGGTCAATATTTTTTTATTGGAGTTAAAAGTAACGTAGATATATGACCGAACCTAACCAACCCTACCTAACCTAACCTAACCTATATTTATAGGTAAGGTTAGGTTAGGTAGCCAAAAAAAGCTAGGTTAGGTTAGGTTAGGTTGGTTAGGTAGACGAAAAAACATTAATTCATGAAAACTTGGCTTATTAGGCAAATCGGGCCTTGAATAGTAGGCTGAGAAGTGCGTTCTGGCTATTAGGTACGACATATATATATATATATATATATATATATATATATATATATATATATATATATATATATATATATATATATATATATATATATATATATATATATATATATATATATATATATATATATATAGGTAATAACTTTTCATTCACTTGGACCATCGGAGACTCAAGCCACAGACTACACAAGCATCAACCCGCAGCTCTACCTACTGAGCCACCAGCACAAACAAAAAAGAAGGATTCCGGAGACTTATATTAACACCCAAGATTCCAGGATTCAGTAGAAAGAGCTGCAGACTACAGCATGTGTGGTTTGTGGTTCGAGGCTCCAATGGCTCGCGCAAATTAAATGGTGCGATGCTGCAGCAGATATATGCTACAGCATCTTACTATTAAGATGTACTCTATAGCACCCCACCAGGGAGATGTACGCTCTAGTATATCAACATGCAGACGTATAATGCAGCATACCACCGTAGGGGAAAGCATGCTAAAGCATGCTATATGAAATTTATTCTGCTGCATCCCACCATAGAGATGTATGCTGCATCATGCCTCCATGGACATGTATGTAAAGATGGTGTTGAGGGGTCGTGTCGACCTTCTGGGTGACACTCTCCTCATCACCAAATTTATTCTCTTCCAGGCGCTGCCTTCAACAGACTTTATCTCTTATTTTACGCTGAAATTTTAATATTCAAAATATTTTTATATCAACAAAAAATAACGTTAAAATAGTTCATATATTCTAAAATTTATGTTTATAAATATCTACATTCATGAATGATTATACTAAATAAAATCACACTCATAATATTTACTCCTCTTTGGCCTCTTTCCTGGAAATTCTAATTTCCATTACATCGCATAAATGGAGTAATGACATAAATAATTGTACCCAAAACTTAAACTTAACATCATATGTAAACACGCTAAAGTATTCATATATCACAGTAACCTATAGATCACTGGGAACGCCATGTATACAAACCGATATTTCACAATATTTTCAAATTGTGCTTATCACACTTTGTAAATAATTTCGTATCTAACAGAATACGTAGTGATAATGTCTTTGTACTCATTTAAAGTACATGTTGCTTCAGTTACAAATGTTGGTTTAATAACACTAATAATAATGATGTGTCTACTTTTAGAGCTTTTCTCAGCCCAGGCCACACTAAGGCCTCTTCCCTTAGTGTGGCTTCTAGTTTAGTGGTTCCCAACCTTTTTGTCCCGCTCCCCCTTTTCCAACCACGTTCTCATCTGTGGACTTGTACAACCACGTTCTTACTTGTAGACGCCAACAAAAAGCAATAGCAAGAGCAAGCAAAATTGACACATACATTCATATATAACAAGATGTATATTGTTATTCTCAGTTAAATTGAATGTACATGATAACAACAAACTTTCAGTTCAACACACTCATAAATGGTTCTTGTTTTGTTACTGTACAATTATATACTTAGTATTAGCCCCATGATTATTTTGAAATTCTTCTATTAATCCCCGGTTGGGAACCGCTGCTCCTACCTCCTTCCCTAGCTTATACTGTAGCATCTCCATTAGTGTAGCCTCTGCTTACCGAAATGAGCTGATGAGGGTCGGTCCCACAAGCTGTGAAGCGTCCAATCTGTACGACTTTAGAGTAACATATGCGTACTGACTCACTCAATCTATGGCGCACAGTCCTCATTTAGAGAACCTATTACTTTTATTCCGCTAAACCCATTAAATGTGAAAGCGAAACCTTATAGTTCCTTGCAAGTTAGGGGTCACGGCTACTATTGCCACGTCTGTTAGGGCAGCGTGGGTTCATGATCACTATAACCATCTCAGTAACACATTACTATAGCCATCAGAATGTCACACGACATCACTATTCGCAACATGTCACACGACATCACTATTCGCAACATGTCACACGACATCACTATTCGCAACATGTCACACGACATAAATATACTCATATCAGTCACACGACATCACTATACTCATCCGTCATACATCACTATTAATCTGTCACACGGCACCATTACAGTCATGTCAGTCACACGTCATCACTATAGCCATCTCCAGTGACATTATATGCTTGCTGTAAAAAATTATGATAGTTTATTTGTATTTTCTTACCTAATATAAGTTCCAAAATTTCTCGTGAGAAGTATTCTGTAAAAATATTTTACCAGTGAATAGGCGAGGTCACAAGAAATGATCAGCCAAAGCGAACTACGAAATGCCTTCTTATTACAATGACAACAAATGATTAGATCATTTTATAAACATGCATGAGCCTACAAGAATTATGTAAAGCACTTACAAATATCGATGATCTTAAATCAAAGCTTTTTGAACGAGAAAACGTGAAAGAATTAATTTTGTTTCTTCTAAAGCTGAATATACCTTTTAGCCCAGTCACTTAGCATTTGAATTCGAAGCAAATGCCCAGAAAACTGGAAACTGTGTTAATCTCTTTATTGTACGAGTCCTCTTCCATACACGCAAAGTTTTCCCTTCTCAGGAGAAGTGAGCATCGGCCGCCAACTTGTAAAAGTAGAGCCAAAAATGTGTTTTTGTTCAATATCTCGTTTCCTGACAGTTTTAGCTGAATAGATAACGGATACGTTTTGAAAGGAAATTTAATAATCCTAATCATGTTCAATGTAGGGTTAACGGTTTCCGAAATAAAGGGCCTCGAGAGCTGAGAGACAGCAGCTTAATTTAACTTGGCATTAGCCCATTTATTTTGCCCATTGAATTAAATGTGTTGGTTTAGTCCATCATGTAAATAGTGATGTTGGCATTATCAACTACAAACTGAGAAAAGGATTCCGGTTTTATTCGATTCTAGGTGCACGGGAGTGATGCTTCGAATAACTTAATTTCTTCATATGATGTATAAAAGCTAAGAGCAGGTACCATATTCGCAAGGTATTTAAAAACCAAATACCTTGCTTAACAATGCCCAGAGACCAATTTGTAGGGGAGAAAGAAAAGATTTTGGTCTAGTGGGAGTAAGGATTGCATGTGCTATTTTGATATTTTATTTTTCCAATGGTCCTCAGTCCCTTTCTTTTTGTTCTTTAAAATTATTGTTTTTATGAGATTCATCGATATCAGTTTCAACAGTATCGAGGAACGTAATTGTTGAAGAGTATTTTATTAATTTAATATAATTTGGATCTAATAACTTCATATTTTGGATCTAATAATAATTCTCTAACGATTTCTGTACCAGTTTTAGCTGCACGAAGACGTTCTTCCTCTTCGTTCTACCTTTGTGTATTATACAAAGGTACATTTACCATTGTGTATTGTAAAAAATTATCTGTACGAATTTTACGGCCAGTATCACGAAAACAAATAGTTGGTTCTCTGTTATGTCAGGAAGTGTTAGTATCTTCATCCTAAATGACATGAAGCCTGATCATGATTGACTTCTCAGTAGATCCATAGCCTGGGAAATCTTGAAACACATCACTGAGTAAGAATTGACATTCTCCTCGTTGCCTCGATATATGAACAAACATTTAGAACTGATTCGGTTACATGTCTACCTTAAGGTCTACCACGTTTGTGATGTACATCTGTAGAGCCCTTAAGGAATTTTAACGAAGACTGTCTAATACCTTTCCTCTTTTGCGACTAAGTTTGCTACATATTGCTAATTCCCAAAGTCACTTCTGAGCACCACTTATCTTTCAATCTTTTGCTGCTTCGAGAACATTGTTTTTAATGTACAGAGTTTCAATTTCAGGTACTGGAATCACGTTTCTCACATGGTCTCTGAATTCCCTTTTAAATTATTTCACAAAATAAGTAGCCCATTTTTAAATCAAACAAATTGTCACTTGACTTTCGAACACTGATTTCTAAAGAAGTGTGTTAATCTCTTGCTGTAACTGATTCACCAATGTTTTGTTCCGTAGTGTACGATTTTTGACGTGATACATTTACAAAAAAACTTTTAAGTCCTTCAAGGTACTTTAGTATCACTTTTTTTCATATGATTGTCTTAAAATCTTTATGTCCTCTTTCATTAATTTCAATAATATTATAATTTGACAGACTCTTCAAAAATAAGAAACAAATCCGAATCGATTTCGAGTTACAAAAATATTTTTCACTCACAGTAATATAACTATAACACAAGTAATATTATTTACTGCAATACAGGAGTAATACAGTCAAACTGCCGTCCAGGTCTGAAAAACAGAAAACCCTCAAAGATTTACAAATAATATCATCAATATTATTGGCTGAATATTACAGATTTTTCTATAACCTTATGTATAGTAATTAAAAACAAAGAAAACCAAAACATTTTAATGTACCAAAAGTCTAATTTACCTAGAAATTACTGATAATTATATTCAGACCATTATTCTCGGAATAAGTTAAGCATACATAGATAATGTTAAAGACCATTTTTATAGAGAAATAAATTTCCTTTCATAAAATGTTCGTTACCTATTTAGCTAAAACTGACACGAAGAGAAACATTTGACAAAATCAAAATGGCGGGCGAAACTTACTTCACCTTAGGAGAAAAATTCTGCGTATAATAAAGAGTTTAACACCGTTTCCAGCTTTCTGGGAATTGTTTTTCGAATTGCTATTACTCTTTAGTTTGTTGATTTGGCTATTTATGATGGTGTTAGGAATGACATGACAAAGTATATATTGTGAGAGAAAAGAGGTAGAGCAATAAAAATGTGTCGACAACACAAACGAAAACAAAGCTGTTATATATCTTTATATATATATATATATATATATATATATATATATATATATATATATATATATATATATATATATATATATATATGTATATATATACATATATATATATATATATATATATATATATATATATATATATATATATATATATATATATATATATATATATATATATATATAACAAAGAAAATATATATATATATATATATATATATATGTATATATATACATATATATATATATATATATATATATATATATATATATATATATATATATATATATATATATATATATATATATATATATATATTAGTATATTTTGGTAGCAGTCTTTCCTGTAGACATATATTATTAAATATGACCGAAAAAGTAAGATTAATAATTCTAACATGAATTTTCTCAATCTTTCGTACATTTCGTTTCACTGTTGGAGGTAAATCAAAAATCAATTCTTCAAAATTCATTTTTATTTCTAGTCTGACGAGACACGAGCGCGTTTCGTAAAACTTATTACATTTTCAAAGACTTTAGTTCACAAATACACAACTGAATAGAACTTACGCATCTCCGATTTTATATCTACATTTGAGTGAGGTGGAAGGGGTGATGTGGCATTAACACAAGACAGAACAAGATGTGGTATTAATAGGGTATTAATTTCATCAACACAAGACAGAACAAGAGTATTAATAGGGTATTAATTTCATCAACACAAGACAGAACACGAAACAATGGATATTGAATAGAAGTGTTTGTAGAAAGCCTATTGGTCCATATTTCTTGATGCTTCTGACTGTGTCTGTGTCTGGAGAGTTTTGTGTCTCTCCAGACACAAAACAGAACGCTTTAAAAGAGACTAACGTCGTCTATGCCTTCAAATGCCCTCTTGGGGACTGTAAGCTCCAAAAAAACCCAGTATATAGGCAAGACAACAACATCTCTTTCTAGGCGTTTAACGATGCATAAGCAACAGGGCTCCATTAATGAACATATAATCTCTTCCCACAATCAAACCATCGCCAGAGAAATCCTAGTAAACAACACAGAAATCATCGATAGATACAGCGATAGCAGGCGGCTTGACGTTTGCGAGGCACTACACATCAAGAAGTCAACACCAGCAATCAACAGCCAATTATTGCACAACTATATTCTACCCACCTCAAGACTCCGCTCCAATATAGAAGCATCAAGAAATATGGACCAATAGGCTTTCTACAAACACTTCTATTCAATATCCATTGTTTCGTGTTCTGTCTTGTGTTGATGAAATTAATACCCTATTAATACTCTTGTTCTGTCTTGTGTTGATGAAATTAATACCCTATTAATACCACACCTTGTTCTGTCTTGTGTTAATGCCACATCACCCCTTCCACCTCACTCAAATGTAGATATAAAATCGGAGATGCGTAAGTTCTATTCAGTTGTGTATTTGTGAACTAAAGTCTTTGAAAATGTAATAAGTTTTACGAAACGCGCTCGTGTCGCGTCAGACTAGAAATAAAAATGAATTTTGGAGAATTGATTTTTGATTTACCTCCAACAGTGAAACGAAATGTACGAAAGATTGAGAAAATTCGTGTTAGAATTATTAATCTTACTTTTTCGGTCATATTTAATAATATATATATATATATATGCGAACAAACCTGAATGGTCCCCAGGACTATATACAACTGAATATATATATATATATATATATATATATATATATATATATATATATATATATATATATATATATATATATATATATATATATATATATATATATATATATATGTAAATATATATATGTAAATATATATATATATATATATATATATATATATATATATATATATATATATATATATATATATATATATATATATATATATATATATATATATATATACACACATATATATTAGTTATTAATATATATATTAATTCAAGAACAAAACATTATTTTGTGTAAACTGAAACACTGATATTTAACTGGTAAAGGAATGGTCCTAGACCGGCCGCTTACAGAGCGTTACGTAATCTCTTAATGAATCTTTCAGTACTAAGTCAACTGTTTATAGTTGAAAAATTTCTGACGTGAGACAAAGAAACAGTGTATGAAGGTAGTTATATATTTTTGTATTACGTGAAAGGCCTAAGACATGGGCTAGGAACCATAGACCAGTGACCACGAGAGCAGTTATCAGAAACTAGATAACCATTATTGTAAAAATATTGAATTTGGTTCTCATGTTTGATTTAAATATGTTTAAATACAATATAATCTATGTGATGAAGGAGCTTTGCTGTAATGAGCGAAAGACAATTATATTTTTGGTGAAGCTTTTCATAAATAATTGTTTATACTACGACATTCGCTGTAACGTGTTGTAAAATGTAAATTACTGTATTTACCCAAAGCCTCATCCATATTTCCGAATGAAGTCGATCATATGGTTCATCTTTTAAAAGAAAACTATTTGTATGAAAACTTATCGATTATTTAACAACTAAACTACGACTCTTTGAATATGAACGGTGACACATCTTTCTATTGTTATAAAAAAGCCACTAAGAACTTCATGTGGCAAGATTGTCATATCCGCAGAGCAGCCTTCATGCGGGCAGATCATATATAGAAATGTGTGATACATCACGAAAGCAATTATACTAGAGTTAAATATACCTTTAACTTCATTAGCATGATTTTTTTCAATAAGCAAAAGAAACATAACTGCTATTCCATCCTCAGTATTTCTTCCTCTTACTTCAAAAATTACGATTAACTTGAGCTGAAAGCAAACCCTAAAAATTAATGGTAAACTATAATCATCAGATTAATCAAGTACTCTGTAGCCCTTAACTTACAATTATTGATAAAGCCTTACTTGATACCTCCTTCTTGTATAAGTTGTAACAGTAACTTGGAATGCTGTTACGTGCTCTCCTGACAACACCTTAGCTGAAGTTTTATTAATACTTAGGAAATATATGCTGTGGACAGTAAGTGGAATGCGCTAAAGCCTATGCTATATATCTTAGCTGGATTCGCCTTTCTTGCATATGTATGTGGCATGTGTGTGTGTGGTATGTGACTTCCACTATGACAACAGGCAATGACTGTGTCCCGTGTTTCAGGATTAGCGGATCAAATTTTTTTTTAATGAAAGTGTTAGAATAATTAAAATATTTTGGTCAAACACGCCATATACATGATATAAATGGAGATTATTAATGGTCAAAAAATGTATAAAGTCAACAATCAAAGATACTTTACGTATATATATATATATATATATATATATATATATATATATATATATATATATATATATATATATATATATATATAAATATATATATATATATATATATATATATATATATATATATATATATATATATATATATATATATATATGCGGAAAATCCACAGAGAAATATGATATTTCTCTGTGGATTTTCCGCATAAAATGATCAGTGTTTTGTGATCGTCAATTGCATATATATATATATATATATATATATATATATATATATATATATATATATATATATATATATATATATATATATATATATATATATATATATATATATATGTGTGTGTGTGTGTGTGTGTATATCACGAAAATAAACACGTGATTAAGAATGTGACAATGTCAGACCACGGAGGAAAATGAAACAGGAATTTCCTTATGTATATATATATATATATATGTCGTACCTAGTAGCCAGAACTCACTTCTCAGCCTACTATTCAAGGCCCGATTTGCCTAATAAGCCAAGTTTTCCTGAATTAATATATTTACTATATTTTTTTTCTTATGAAATGATAAAGCAACCCTTTTCTCTATGTATGAGGTCAATTTTTTTTTATTGGAGTTAAAATTAACGTAGATATATGACCGAACCTAACCAACCCTACCTAACCTAACCTAACCTATATTTATCGGTAAGGTTAGGTTAGGTAGCCAAAAAAGCTAGGTTAGGTTAGGTTAGGTAGGTTAGGTAGACGAAAAAACATTAATTCATGAAAACTTGGCTTATTAGGCAAATCGGGCCTTGAATAGTAGGCTGAGAAGTGCGTTCTGGCTATTAGGTACGACATATATATATATGTCGTACCTAGTAGCCAGAACTCACTTCTCAGCCTACTATGCAAGGCCCGATTTGCCTAATAAGCCAAGTTTTCATGAATTAAGGCTTTTTCGTCTGCCTAACCTACCTAACCTAACCTAACCTAGCTTTTTTTGGCTACCTAACCTAACCTTACCTATATATATAGGTTAGGTTTGGTTAGGTAGGGTTGGTTAGGTTCGGTCATATATCTACGTTAATTTTAACTTCAATAAAAAAAAATTGACCTCATACATAGTGAAAAGGGTAGCTTTATCATTTCATAAGAAAAAAATTTTAGTAAATATATTAATTCAGGAAAACTTGGCTTATTAGGCAAATCGGGCCTTGAATAGTAGGCTGAGAAGTGAGTTCTGGCTACTAGGTACGACATATATATATATATATATATATATATATATATATATATATATATATATATATATATATATATATATATATATATATATATATATATATATATATATGTCGTACCTAGTAGCCAGAACGCACTTCTCAGCCTACTTTGCAAGTCCCGATTTGCCTAATAAGCCAAGTTTTCATGAATTAATTGTTTTTCGACTACCTAACCTACCTAACCTAACCTAACCTAACTTTTTTGGCTACCTAAGCTAACCTAACCTATAAAGATAGGTTAGGTTAGGTTAGGTAGGGTTGGTTAGGTTCGGTCATATATCTACATTAATTTTAACTCCAATAACAAAAAATTGACCTCACACATAATGAAATGGGTAGCTTTATCATTTCATAAGAAAAAAATAAACGAAAGTATATTAATTCAGGAAAACTTGGCTTATTAGGCAAATCGGCCCTTGCATAGTAGGCCGAGTACGACATTCTGGCTACTAGGTACAACATATATATATACACACACACACACACAGGAGTCATTGCTGTAAACAACCGATAGCTAGAAAGGCGGGATCCAAGAGTCAATGCTCGATCCTGCAAGCACATATAGGTGAGGTGAGTACATATATATATATATATATATATATATATATATATATATATATATATATATATATATATATATATATATATATATATATATATATATATATATATATATATGTGTGTGTGTGTGTGTGTGTGTATGTGTGTGTGTGTGTGTGTGTGTGTGTGTGTGTGTGTGTGTGTGTGTGTGTGTGTGTGTGTGTGTGTGTGTGTGTGTGTGTGTGTGTGTGTGTGTGTGTGTGTGTGTGTGTGTGTGTGTGTGTAAATCACGGAGAAAGTAACAAATAATGAACAATGTAATGGTGCCACGAAGGGAAGGGGGAAGGGTGGGAGCAGACCAATATAGGCTGCATGGGTTGCACTGCGGAAAATCCAAGAGCTGGCATGCATGGTTAGGTTAGGTAGGGTTGGTTAGGTTCGGTCATATACCTACGTTAATTTTAACTCAAATTAAAAGAATTTAACTCCTACATAGTGAAATTGATAGCCATATACTTTCATAAGGAAAAAAATTTAAAAATATAGAAATTCAGGAAAACTTTGCTTATTAGTCAAATCGAACCTTGAACAGTAGGTCGAGTACTGCATTCTGGCTACTAGGTAGAACATATATATATATATATATATATATATATATATATATATATATATATATATATATATATATATACATATATATATATATATATATATATATATATATATAGAGAGAGAGAGAGAGAGAGAGAGAGAGAGAGAGAGAGAGAGAGAGAGAGAGAGAGAGAGAGAGAGAGAGAGAGAGAGAGAGAGAGAGAGAGAGAGAGAGAGAGAGAGAGAGAGAGAGAGAGAGAGAGAGAGAGAGAGAGAGAGAGAGAGAGAGAGAGAGAGAGAGAGAGAGAGAATATATGCGAAACTTAAAACGACAAATTAACGCAAGAAAATGTATTATAATTAACTGTTCTTTAATAATAAAAACTACGAATCGTTATCTTTATGTACGATAAGAAAATTTGTTTAATACACGCCCAAATATTTTCTTACTTCAGTCATCTAAGTGTTCTTTCTCAATCGCAACACACATTACTCACGTTTCCTTTTATTTCTTAAATAATACTATAAATCCCAGAGAATATCCAGAAGAGCACTGTGTATAAAATTCTGCATCTAAGACATTCACAAGTATACACAACGTTCCACACATCAACACAGATCACATCTTTTAGTCTTTTTATCTTTATAGAAGAGCTAAAAAGTTTAAAGATAATGTAAATATTAAAATGACAAACCTTGACACTTGCAATAATATAAAATTTAGTGAAATTCGTTGATGCGCAAACTGCACATGGGGTTTACGTCTCTGACATAATTCACCCATAGAAGGTTAAAATAAATATGTGAGCGAGTTACGTCCCTCGTTCAGCTTATGTACTGGGGCTAAATCTTATCCTAAATAAATCTATTCAATAGAGAATCTCTCAAAAGGTTATGACAATATGAAACACATATAGATGAAGAAATGCACAATATTATCAACACACATTCACAGCAAGCCGGAAAATATCACCTAAAATTGATGAAAAACTTGAAACTTCGTCTATTCTACTGAGGAAAAGTTCATTATATTAAATGGGAAAGTTGTCAATAAGAAACTGGACATCAGGAGCACCAGAGGTTTGGCTCTCGTAAAGTTGTCAGTATAGTCCTTCAGAGTGGAAGAGTTTCCCTAGTTGGTCAGCAGGTGGTTCCCCTCGTTGACCACCGAGTGGTCACCTCCCTTTGATCACCAGGTAGTTCCTCCGCGTTGAACACCAGGTGGAGGTCCTCCTGGGTGACCGCCGGGTGGAGGTCCTCCTGGGTGACCACCGGGTGGATGTCCTAATGGGTGACCACCGGGTGGAGGTCCTCCTGGGTGACCACCGGGTGGAGGTCCTCCTGGGTGACCACCGGGTGGAGGTCCTCCTGGGTGACCACCGGGCGGAGGTCCTCCTGGGTGACCGCCGGGTGGAGGTCCTCCTGGGTGACCACCGGGTGGAGGTCCTCCTGGGTGACCACCGGGTGGAGGTCCTCCTGGGTGACCACCGGGCGGAGGTCCTCCTGGGTGACCGCCGGGTGGAGGTCCTCCTGGGTGACCACCGGGTGGAGGTCCTCCTGGGTGACCACCGGGTGGAGGTCCTCCTGGGTGACCACCGGGTGGAGGTCCTCCTGGATGACCACCGGGCGGAGGTCCTCCTGGGTGACCGCCGGGTGGAGGTCCTCCTGGGTGACCACCGGGTGGAGGTCCTCCTGGATGACCACCGGGTGGAGGTCCTCCTGGGCGACCACCGGGTGGAGGTCCTCCTGGGTGACCACCGGGTGGAGGTCCTCCTGGGTGACCACCGGGTGGAGGTCCTCCTGGGTGACCACCGGGTGGAGGTCCTCCTGGGTGACCACCGGGTGGAGGTCCTCCTGGGTGACCACCGGGTGGAGGTCCTCCTGGGTGACCACCGGGTGGAGGTCCTCCTGGGTGACCACCGGGTGGAGGTCCTCCTGGGTGACCGCCGGGTGGAGGTCCTCCTGGGTGACCACCGGGTGGAGGTCCTCCTGGGTGACCACCGGGTGGATGCAGACCCGTGTGGTAACGCCCAGCCAGCAAGAGAGTGCTGCCGTCAACGTTCAGCTGTGCCACCTCCTCAGAGTGTACTGACGGAGCCTCCTGCACTGAGGTTATCTACTATCTATGACGGTTAGTTTTGAGGTATTATGACGGTGTGAGTTCACTTATCTACATATGGGTCAGTCTACTTTTTGAGTTATACTTAAGAATACTGTTTTGTTTGTTGGTGTGCGCTGAACCCCTTGTAGGGTACGCAGTGCTTGAGGGAAGGTCCTGAGACTAGGAAAGGTTCCAATACTCTTATAATTTTCAATATTAGATAATTATCATACACCACTGGTTAATTTCGAGCCTTTATATCTTTTTTAATATAATTTTTAAGTCTTCAGTCCTTTTTAAAATAGTTTCACATACACTAATAACTTTTGCTATATATCCGACGGTACATAAAAAGTATAGAGAGTTTAGCTCAGAGGAAATGTTGTGAAGAGGAATAAGTCCTTGTATACAGTAGGTTCAGCAAACAACTTGTGACGCTGCTTGTTTTGTCTCTCAGTTGGGTCCTTTCGTTGTTTTGTTTGTTTAATTGTTGGAGTGTTGCGCTAACGGATAGTTCTTGTTATCTCCATCGTTCTTAAAAAAAGTAATTCAGTTTTTTCTCGTCATAACCCATCAGCATTATTAATCAAAACGTCAAGCATTTCAAGGCCTGATTATATTATATATTATGTTGAAATTCCTTTTGTTCATGGTTGTTTATATCCTGAAGACTGTCGAGAGCCTCTCTCAATTTGACTAGTTCTTGTCTTCACTACTTGATCTTCTACTTCCTCAAGCGCTTTTATTAAAAATTTCATACAAAGTTTATTATATTCCGTTCACTTTCATTTAACACAAAAATATTCTTATCATCATGTTACTTTGCCGCTGCTGTTATCAGTCCTTCCACTAGCAGCCGATGGGCCCTAATTATACAGTTGCTCTTCCAGCAGCGGCACCGTCTCCTGTATCCTTCAGGCTTGCCCATCCTCTCCCCTCTATATATTAATACCTTATTTACAATATATATCATGATTTGTCAACCTCGTTATCACTCTTGTACTCTTACACATATATTTATATGCGCGCACACACACACTCACACACACATACATATATATATATATATATATATATATATATATATATATATATATATATATATAAGTTTGTAATTATATTTAATGTATGTATTTTTAAAGATGTGGCGGCCTTAATGTTTCTGGTAGCCTCGTCTGGAACAGTCTTCTCCCTCCATGGCACACTCTAGCTTGACTCTAGCGATGATGGCACTCACCATGGCCTCCTCTTGCTGCCTCTTGGCCTCCTCCATGGACTTGTTGACACTCTGCCAGTCCCGTTTGCGAGGCCGCTCCCCACACGACGGCTTCATTCTGAAAATATACATATTATCAACCACCTGACAGTTCTCGAAGAAGCCGGAGGAGTGGTAACTGTACTTTTACTTTTAGTTGTCTGAATTACGTGGCAGAAGGGCGACCAGGGAGAATTTACCAGTTATAGCTCTCAATTAATTTTGTCATAAAACACAGGATATATATATATACATATATATATATCCATATAAATTCACAAAGGAATCGAACTCAGCCTAGAGTACATACAAAAATACCATCACCAAAAACTCCCACACCTCAACAAAGCCATGTTAAGGTGTGTGTGTGCAGCCATGTACGAGACTTGGCTGCTTCCCTGTGAGTAGCAACGCCACCCGAATGTGCATCACTGAACAGAACGAAGGTTGGGTTCGTGTGTCGTCAAGGTTGAAACGCACATGTAGTCTAACACCAACTATTTTAGTTTCATTTGCCTAGACTATGTAGTTACTTAGATATTTACATCGCAAATTAAATATATATTTTTTGTAAACCCGTATTATAATTGCTGACAAGATCAGGCATCAACTGACATTGAGTGATATGGATGTGCGAAATAATATTTAAATATATTATATTGGTTCCGTTTTTTGGTTTAACTCCATTATTAAGAATAAGGCAATAGTTGAATTTTGCCTATCTACGGAAACAGTTTTCTTGCCCATATCTAAATAATTTTTTTGAGTTTAGTACTCTAGTTTTCAAATCATCCCTATCTATCTACCCAACGTAATCCATGTTAGTTCTTAAAGGGTATTTTGTTACCCATGAACCCTTTGCCATATTTTTTTCTTTGTAATACAATAACCAACACTTGCGGCCTTGTTAGGGCAGTTACGAACACTAACTAACCTCGGTGTCATGTAACAACTGGGAAGGGTGCTTGTGTTTATCACAGTAAGGAATTACTGCGCTCAGTTTCGGACTGAACAATACTTTGTTAGATGTGGCACTTTTATTCAAATTTTCCTTGTTAATTTCCAGGACCTTATCAAGGTACCGCCATGCATAACTGATTGAGTTAAGCATTAATATCATCTATCCCACTGTCAAAATACTGGAGACTATACGAATGTATTGATCTCAATAAAAGACGCATAGCAAGGCCCACTTTCACCTTGTCAGAGCGATTATTAAAATAATTATACTTCTTTTAGAAATATCTTCTCTATATTATTGATCATGTGACAATAAGAACACGCTTTTGTGACACTGGAGCTGTAGAATAAGTCGTTTGTCTCCTACAACTTGAGTGAAATATACCCTAAATGCGGTGTAAAGAATGTGGTGGAAATGAGGCTAAGCTTCTATTATTTAAATCGTTTTCTACAGATTAAAATCAATTGTTATAACATTTTCCTCTACACGGTTCTCAGTTCTTGCGCTTTTCATTATCAATTGATAATTTATCTGAACAAGAAGCATTCATACTTGGCATGATCCGACACACGTATTTTTTCTGGAATAATTAACACTTTTGTCATGAACAATACCGGACACTGCTCAAGACACTTACCCTGTGGACTCACAATCGGCCTCTTCCATACATGTACCTCTGTCTCTCTCTCTCTGTCTCTCTCTCTAGAGAAAATGCTCATAGAGCTTGACAAATATTAATAAATACCTATTTTATCATCTAAATCAGTGTGTTATGCTACAAGCCCCCTCCTGAGCACAATGTTCTACGTTCCAAAGTTTGTCTGTCTTTACGAATTCAGACGATAAATTTTAGATTTCAAATATCACAGAATGTCGGGAACTTACTTATGACTTTAAAACTGTAGTGTGATCTACTTGTGATCGATGTGTTGCATTCTGAAAATAAATAAACTATGAATAAGGAGTCCACTTTACTATTAATATTTCTTGCTCCTAATAGTTTTATTGTAGATACTTGTACAGCAGTTATATCTAGGACTCAAAACTTGTATTGAAGATTGTTCATATTACTTGCCTCTCCCTTTCAATCCAAACAGTGGCTCTGTCCCCTACCTTTCCATTTTGCTTCCTACTTCTATGCATGTCTTTATATTGTTCTTCTATAAGGGGGTTAAGTAAGAAACTTTGAATTACTAATAAGAATCATCCAGCAGCCATATTTATGAGCTGGACACTCTCATCCAGTCTCTGTACCGGGTAGGAGTAGAACATCCTTAAAAAGGTTTCTACAACCTGAACTTACTTGGCATGTTTGACCTCCATGTGCGTTTCGTAACCCTTCTTGCTCTTGTAGACGACCCCGCAGTCGTCGCAGCGGTAGAGGGCGGTCGCGTGGGTCTTGTACTTGTGGCGGTACCAGTGGTTGCGGGAAGGCAGTAGCTCCCCGCATAGCTTACACGTCGCCGTACCATTGCTGTTCAGTACGTAGTCTAGCGTCACGTTCTGGTCAAGATCGTTGCTCTCGCAAGAGTCTATTACCTGTGGTGGAGGGAGAGAGGTTACTTGCGAGGAAGACGAAGCACTATGGTTGACGGTTGTGTGGGAGGAGGATACAAGTGTCACTTGTATTGAGGGAGTGTTATGTTCATGACGAAGTGTGGTGTTCAGTACAATATAAAGGGAAGGAGGTGTTCACGAGTGTGTGTGAGAAGGGTGACCAAGAGGGATTGGTCACCGTGTGCCTAAAGTCCAATTTTAAACTAAGTATACTTGGAAAGTAAATAAACACTGAGAGAAGGACCAAACTTTACGTGCATCCTTAGCACAGAAAGTTTACTTTATTCTTGATATATGTAAGAAACTAACAAAGCAAGCTAGTGTCACGCATTAATTAATAATCCTCCCGAGGTTGATAGGCAATAAGCGCAACTCAAAACCAAATAAATCGTTCTTTCTGGATCAGCCACTTGGGCTGGACAGTAGAGCGACGCTCTCGCTTCATGCAGGTCGGCGTTCAATCACCGACCGTCATATGGTGTTTATGGTGGTGTCATATGATATATAATCATAATGGCTTGGCGCTTTCCTCTGATAATTCCCTCCCTCCCTTTCTGGATCAGATCGGAGTAGCATCACTTCCGATGTGTGAGGATCTCTGCAGTTTACCTACAGTTGTGTGGTAGTCGTTTGGTACAAGTTGGCTATTTTAATTTGAGAACATTGGTCCATAGGTACCAGCCAATGAGTAGAATTCCGGGAAATGTCTGGTGTCTGCTGTCGGTTCTATAAACTGAAAAAAGGTACCTTTGATATGGATTAGGAAAGGTAATTATCAGGAGAAAGCGCTAAACCATTACGACTGTACAGAATTTGGAAGAGATGTGATTAAGGGGTTTTGTCTTATTGCTGTTTATAGAAAAATACTGTAAATTACCATGACACTGAACAATAAAAGAGGGACATGCTGAATCTTTAATATTGAGAGATCCTTTAATAAATAGGAAACTCTAAGGAGATTCTGGTTTAGGACCTGTCGATAACCAGAGAGGACTCACTAGTACATAAAAAGTTACACGAGATATAAAATACTGTAAGGTTGTTCTTTAGTTTTTGTTAGTGAATAGGTCGACTCTTTGGAGTGGGGAAGAGAATTCCATCTTTGAGATCCAGCATCTAAAAAACAAGTAGGGGTTGGACTGGTAACCATGCAAAATGTCTTCCAACAGAGAAGCGTAACGCTGGTCGAGATGCGAGGGGGAATGGACGGGATTCAAGCCACCATTGTCAGCTATTTATTTTTGTTAGTGAATTCAAATTATTACAACAAATAAGGGAAGCCTTATTGAAGTGCGGACAAAATGAATGTGTTCTGTGGACCTAGTCATAAGCCCATTGATGGAAATCAAAATGTAACAGTAGATGTAATAAACTCAAGTAAAAACTGGATATTATCAGTGGTTTATCAATTAATTTGTCGAGATCTAGCAGGCGTAACTTAACAGACATTTTGCCATTGTTTAGTAAAGGGTGAGAATTGATGTATAGTAGTATTGATATATATATATATATATATATATATATATATATATATATATATATATATATATATATATATATATATATATATATATATATATATATATATATATATATTATGGATATATTCTAATTAGGGACACACACCATATGACGTAAGCTATGTTGATGTCTAGAGCTTGGAAGACCCAGTGTTAATTGCTACCATCAAATATAAAAACAATTTTTGCTTGACTACAATACAAATTGTTCTTAGTGTGAATATTTTGTTTGAACGTGAACCAAGAAAACTCGAAAATTAATAATTTTGACTTCTAATGACGTCATATATTTCAAAAACTAATACAAAATACATATACCTAATGAAAAACTGTCCACGGACAAGTGTAAATAGGGAGAAAATAAGTCACTACACGAAAAAGTTTATTTTATTAACATCGGAAAGTGTAGAATTCTACAAGTGCAACTGGATAAACTTAAAAAACTCAGTGGATAACAAACCTTGAGACCAAGAGTCAATATTCTTAAACTCTTCATCTAAGAAGTCTGGACTAACAACCCGAAGAGTTCTTAAATACATAGAGAAAAAATAGTCTAAATTCGTCTAAATACAGACGAATTTGTAGCTAAACTTAATGATCAAGTAACCTCTATAAAATTGACTATGGAGACTGAAATTGATAAATGTTTGCCATTCTTAGATATACTTATTCATAGGGAAGATTTTTCACTAAAGTTTAGTGTCTACAGAAAGCCTACCAATAATATATCATATATTCATTATTTCTCAGGACATAGATACAATGTGAAAAAATTCATTTTTTTCCCCTTATGTATCTAAGAGCTCTTCGGGATGTTAGTCCAGAATTCTTAGATGAAGAGTTTAAGAATATTGATTCTATTGGTCTCAAGCTTTGTTATCCACTGAGGTTTTTGGAAGTTTGCTGTAGCAAAGCACGTCGTACATATTATAATAATATTTGTAGTGAGAAAGTTCGCCCAAAGAATGTGTTATGTTTACCATATTTTTAAGGGTTTGAAAATGTGGTCAAGGCCTTGAAACTTTTTGATATACATGTATTGTTTAATTACGAAAATACTGTTGGTAAACTATTAGTTAGAAACAGCCCTTGTAGTGATAAGTGTGTCATTTATAAACTACCTTGTAAGGACTGTAATAGGTTCTATGTTGGGCAAACCTCTAAAGATTTGAAATGTAGAATTTCGCAACATATATACTCTGTAAGACACGACCAATTGTCTAATATTTTGTTTGTTCATTTTTCAGAAAATTCTCACCAAAATGATTGAGAGATGGCTTCGTCAATAACGAATTTAAAAAAAGCACTTTCAATAGGAACATAATTGAATCTGCTTTAATACAGATTACAAAATCATGTAATTTGAACATTAGCAGTGGTTTATATTATTTAGATTCATTTTTGATTGATCAGTTAATGGGCGATTTGAGTAGGATCATTGATACACATTTGTCTTACTAATTCATTGTAAATATATACTATCTTATGCTATTTTTATCCATGTGTGGGCCTGTTGGTGGGTATAAATAGGAGCTGCCTCGCATGGGCCACTAGGCCTTCTGTAGTTCTTATGGGGCTCTTATTTTTATCCACCTGGTTCCCATTCATTTTTCATTGTACCTCACTTCACTCTCCTGCCTATATATATGTTCAATACTTGACTTGTAAATCATTCCTACTCCTTCTGAAGATGTATTAATATACGAAAGTACTTACGGAAATTCCTGTTTCAATTCTTCCTCCGTGGTCTGACACTGTCACATTTTTCATCACGTGTTAATTTTCGTGATTTACACACACACACACACACACACACACACACACACACACACACACACACACACACACACACACACACACACACACACACACACACACACACACACACACACACACACACACACACACACACACACACACACACACACATATATATATATATATATATATATATATATATATATATATATATATACATATTATGAGCAAAAATCGCTCATAAATCAATTATTGTTGCATGAGCAAAATCCCACAGCCCAAAGAGTGAGAACAAAATGCTTTAACACTAAATAAGATTTGAAATGAGATTGAGAATACAAGAATGTAGTGAGGTAACAACCAGGTCGAGTGGCACTTGTTGTATGGGCGCCAGGATGGAGGGTAATGTTGGAGAGGTGAGTAGCGGTGTGGGGGTGGTGGCGGGTGTGACCGCGGGGGTGGAGGTGGGCGTGCCTGGTGTGGCTGTGGGCGTGGGACGCTCCTGCTTGATGGGCGTCGACCCTCTAACCACCCCACCCTCCGCCGTCCAAATGTCCGGCACGCAACACAGCTCTGGAAGGTACAGAAGGCATGTCAATAAGGTGCATGGGTTAAGAACATTGTGTTATGACAGAACATGTAAGGAACATGGCATCAACTCTAGACTGAACATGGTTAGAATTATATAACGACGTCAGTGTTCATGCTATCAACAGTGTGTTATTGTTGGTCGACTTACTTATCGATAAAATATTTTTCTTGAACCATAATTATGAGGTAATTTGCCTGAATCCATCCTATCAAATATTTTACAAAGAACTGAATGAAATAAAAAAAAATATAAAATATTATTTAATATTTATAATATAATAATATATGAAATAATTTATAACGAGCCATAATTAAATATATTAAAATTATATTTATAGAGTGATTATAAAATCAATAACGCTAAGTCAACGTGTATGTTCGGTTACGCTCAGGAAACGGGACATATCACCCAAACTGAGAAGTATATCGCACTCCTCTGTATAACATATATATAAGGTATTATCTGTGATTTTCTCGACAATCGCGGTGGTAATCTCGTCAGCAATCAAATTGTCAATTTTTGACAATCAAATTGTCACAATTTGACAATATGATTGCCGACGAGATTCTCTTCCTTCAGAACTAGGTAGAAGATCTCGCCAGCAGAGGCTTATACGTTTTATAGTTGTGTAGTCACACTCATTGACATTTGCAAGACACCAGCAGTTAATCTGTTTGACTGCCTTGCCTTTTAGTTAATACCTATTGCTCTAAAATATATAAAACATTGGACGTTGTCCAATTATAAGAATCTAGGGGTCTAGGGTTTAAAGCAATTAGTGGAATTATTTATAAAAAAACGAAAAAGTTCAAATCCACCAAAGTAATAACATATTTAAGAGCAAGCATTACACCAGAAAACTCACCAGTAGTAACATCACTATACATGGCAACATTCCTCAAAAAGGGAGGAGTGTTCTAAAATGACAGACGAAAAACTTAATTTGGAGTGTTGTGCTTGCACCAGCACTCCAGCAAAGTAGTCAGTGCGCATGCACAGGCAGCACCTAGGAAGCGACTGTCGTATACTCTACTGGACAGGGAAGACCATCAAAAATATTATTTTCTATATAACTGGAGAGCTATGGGAAACATGAGTGAAAGTCATTAATATACAGGAGGGTGTTACTCAAAGTACAAGCAGAAGCTGGAGAATGTGTGTTCCCTTGGTCAAGATGCCAACACCGTACGTATCCCCAGCGACTAGTGTCCACCAATAAGATGGGGAGAAACCAAGTTGCATCATTATAATACAGTGTACAGGTTGGGAGGTCTGTACCATATCATGGCAATACGCTAATCAGAGACTTTGCGTCCTGTCTAGATAATGCTTGTGTTATGAACACTAAATCAAGTAAGAAGTCTCAGGGTAAAGAAGCAGTTATTTTCTTGACACTAGAGGAAATGGTAACCTACACACCCATTTCGCTACTGACGGAAGTGGTAACCCACATACCCATCAAGGCACTGACGGAAGTAGCATATACCTACACATGCATTATGCCACTGAAGTAAGTGCTAACCTCCACACCCATGGTGGATAGAAACGGGAGTGTCTTATTATTTAACAAATGGATAAAGACGACTGAACATAGAAAGCCATTTAATTTAACTTAAGTTTAGAAAATTAAACAGAAAACATATCACTGGACGCAAACGAAGTCATTCATTAATTGAAGAGTTTTGGCGGCGCAAGCAGTATTAGGCGCTGGGTTAATAACAGTATTCCTTGGGTAAGCTGTTCTACATGTTTACCACTCGATGAAGGAAAAAATATTTTAGTTTGAACTTTAATTTGTTTATTTTTTAAATCAGTGTTACGCATTAGGTTTGAATGGACAATGCTTAAAAAAATATCGAAAATAATGCTGTCACGACCTTTAATTTGTTGTCCCCTAACTCCCCTTACCACTTCGGGGGGGGGGAGGGGGTAATAGGGTGTTTATGTAGCTTCAGGGCACCAATCCCCCAGCCACTGGGCATGGCGAGAAGGCACCCCTAAGCATACCTAATTACCCTATCAAACACAAACTAAAATATACATAAATGGCAGATCTCATCACAACCCACATGAGTTAAGATGATAATAATAACACACAATAATAACATAAAAATAACATTCACAAATTGGAAAATTCTTTTGTATTTCGTTTTTCTTATATGGGACACAGCACACAAAGGGAGAGGTGCACAGTATATAATTAAAAAATACTAAAGTTGAAGGCAAAACAACAAGCTGCTTAAGTGGCAGGATTGGTGATTTGACATCGGCATACATGGAAAAAACAGTTCATAGTGGAAACTCCTAACAAAGCCCCAGAGCGGGAGGGATATCATGTATGTACATGGGCGTACCTCCAGCCGCCACCTTACCCACTCGTGGGCTCTGGTCAGGTCATCCACCCTCCTGTGAGAAACCATTTGGAGAAGTGGTACTCCAGATGACGACTCGGCTTAGATAGTTGGCTACCAACTATCCTGGCTGCGGTTCACCTAAGCAAGACTATATTAACCCTTATGCACCCTGTGCACGGTGATCCTGGGACTAAGGTTGTCTGCCCATTGATGTGGTCTTGGACCATATTCTGTAGATGGAATATGTCCAGGTCAGAGCTTTCACAGAGCAAATCTCAAGGTCGCTCTTGGTGAGTCCCATATCCTGTAAACCACGCGCACTCTCCTTGCACTATCCTCCTCTCCAAATAAGGGTTATTGAAGAGGCGGATGCTGTGTGCTTCCCGGTATATTCCCTGACCTTTTGAAGGATCTCTGGCGTGCCGTACTTATCTCACTTGCTCTGACGTGGACGGGAGAGCGGGAAGTTATCAGCAGAGACCTGGGTGTCTAATATAAAGGCCTCATCACATTTGCAAGCTATGATGTCAGGCTTACCGAAGGTCCCTCCATCCGGTATACGGACTTCACGTTCCACCTCAAAACCTCTTTGCCGCAGGCGGCCGGCTACGAACCGGGTGATATCGCCATGACGTTTCTACCCGAGCCCCATGTGTCTTGTGGCATGCCTGGGATATGTGGCCCTGGGTCCCTGGTTTCTGGCAAGCATTGCAGAGACCAGAAGTCTCGGGTCTACCCATAGTTGCTCTAGACGGTGTGGCTACAGCGTTTGCCCTAATCTGGATGGCATGAGCAAAATCTCCGCTTAGCAGATGGGTACCGGATGCGACCCACTTGTGGCAAGATAGAACCTCACAAGAGGACGCAAGGCCGGCACCATCGACCATGCTAAACAATTTTGCTTTCCACATTCTCAGTCGTTCTGTTAGAAGGGGTTCCGGCGGCCGTGGTCGGGGTCTACCCATCGACGCATTCGCCCTTGGAACGCGGGTAGGAGAGCCGCTGCCACTACCACTGGATAATCCGACTCTACCAACGCCCCAAGCCGCTTGCTCTTCTGTAGACAGATTGATGTAGCAAAGTTGAGAATTCCTAATCCACCGTCCTTCACGTCAGCATGAAAATAGGCATTAGGAGTATCATGAGGCAGCCGCAGCCAGCCACGAATGGCATGCCGCAGCCTCCGGTCAAGCCTCGCTAGTTCCGGAGTGCTTGAGGGAAGGTCCTGAGACTAGGAAAGGTTCCAATACTCCTATAAATAAACAGAATTCACAATAAAATAAATAGCCAAACAAAGAACTTATACTGAACAGAAATGCCTACCAGAAAGGAAAAACATATATATATATATATATATATATATATATATATATATATATATATATATATATATATATATATATATATATATATATATATATATATATATATATATATATATATATATATATATATATATATATATATATATATATATATATATATATATATATATATATATATATATATATTATTAAATATGACCGAAAAAGTAAGATTAATAATTCTAACACGAATTTTCTCAATCTTTCGTACATTTTTACACAGGTACCTGATGTCAGACATCTGCAGGAGCTGAAGGAGGCATTTGAGCAGAGTTCCGTGCTGCGTTTCACTTACGAGATGGAAAAGGATGGGAAGCTGCCTTTTCTAGATGTAACAGTCATGGAAAAGAGCGGAGGTTTCCACACAGCAGTCTACACTAAGGAAACGAACATAGGAATGTGCCTAAATGCCAACAGCGACTGCCCAGACAGGTACAAGAGGAGTGTTGTTAACGCATATGTCGACCGTGCTCTCAGCCACAGCTCAGAATGGAAGCAAGTCGACGAAGAACTCTGTAGGGTAAGGCAGGTCCTAGTCAACAACGGCTTCTCCAATGGTTTCGTCGAAGACATCATAAGAAGGAAAGTGAAACGCCATGCAAACTCTGAAGAGACAACTAACACAACACCTATACCCCCTATTAGACTTTTTTACAGGAACTTCTTTTCCACAGCTCATAAAACGGAGGAAAGGGTCCTGAAAGATATTGTTAATAGAAACGTTATCCCTACAGACAAAAATCAAAGGATACAACTGACGATTTACTATAAAACCAGAAAAACGGCCAGCCTACTCATGAGAAACTCTCCAGACACAAAACAGAACGCTTTAAAAGAGACTAACGTCGTCTATGCCTTCAAATGCCCTCTTGGGGACTGTAAGCTCCAAAAAACCCAGTATATAGGCAAGACAACAACATATCTTTCTAGGCGTTTAACGATGCATAAGCAACAGGGCTCCATTAAGGAACATATAATCTCTTTCCACAACCAAACCATCGCCAGAGAAATCCTAGTAAACAACACAGAAATCATCGATAGATACAGCGATAGCACGCGGCTTGACGTTTGCGAGGCACTACACATCAAGAAGTCAACACCAGCAATCAACAGCCAATTAATGCACAACTATATTCTACCCACCTCAAGACTCCGCTCCAATATAGAAGCATCAAGAAATATGGACCAATAGGCTTTCTACAAACACTTCTATTCAATACCCATTGTTTCGTGTTCTGTCTTGTGTTGATGAAATTAATACCCTATTAATGCCACCTCTTGTTCTGTCTTGTGTTGATGAAATTAATACCCTATTAATGCCACCTCTTGTTCTGTCTTGTGTTGATGAAATTAATACCCTATTAATGCCACCTCACCCCATCCACCTCACTAAAATGTAGATATAAAATCGGAGATGCGTAAGTTCTATTCCACACCATCTGGTCACCATTTGGTCAGGGAGACATCTCCCGTCAAGCTGGGTGCAGTCGCACCTCCACAGGTCTCCAGTATCATCTATTGATACTGGTGATGGCTCAAAAGGGCCACCAGTTACGAGCTATTCATGCCCGTGCCACCTTTTGGGCGGCTTTATCTTTATCTTAACACGTTCACAAGGGAGACATCTCCCATCATGTAGGGTGCATTCGCACCTCCACAGATCTCCAGTATCAGCTCTTGATACTGGTAATGGCTTAAAATGGCCACCACTTACGGGCTGTTTATGCCCGTGCCACCTTTTGGGTTGCTTCATCTTCATCTTAACACATTCATAAGGGAGACATCTCCCGTCATGCAGGGTGCATTCGCACCTCCACAGATCTCCAGTATCAGCTCTTGATACTGGTAATGGCTTAAAAGGGCCACCACTTACGGGCTATTCATGCCCGTGCCACCTTTTGGGTGGCTTAATCTTCATCAATCAATCAATCAGTTCTATTCCATCACCATCTGGTCACCATTTGGTCCGGGAGACATCTCCCGTCACGCTGGGTGCAGTCGCACCTCCACAGATCTCCAGTATCATCTATTGATACTGGTGATGGCTCAAAAGGGCCACCACTTACGAGCTATTCATGCCCGTGCCACCTTTTGGGTAGCTTCATCTTCATCTTAACACATTCACAAGGGAGACATCTCCCGTCATGCAGGGTGAATTCGCACCTCCACAGATCTCCAGTATCAGCTCTTGATACTGGTAATGGCTTAAAATGGCCACCACTTACGGGCTATTTATGCCCGTGCCACCTTTTGGGTTGCTTCATCTTCATCTTAACACATTCATAAGGGAGACATCTCCCGTCATGCAGGGTGCATTCGCACCTCCACAGATCCCCAGTATCAGCTCTTGATACTGGTAATGGCTTAAAAAGGGCCACCACTTATGGGCTATTCATGCCCGTGCCACCTTTTGGGTGGCTTAATCTTCATCATCATCATCAGTTCTATTCAGTTGTGTATTTGTAAACTAAAGTCTTTGCAAATGTAATAAGTTTTACGAAACGCGCTCGTGTCGCGTCAGACTAGAAATAAAAATGAATTTTGGAGAATTGATTTTTTATTTACCTCCAACAGTGAAAAGAAATGTACGAAAGATTGAGAAAATTCGTGTTAGAATGATTAATCTTACTTTTTCGGTCATATTTAATAATATATGTCTACATGTCTACAGGAAAGACTGCTATCAAAATATACTAATATATATATATATATATATATATATATATATATATATATATATATATATATATATATATATATATATATGCGAACAAGCCTGAATGGTCCCCAGGACAATATGCAACTGAAAACTCACACCCCAGAAGTGACTCGAACCCATACTCCCAGAAGCAACGCAACTGGTATGTACAAGACGCCTTAATCCACTTGACCATCACGACCGGACATAATGAGGTGATAGCCTAAGCTATTTGAACCACCCCACCGCCGGCACTCGGATAGTAATCTTGGGCATAGCATTTTACCAAATCACCTCATTCTTTGGGGCACACGTGAGGAACACAAATGCGAACAAGCCTGAATGGTCCCCAGGACAATATGCAACTGAAAACTCACACCCCAGAAGTGACTCGAACCCATACTCCCAGAAGCAACGCAACTGGTATGTACAAGACGCCTTAATCCACTTGACCATCACGACCGGACATAATGAGGTGATAGCCTAAGCTATTTGAACCACCCCACCGCCGGCACTCGGATAGTAATCTTGGGCATAGCATTTTACCAAATCACCTCATTCTTTGGGGCACACGTGAGGAACACAAAAGCGAACAAGCCTGAATGGTCCCCAGGACAATATGCAACTGAAAACTCAGTTTTCAGTTGCATATTGTCCTGGGGACCATTCAGGCTTGTTCGCATTTGTGTTCCTCACGTGTGCCCCAAAGAATGAGGTGATTTGGTAAAATGCTATGCCCAAGATTACTATCCGAGTGCCGGCGGTGGGGTGGTTCAAATAGCTTAGGCTATCACCTCATTATGTCCGGTCGTGATGGTCAAGTGGATTAAGGCGTCTTGTACATACCAGTTGCGTTGCTTCTGGGAGTATGGGTTCGAGTCACTTCTGGGGTGTGAGTTTTCAGTTGCATATTGTCCTGGGGACCATTCAGGCTTGTTCGCATTTGTGTTCCTCACGTGTGCCCCAAAGAATGAGGTGATTTGGTAAAATGCTATGCCCAAGATTACTATCCGAGTGCCGGCGGTGGGGTGGTTCAAATAGCTTAGGCTATCACCTCATTATGTCCGGTCGTGATGGTCAAGTGGATTAAGGCGTCTTGTACATACCAGTTGCGTTGCTTCTGGGAGTATGGGTTCGAGTCACTTCTGGGGTGTGAGTTTTCAGTTATATATATATATATATATATATATATATATATATATATATATATATATATATATATATATATATATATATATATATATATATATATATATATATATATATATATATATATATATATATATATATATATATATATTTTATATATATATATATATATAATATATATATATATATATATATATATATATATATATATATATATATATATATATATATATATATATATATATATATATATATATATATATATATATATATATGAAACGACACTGATTATAAAGCGAAACACACTTAAGTTAACATAAAGTGATCATACAAACTAAAATACAGAATTAACACACAAATAAAAACTATCTCAAAGATTATAATAATAACAGTGTAACTAAAACAAACACTGTTACACTTACGTGTAATGCACAAGCAAAGAAAAACTTGGTAATTATAACGTGACTAATCAAAGCTAATACAACAATAATAATAATAAATTAACACTTACAGAAACATTATATAAAAAATAAAAGCATTCATAAAACTATCATGGAAACCTAATAGAAACATAAAAAACAAATCAAACTTAACACTAAAAAATGTATTATATCTTAATTAAACAACTATACGGTGTAAAATATCGACATATGGAATGAATGAAAAAGGAGAAAAAACAAGGGGAGCTAAAGCAAATAAAACCATTGTATTAACGGTTTAGTAATATATGTTTCACTGCAGAATGTGAAAATGATAATTCGTTATCGTTTCTCGATGTCAAGGTAAATATTGGTATTAATGTGAATGTGTATAGAAAACCGACTTTCACTGGGTTAGGTCAAAATGTTAATTTTTTTTTCCCCGGTATTTTTAAGAAAAATGCACTTAATACTCTACTGAAAAGAGCCTTTGTTTTATGTTCAAACTGGTCTAATTTTGATCAAGAAATTAATTTCCTTGTGAATTTTTTTTCTAACAATGGGTACCTTGACCTAGATTCAGGAAGCTCTGTGTATTTCTTCGTAAGTGGATTTGCTACGAAGGTTCCTAAGTACGCCCTAAGAAGATGCTTAGGTGCGATTCAATAAGGTCCACTTAGGAAGAAAATTGTTGGTTCACCTGCGTGCCGATAGAGGTCACTACTGTGTTTCGTTTGGCCAATCAGAGAGCAGCAACATTCTTCATATTGAAGATTTAGCGCTGGTTTATCGGAGCTCTACTACCTCCTATTTACGTCGAATTTTCTTATAAAATTAGTATATTTCGAAGTAAAACAATGTTTTTTCAACTTCTACAGCCAGCACCGACATTGTAGTAAACAAATATGTTACATTTGTTGTTTACCTACATAATTCTAAGAGATACTGTGTAGCTGTCCTTGTTGCTCGGAAGATGCGCTGACAATTATTGTATATATTTACTGAATTTACCCAAGGGCCACTAACTATCTAGTGACCTCGAAGAGGACAGAAAGCCGGCGGCTTGTTAAAGGGCCCGCCAATTGTCTTAATGATATTTTTTAGCTGGAATTTGGCATTTACGGCTTCAGCGGGTAGGCGGTGCCATGGGTTTATAGCCCTCTTGGTGGAAAAAAACATCTGTTTTCAGTCCTACTTGAGAGAACATACTCTCCAACACTATATCTGTGATTGTCCTGTTATCAGTGACTTCATACCAAATGGTATGAGGTATTTTGAGCTCTGTAATTACTTCATACACTCAGGAATATTGGAAGATATTCTTGTGCTGCACCCAGATTTTGCCAGTGGGGGCTAATAGATCAGCATTAAGTATTTTGTTCTCTCCTAATTCCATGTATAACTGGCCATCCTGTGAGGTGATGATGTTGGATGAGCTTGTAGCTGGTTTTTGATCTACACTGTGTGGTCCTTTATACAGAATAGGGAAGCAGCACATTGCTGTGTATACCTAAACATGTTTAAAAATACATTGTTTGAGAGGAGTCTGGTAGAAACTGGTAAGAGTAATTATAATATAATGTTTCCATGATTCAGTGCTTACCTCTTGTGAAAATTGCTTAGAGTTGTTTAGTCAGTTGATTTGTTTTTTGTATTGAGGCTGGTATTTTCTAAATTGATTCCATGTACAGTATGTCTAACCATCCTGTGAGATGGGAGTATTAGATAAACTTATAGATAGTTTTTTATCTACACTGTGTAATATTCCATATAGAATAGGGTAGTAGTACATTGCTGTGTATACCTAATCTTCTTAATAAAAAAAAATCAGTAATAAAGATTTTAAATTATAGTTTGTATTATTACAAATTCAGTACTGTATTATCCTTATTAAATCCTGTTGACCATGGATCATTAAGATCTCATGTTGATATGTAATAGTCATATTTCTTTTGAACTGCTAATCCATGCTAATCATTCATTAAATTGTGCATTATGTCTCAATTTTTCACTTCCTTGGATATACTGTACAGTACAAAAAGATAGGATAAAAATAAACCAGTAATATTTCTTTCATTATATTTTTCATTTAAATAACTGCATCAATAATTTTACAGCTGACAGGATTTGTTTTACCATACAGGTGCATTATTTGTTAAAAAAAAAATTGGTTTATTGTTACACACAATGGTGCTACATAGCCTTCCCAGCTTGGTGCCTTCTGTTAATACTTACTGATTAAATAATAAATACATTTTATTCAGGAAAAGTACATACAGTTGATTTACAAACATAATGTTGGATTTATAGACAGAGCTAGTATATACAATACCTAAAGCCACTAATACTCTTAGCATTTCGGGCAAGGTGTGGGGGAAAAAACACAGACTAAAACTTAATAGTAATTGGGATTAGGTATAAATTGTGTTGAAAGAAGGAATAAAAAATAAAAAAGGGGGGGGGGGGGGGTTAACATAGCATAAATCAGCAATTGCACATGTTGGTGAACAGCGTTGTTTAAAAAATAGCAAGACATGGGTTGACATTTAGGAGGTAAGTTAGGTTACATGGAGTTAATTAGGCAGTACTTGGTTTAACTCTTAAACTGGTTGAGAGAGGTACAGCCTTTGACATGATTCGGGAGGTCATTCCACATTCTGGGTCCCTTGATTTGTAGAGCACTTCTAGTTTGGTTACACACAGGCAAATTGAGTAACAGGAAGAGGTCTTGGACACAAATTTGTTCTATGCTAAATGTAGAGGAATCAGTTGAGTATTCCTCAAATAAAATAAGTTGCCTCAGCTTATGGTAAATAAAATAAGCATTTCTCAAATAAGTAGCTGCCTTACCTCACTGCCTTACTGCTACATAGCCTTCCCGGCATGGTGCCTTCTTTTGATAATTACTTGTTCCACACCCAAATTGTATAACAGGAAGAGGTCTTGGACCCCTACTTCCCTCTCTCTTTTTTAATAATCTATATAGTCATAATTATAGCTTTAAGTATTCAATGAATAAAGTTTTGACATTTTTACCCTTCTCCTTACCTAACATCATTTGTGCAGCATATTTTATGTCTCACCCAGATTTAATTTCAAAATAAAACCAAACTAAATAAATTAGAAATGGGTATGTATAGCTAAGGTACACCCTTACTACTAGGTGAACAGGGGCATTTGGTGATAGTAAATGATCCCATCAGGCAGGGCTCATCACCTTCTCTCATATTTCATTTTCACCAGTGTTTATTTACTTAATAACTACTGGTATAATATCTTGCTATTATAAAACTAATTCTACTATCATCAAACACATATTTACTTCAAGTTTCAAGCAGAGAATGCATATATAACTAACACGAAGGATTCCTCTTCACTAGATTCACCAGCTATAATATTTTGGTCATGTTCCAATATCATAAATCGATCCCAGTGTTATGTAGTAGAGAAAAAATGACTTATATCCAGTTTACGTAAAGCTACGAGTAGTCGAAACCACACTTAAATCCCGGAATGAACTTACGAAGGTTTTTCCACTTAGGGTAGCTAATTGAATACGGACGTAGCCGCCACGAAGGCGCTAAGACGGAAAACGCTCTTAGCTAAGAGGAAAAACCTTCGTAAGTACCTTCCTGAATCCGGCCCCTTGTTCATAAATCGTATGGTTTATACCTTCATAACCTCTTAAATAAGAAATTCCACCCTTCCTGTAGGATTACTACAGTAGAAAGGGATATTATATATATCAAATTGCCTTTTTACGGCACCATTAGCTTTTCTGTAAGAAGTCGATTGAAGAAACTTTTACAGCACTGTTATCCTTTGGTGGACTTTAGATTTATTTTTGTTTATACAAATACTATAAGCTCCTATTTTAAATTTAAAGATAAAATGCCTACTCCCCTTTGCTCTAGTATCGTATATATGTTTAATTGTTCCAGCTGTAATGCTGGATACATCGGGAGTTCCATTCGGAACTTTCAGATCAGGATACTTGAGCATCGGGGAATATTATTTAGGACTCGATTACCATAATCCAAACCAGCATTTTCGTAAATTAGAAATCATTGTGATGAGTTGAATCATTTTCTGCTGGAATCCGATTTTAAAATTTTAAATACTTGCATGAATGGTCAATCGAATTTGAGAATAATGGAATCGGTATATATCAAGGAGCTGAGGCCCTTGTTCAATAATAATCCTTCAGCTGTTCAGTTGTATAGTGTATAATGCACTGCAGGTCTTGTACTTTGATTTATAGTTCATTCTGAAGGTTTTATTTGCTTTAGTCGCTCTTGTTTTGTCTCCTTTTTCATTCATTTCATGTATCAATATTTTACACTGTTATAGTTGTTTAATTAAGACATATAATACATATTTTAGTTTTTAGTTTGATTTTTGTTTATGTTTCTATAAGGGTTATGTTAAGGTTCCATGATTATTTTCTGAATGTTTTTGTTTTTATATAATGTTTCTGTAAATGATTATATATTATTATTATTGTTGTATTAGCTTTGATTAGGCAGGGAATAACTATCAAGTATTATTTTGCTTGTGCATTTCACGTAAGTTAAACAGAGTTTGTTTCTATTAGTTACTTAATAATATATGAACTGGATTTTATTTTTCTGTGGTAATTATGTAGTTTAGTTTGTTTGATCACTTCATGTAAACATGGGTGTGTTTCGTTTTATAATCAATGTCGTTTGATATAAATATATATATATATATATATATATATATAACTGAAAACTCACACCCCAGAAGTGACTCGAACCCATACTCCCAGAAGCAACGCAACTGGTATGTACAAGACGCCTTAATCCACTTGACCATCACGACCGGACAAAATGAGGTGATAGCCGAGGCTATTTGAACCACCCCACCGCCGGCACTCGGATAGTTATCTTGGGCATAGCATTTTACCAAATCACCTCATTCTTTGGGGCACACGTGAGGAACACAAATGCGAACAAGCCTGAATGGTCCCCAGGACAATATGCAACTGAAAACTCACACCCCAGAAGTGACTCGAACCCATACTCCCAGAAGCAACGCAACTGGTATGTACAAGACGCCTTAATCCACTTGACCATCACGACCGGACAAAATGAGGTGATAGCCGAGGCTATTTGAACCACCCCACCGCCGGCACTCGGATAGTTATCTTGGGCATAGCATTTTACCAAATCACCTCATTCTTTGGGGCACACGTGAGGAACACAAATGCGAACAAGCCTGAATGGTCCCCAGGACAATATGCAACTGAAAACTCACACCCCAGAAGTGACTCGAACCCATACTCCCAGAAGCAACGCAACTGGTATGTACAAGACGCCTTAATCCACTTGACCATCACGACCGGACAAAATGAGGTGATAGCCGAGGCTATTTGAACCACCCCACCGCCGGCACTCGGATAGTTATCTTGGGCATAGCATTTTACCAAATCACCTCATTCTTTGGGGCACACGTGAGGAACACAAATGCGAACAAGCCAGAATGGTCCCCAGGACAATATGCAACTGAAAACTCACACCCCAGAAGTGACTCGAACCCATACTCCCAGAAGCAACGCAACTGGTATGTACAAGACGCCTTAATCCACTTGACCATCACGACCGGACAAAATGAGGTGATAGCCGAGGCTATTTGAACCACCCCACCGCCGGCACTCGGATAGTTATCTTGGGCATAGCATTTTACCAAATCACCTCATTCTTTGGGGCACACGTGAGGAACACAAATGCGAACAAGCCTGAATGGTCCCCAGGACAATATGCAACTGAAAACTCACACCCCAGAAGTGACTCGAACCCATACTCCCAGAAGCAACCCAACTGGTATGTACAAGACGCCTTAATCCACTTGACCATCACGACCGGACAAAATGAGGTGATAGCCGAGGCTATTTGAACCACCCCACCGCCGGCACTCGGATAGTTATCTTGGGCATAGCATTTTACCAAATCACCTCATTCTTTGGGGCACACGTGAGGAACACAAATGCGAACAAGCCTGAATGGTCCCCAGGACAATATGCAACTGAAAACTCACACCCCAGAAGTGACTCGAACCCATACTCCCAGAAGCAACGCAACTGGTATGTACAAGACGCCTTAATCCACTTGACCATCACGACCGGACAAAATGAGGTGATAGCCGAGGCTATTTGAACCACCCCACCGCCGGCACTCTGATAGTTATCTTGGGCATAGCATTTTACCAAATCACCTCATTCTTTGGGGCACACGTGAGGAACACAAATGCGAACAAGCCTGAATGGTCCCCAGGACAATATGCAACTGAAAACTCACACCCCAGAAGTGACTCGAACCCATACTCCCAGAAGCAACGCAACTGGTATGTACAAGACGCCTTAATCCACTTGACCATCACGACCGGACAAAATGAGGTGATAGCCGAGGCTATTTGAACCACCCCACCGCCGGCACTCGGATAGTTATCTTGGGCATAGCATTTTACCAAATCACCTCATTCTTTGGGGCACACGTGAGGAACACAAATGCGAACAAGCCTGAATGGTTTGGGGTGGTTCAAATAGCCTCGGCTATCACCTCATTTTGTCCGGTCGTGATGGTCAAGTGGATTAAGGCGTCTTGTACATACCAGTTGCGTTGCTTCTGGGAGTATGGGTTCGAGTCACTTCTGGGGTGTGAGTTTTCAGTTGCATATTGTCCTGGGGACCATTCAGGCTTGTTCGCATTTGTGTTCCTCACGTGTGCCCCAAAGAATGAGGTGATTTGGTAAAATGCTATGCCCAAGATAACTATCCGAGTGCCGGCGGTGGGGTGGTTCAAATAGCCTCGGCTATCACCTCATTTTGTCCGGTCGTGATGGTCAAGTGGATTAAGGCGTCTTGTACATACCAGTTGCGTTGCTTCTGGGAGTATGGGTTCGAGTCACTTCTGGGGTGTGAGTTTTCAGTTGCATATTGTCCTGGGGACCATTCTGGCTTGTTCGCATTTGTGTTCCTCACGTGTGCCCCAAAGAATGAGGTGATTTGGTAAAATGCTATGCCCAAGATAACTATCCGAGTGCCGGCGGTGGGGTGGTTCAAATAGCCTCGGCTATCACCTCATTTTGTCCGGTCGTGATGGTCAAGTGGATTAAGGCGTCTTGTACATACCAGTTGCGTTGCTTCTGGGAGTATGGGTTCGAGTCACTTCTGGGGTGTGAGTTTTCAGTTGCATATTGTCCTGGGGACCATTCAGGCTTGTTCGCATTTGTGTTCCTCACGTGTGCCCCAAAGAATGAGGTGATTTGGTAAAATGCTATGCCCAAGATAACTATCCGAGTGCCGGCGGTGGGGTGGTTCAAATAGCCTCGGCTATCACCTCATTTTGTCCGGTCGTGATGGTCAAGTGGATTAAGGCGTCTTGTACATACCAGTTGCGTTGCTTCTGGGAGTATGGGTTCGAGTCACTTCTGGGGTGTGAGTTTTCAGTTGCATATTGTCCTGGGGACCATTCAGGCTTGTTCGCATTTGTGTTCCTCACGTGTGCCCCAAAGAATGAGGTGATTTGGTAAAATGCTATGCCCAAGATAACTATCCGAGTGCCGGCGGTGGGGTGGTTCAAATAGCCTCGGCTATCACCTCATTTTGTCCGGTCGTGATGGTCAAGTGGATTAAGGCGTCTTGTACATACCAGTTGCGTTGCTTCTGGGAGTATGGGTTCGAGTCACTTCTGGGGTGTGAGTTTTCAGTTGCATATTGTCCTGGGGACCATTCAGGCTTGTTCGCATATATATATATATATATATATATATATATATATATATATATATATATATATATATATATATATATATATATATATATATATATATATATATATATATATATTATTAAATATGACCGAAAAAGTAAGATTAATAATTCTAACACGAATTTTCTCAATCTTTCGTACATTACGCTTCACTGTTGGAGGTAAATCAAAAATCACTTCTCCAAAATTCATTTTTATTTCTAGTCTGACGCGACACGGGCGCGTTTCGTAAAACTTATTACATTTTCAAAGACTTCACAAATACACAACTGATTAGAACTTGCGTTTCCCTGATTTTATATCTACATTTGAGTGAGGTGGGAAGGGTGATGTGGCATTACATTTGAGTGAGGTGGGAAGGGTGATGTGGCATTAACACAAGACAGAACACTAGGGGATATTAATAGGGTATTAAAAGTATCAACACAAGACAGAACAGAAACAATGGGTATTGAATAGAAGTGTTTGTAGAAAGCCTATTGGTCCATATTTCTTGATGCTTCTATATTGGAGCGGAGTCTTGAGGTGGGTAGAATATAGTTGTGCAATAATTGGCTGTTGATTGCTGGTGTTGACTTCTTGATGTGTAGTGCCTCGCAAACGTCAAGCCGCCTGCTATCGCTGTATCTATCGATGATTTATGTGTTGTTTACTAGGATTTCTAGTAAACAACACAGAAATCATCGATAGATACAGCGATAGCAGGCGGCTTGACGTTTGCGAGGCACTACACTTCAAGAAGTCAACACCAGCAATCAACAGCCAATTATTGCACAACTATATTCTACCCACCTCAAGACTCCGCTCCAATATAGAAGCATCAAGAAATATGGACCAATAGGCTTTCTACAAACACTTCTATTCAATACCCATTGTTTCTGTTCTGTCTTGTGTTGATACTTTTAATACCCTATTAATATCCCCTAGTGTTCTGTCTTGTGTTAATGCCACATCACCCTTCCCACCTCACTCAAATGTAATGCCACATCACCCTTCCCACCTCACTCAAATGTAGATATAAAATCAGGGAAACGCAAGTTCTAATCAGTTGTGTATTTGTGAAGTCTTTGAAAATGTAATAAGTTTTACGAAACGCGCCCGTGTCGCGTCAGACTAGAAATAAAAATGAATTTTGGAGAAGTGATTTTTGATTTACCTCCAACAGTGAAGCGTAATGTACGAAAGATTGAGAAAATTCGTGTTAGAATTATTAATCTTACTTTTTCGGTCATATTTAATAATATATGTCTACAGGAAAGACTGCTACCAAAATATACTAATATATATATATATATATATATATTGGTGTATACTAGCAACAAGTTTTCTTTTATGCATGTCTCATTGAAATATTGTGAACAATGGATATAACAACACGGAAATAAACGCTGCTATAAGAAGACACTTGGACCGATGGTACAATCCTGAATTTTGAACAAAAACCACATTACCTCCAATATAATTATATTACAAATCAACCGTGCATAGTGAACATAAAAAAGAAGAGTAATGAAAGAAATAATCCATAAAGGAGTAAAAAGCATTACTCCTAACCAAAACATAGACCTGATCATATTCTACAAAACAAAGAAGACTACCGACCTCCTTATCAAAAACAGCCCGATGCCGACGGAGAACCCTTTACAGCAGTCAAACGTTGTATACATGTACACCTGCCCCCATGAAGGATGCAACCTTCAATTTAAGTACATAGGCATGACGTAGACAAAGTTGACGAGGCGTTTGACGTGTCATCTTCAATCCGGTGCCCCCAGAAATCCCATGAGTCAAGCCCACACCATCACCCTAACAAGAGAAATGTTGAATAAAAACAATTGTCTAATAGACAAAACCCAAGATGTAAGAAGATTACAAATTCTTCAAGCAATTCACATAAAGGTAGAACAACCTACCATAAATAATCAAATTACGGATCTATTCACTCTACCCAACATGAGAGTAAGAACAAGACCAGAACGTCAAGATGCCAACATAGAAGACACTGCTCGACAAACAGCGCTCACTACGCTTGATTAATCTTTGTATGTACCCTATTTATCCTTAGCTTCTTTTCTCCTCCATGTCTACCCAATGTTTACCCTTTGTTTACATCTGATCCCATTATTCGATCCATTTGTATTCACCTGACCCGCTATTAGTATAAAATAAAATGTTCTGTACTGTAACATCACTTGAGAATGAACCATGTAGGTTCGAAACGTGGTGCAATTTATTAATAAGTGTAATACATTCTTCAGTTATTCAATTATTTTCTTCACCTTGAAAACAACATGACTTTTGGTGAACTCCTCTTCCAGCTGAACCCTGATGCAAGAGCATCAGTAAGAGGGATAGAAGCCCTATCTGTAATCATTCCTACTCTGTCTTAAAACAATGTTAGCAAGGGTTAATGAAATGCAAGAGAAATATGGTAAGCATAACAGAATTCTTAGATTGAAGAGCTTAAGAATATTGATTCTATTGGTCTTATGCTTTGTTGTCCACTGAGTTTTTTTGAAGTTTGCCGTAGCAAAGCACGTCGAACATATTATAATAATATATGCAGTGAAACAAAAAATCGCCCAAAGAATGTGTTATGTTTACCATATTTCTCTGGGTTAGAAAATATGGTCAAGGCCTTGAAACCTTTTTATATACATGTATTGTTTAGCTACGAAAATACTGTTGGTAAACTATTAGTTAGAAACAGCCTTCGTAGTGATAACTGTGTCATTTATAATATATATACACGTTAGGATTATGTGTATGTATCCACTAGGTATTTTGGTAGGTCTATTTCCTGTATGGCCACCAACTCGGTCAAATACTAGAGAGGACGCAAACACAGTGGCCTCCTTACCAGAGCCGCAGATATTAATACCAAGTAAAGCATCCAGCACTTCCACTAACACGATAACATCATTTATATTTGTCAACATCCAGGGTATAAAAACACGCAAATCCAACAAAGTTCATTTTATAGATGGTCTTCTTCATGAGGCAAATGCAGTGTTTGCAGCCCTAACGGAAACTCACACAAAAGACTACCATGATGGTGAAATATGGATCTCAGGTGCTTCCATTTTCACAATCTTTTCATATGTGACTGGAAACACCGGCTACAGGGTGGGGCCAGCCTCTACATCAAAGACACTCATCTGTACTGAGCTGCTAAACACCTCAAATGATATGGTGGAAGTGCTGATAATCAAAATAGAGATCCTAAATGTAGGTATTGTCCTTGTATATAAGTCACCGGAGGCAAACCCTCAGCAGTTTAAAGACCAACTAATGAAAATAGAACACTGCTTGGAAAACCTCACAAATCCAGCCCCGAACATCATCCTGCTTGGGGACTTCAACCTACGGCACCTGAAATGGAAGCACCTGGCTAATACAGTAATATCAGAAAGAATACCAGGAAGTAGCCTAAATAAACAAGCACATGCAAATGACCTGCTACGGATGTGCGACAGGTTTGTCTTAAACCAGCAAATAGTAGAACCAACTAGGAAGGAGAACATGCTGGACCTCATTTTCACTAATAATGATGAATTGATCATGAACATAATGATTACAAATACCTGTTACTCAGATCACAACTTAATTGAAGTTCTGACAAGCATGGGGAATAGACCTTCAAAACCAGTCCAGATTCCTGGTGGAGGAGATTTCAGTTATTCAACTTCAATAATAAACAAATAAACTGGGAGCAAATAAACCAGGACTTCACAGAAATAAACTGGTAAGAACAGCTAGAAAATGTAAACCTGAAACAGTGCCTGGAAAAAATAAGCTCAGTAGCATTAGAAATATGTTCAAACCGCATACCCCTAAGAAAAAAGAGGAAGAGATGCAGATTGCAACGGGAACGTCGTTCCCTCTATAGGCGAAGAAAACGAATCGCGGAACAACTTGAGAGTCGCACCCTATCTCAAGAACGACGAAGAAGGTTAGGTAGAGAAATAGAAACAATTGAACTCAAGCTACAAGAATCATACAAAACCCAGGAGAGGCAAAGAGAGCAAAAGGCCATCAGTGAAATACGGAGAAATCCGAAATATTTTTTCTCCTATGCAAAATCAAGATCAAAAACCACATCTAGTATCGGGCCCCTGCGAAAGGGAGATGGAACTTTCACCGATGACAACAAAGAAATGAGCGAGTTACTGAGGAAGCAGTACGACTCTGTTTTCAGCGAGCCACTAAACACACTAAAGATTGATAACCCAAATGAATTTTTCATGGATATGATACCAACATCAAATCATATATCAGACGTCACCCTGTCCCCACTGGATCTTGAAGAAGCCATAAACAGTATGCCTATGCACTCTGAACCAGGCCCGGATTCTTGGAACTCCATATTCATCAAGAACTGTAAAAAAAAAACTATCGCAGGCCCTTCACATTCTGTGGAGACAAAGCCCAGATAGTGGCGTTATCCCTGACATACTAAAAACAGCAGATATAGCACCACTCCATAAAGGAGGAAATAAGGCAGAGGCAAAAAATTACAGACCGATAGCACTAACATCGCACATCATAAAAAATTTTGAGAGAGTGCTAAGAAGTAAGATCACAAAATACATGGAATCACAGCATCTCCATAACCCCAGACAACATGGTTTCAGAACAGGGCGCTCTTGCCTGTCGCAGTTGCTGGACCACTATGATATGGCATTAGATGCTATGGAAGACAAACAAAACGCTGATGTAATTTACACAGATTTCGCAAAAGCCTTTGATAAATGTGACCATGGTGTTATTGCACATAAAATGCGTTCAAAAGGAATTACCGGAAAATTAGGCAGATGGATCTACAATTTCCTGACTAACAGAACCCAATGTGTAATAGTCAACAAAATAAAACCCAGCCCATCAATCGTGAAAAGCTCAGTCCCCCCAGGGTACTGTGCTTGCTCCAGTACTTTTTCTCATCCTCATATCGGACATAGACAAGAACACAACCTATAGCACTGTATCATCCTTTGCAGATGACACTAGGATCTTCATGAGAGTAGGCAACATAGAGGACACGGCAAACCTCCAATCAGATGTAGATCAGGTCTATGGGCTACAGAAAATAATATGGTGTTTAACGAAGATAAGTTCCAGCTCATGCGCTACGGAAAAATGAAAATATAAAAGCGGAAACCACGTACAAAACTCAGGCAAATCATAACACAGAACGAAAAGGCAATGTAAAGGATCTGGATGTACTCATGTCGGAAGACCTTACCTTTAAAGAACACAATAAAGTAGCCGTCACAACTGCAAGAAAAATGACAGGTTGGATAACAAGAACTTTTCACACTAGAGATGCTGTACCAATGATGATACTTTTCAAAACGCTTGTGCTCTCTAGAGTGGAGTACTGCTGCACAAAGACAGCCCCTTTCAAAGCTGGAGAAATTGCTAACCTGGAGAGCGTGCAGAGATCCTTTACTGCTAGAATCTACTCAGTAAAACATCTAAACTACTGGGACCGACTAAAGAGCCTAAATCTGTATTCCCTTGAGCGCAGGCGGGAGAGATACATAATAATCTATACGTGGAAAATAATTGAAAGGCTGGTCCCAAACCTGCACACAGAAATGACATCACATGAGACCAGAAGACATGGTAGGATGTGCAGAATACCCGCCGTTGAAAAGCAGAGGTGCAACAGGTACTCTGAGAGAGAACTCTATCAACATCATAGGCCCGAGACGGTTCAACACGCTTCCACTACACATAAGGGACATAACTGGCAGACCCCTCACAGTGTTCAAGAGAGAACTTGACAAACAACTCCAAAGGATACCTGATCAACCAGGCTGTGATTCGTACGTTAGGCTGCGAGCAGCCGCGTCCAACAGCCTGGTTGATCAGTCCAGCAAGCAGGAGGCCTGGTCGACGACCGGGCAGTGGGGACGCTAAGCCCCAAAGCACCTCAAGGTAACCTCATGGTATGGATATATTATTGAATGTAACCGAAAGGGTAAAAGCAATGATTCTAGTACGAATCTTGTCTATTTTCCTTATATATTGATTCAATTGAGAAGGAAGTTGAAAAAGTTAACTCTCCATCGTTAATTTTTAGTTTTATTTGGCTTGAAGCTATGAGTTGCATTTCATTAACCCTTGCTAACATTGTTAAAGGCAGAGTAGGAATGATTACAGATTGATTGATTGATAAAGATTAAACCACCCAAGAGGTGGCACGGGTATGAATTGCCCGTAAGTGGTTCAATTTTCTGTTCAGTAATTCTTTTCAGTATTCTGAGGTCTCATTTAATCGTCAAGCTGCTATCGCGGGGGAGGATACTGTTTGACAGTCTTCATGAGGGTGTCCAGCTGCTGGACACCTTTTTTGGCCAGGAGAGTGGCTGTGTTGATGGCTTCAGGGTGGCCACTGCAAGATTCAGGGACTCATAAAGCTCTTCTAAGGTCTTTGGTTGCTTTACATTCCAGAAGATAGTGAAGTAATGGCTTTTCTGTGACAGTTTGGCAGAAGATGCACTCTCTCTGTCGGGGTTCACCAATCTTCCAGTTGCATCTGTAACCTAGGATTACAGATTGGCTTGCTGCATAATATGTACCTGAGGATGAGGTGAATGCAATAAGGTTAAGAGCGGGGTGAGGTAAACATTGAGCACCTCACGCATAGATCAAGTGTATCTTGTCGCCCTGGATTTACATGAAAGCTGGTGCAGTATGCTGTGTGTTCCGCCGTGTTGTGGAAGTTGGCAGAATGTAACTTGGTGCTGGTTGGCTATTGATGCGCTACTTGGTTTGCTTTATGTATAATACCTCGCCGATGTCCAGTCTTCTGTTGTCGCTGTATCTGACGATTATTTTGTTTTCCTGAGTATAGTTATATATAGAGATTATATGTTCTTTAAATTAATAGGTCCTTGTTATTTGTGCATTGTTAGGCGCCTTGAAAAAGATATTGTTGTCTGGAATATATATATTGAATTCGTTGGGGCTGACAGTCCCCCAAGTGGGCATGTGAAGGTATAGAAAACATTCGTCTCATTCAAGGGGTTTGGTTTAAGGAGCATTCTTCATGAGCAAGTTATGTTTCAACTAAAATATTTGTTCAATCTTTTGGTTGCCGTAAGTAGGGGGGGGGGCGGGAGATCACAATTCTAACAATAATGTTTTTCAGGACCATCTCTTCCATTGTGTGAACTGTGGAGATGTTCCTGAAGAATATTTCAATTGTACACACATGAATGTACTTATCACTCACGCGTTACATTATCTACTATTTAAACATAATCATTAGAAATATTTAAACTATCGCTAATAAACTGCCCGTTCTCCGTGTACAGTAATTAGAATGAGATACCAATCTCATTCTCACACCACTTGGAGAGTAATCTATATATTTGTGATGGTCTTAAGGCATATTACGGTTTCATTAATGGTCTATTTGAAAGCTGGTAAGTATGCTTTTGTCATTAAAAATGAATATTCTCAACTAATAACTGTATTTAATTATAAATAGACGGCTAAAAATGTAAAAAAAAGTTTATAATAAACTCATTTTATTTTATATACCCTAGCGGGTAAGTTTTCTATAAAGTGAAATTCCAGGGGATAGTCAAGTAGTTTTCGAATTTCATCTTTCACGTTTCGGAATAATACACTGTTTTAACCTAATCTAACATAACTAAATCTAACCTAACTTAATCAACCTAACCTAGCCTATTCATACATAGGGAATAGATAATATAATTAACTACGTGGTGGTTTTGGTGATAACCACGTGGGTACAAACCACCATACATAAGGCTTCTAATAGCATCGATTAAACACGAATGCATGCGAAGCAGCGGGGCTTCACGGAACTTCTGAAGGTGGCAGGCCGAACATGAGGTCTTCAGTTGCCTATATGTCTCAACGCTCACTAGCGCTGTCCGACCACGCCGCAAAAACCACTAAAGCAATCATGCATGTGATCCGAAGTGAATGTGAAACATGATTTATTGATGATTGAGAAATGCTATGCAATGACGCGTAAGGAACACAATACAGTGAAGAATGAGGCATAAAGTGATGAGTGAAAAACATAACGCAACAGTGAGGGATGGACCCCGAACAATGATGGGTAAGTTAACAGGTACATTATACTCTGATAAGTGATGAACATTAAACAATGTTTATAAGAAACATAAACAATAGAGTGGGAAACATAAAGCAGTGATGACTGAAACATTAAGAAATGATGAGTTAGGAACATTAACCAATGTCGGGTGAACCCATTGACAAATGATGAATAAAGAATATGAAGCAATGTGTAGTGAGGAATACTATGCAATGATGAGTGAGGAACGCCATGCAATGATGAGTGAGGAACACCATGCAATGATGTGCCAGGAACATCATGCAATGAGAGGTAACACTATGTAATGATGAATGAGTAACACCTAGCAATGATGAATGAATAAGAATATGCAATGACGAGTGAAGAACATTGTCGGATTTAGAGTAGAGATATTAACCAGTGTTGTATGACTAACGCTATGCATTAATGGGTAAGAAGAATAAAACAATGATGAATTTAGACGACTTAGCAATGGTGAGCGAGAAGCACAAAACAATGATGAATACAGATCACTATTAAATGATTGAAAAGCATGTAACAATGACGAATGAAAAACACTAAGCAACTCTGAATGAAGAACACAAAGCAATGATGAATGCGAAGTATTAAACAATGATGAATGAAGTACAATAGGAAAGGATGAGTAAGGGAACAATGAACAATTTTAATGTAATGTCATACTGGGGTTACACAATATTTCTCATCATTAAACTACCCGAAAATAGTTCCAGTTCAACATTTCCTATTCAATATTTCAAGTCATGGACCTGATCAAATTTCACTGCACTATGAGTGGAAAAGGATCGCAGTGATTTTTTGTCGAGCTTTGTAACAAAAATAGCTTCTGTGTTTGTGTGGATAATAGAATTTGAAACTCTAACTGAGAGCGTGCTATCTCTTTTGGCTGTAAATTAACGGAAAATATATGGTCATATTTCAGGACAATTACTGCATTTATTTATTGTTTTCAATTTGAAATAATTTCCCAGGTAATCGTTGGTGCCATAAACGTTTCCATGTAAAACAACCAGGCAACCTATGATAACACAACCAGGCAACCTATGATAACACAACCAGGCAACCTATGATAACACAACCAGGCAACCTATGATAACACAACCAGGCAACCTATGATAACACAACCAGGCAACCTATGATAACAAGCACAGATAACTCATGACAACCAGCATAAGTAAACCTTGATCGCAAACATAAGTAAACTTTGACAGTAAGCACAGGAAACCAATGATAGTGAGCACAGGTAACCTTCGATAGTAAGCACAGGTAACCTTCGATAGTAAGCACAGGTAACCTATGACAGCAAGCACAGGTAACCTTCGATAGTAAGCACAGGTAACCTTCGATAATAAGCACAGGTAACCTATGATATCAAGCACAGGTAATCTATTATAGTGAGCACAGGTAATCTATGATAGCAACCACAGGAAAACTATGATAGTGAGCACAGGTAACCTATGACAGTGAGCACAGAAAATCATTGCTAGTGAGCGCAGGTAACGTATGATAGTGAGCGCAGGTAACGTATGATAGTGAGCGCAGGTAACGTATGATAGTGAGCGCAGGTAACGTATGATAGTGAGCGCAGGTAACGTATGATAGTGAGCACAGGTAACCTATGATAGTGAGCACAGGTAACCTATGATAGTGAGCACAGGTAACCTATGATAGTGAGCACAGGTAACCTATGATAGTGAGCACAGGTAACCTGTGATAGTGAGCACAGGTAACCTATGATAGTGAGTACAGGAAATCATTGATAGTGAGCACAGGTAACCTATGATAGTGAGCACAGGTAACCTATGATAGTGAGCACAGGTAACCTGTGATAGTGAGCACAGGTAACCTATGATAGTGAGCACAGAAAATCATTGATAGTGAGCACAGGTAACCTATGATAGTGAGCACAAGTAACCTATGATACTGATCACAGGTAACCAATGATAATGAGCACAAGTAACCTATCATAGTGAGCACAAGTAACCTATGATACTGATCATAGGTAACCAATGATAGTGAGCACAGGTAAACTATGACAGTGAGCACAGGAAATCAATGAGAGTGAGCGCAGGTAACCTATGATAGTGAACACAGGTAACCATTGAGAGTGAGCACTGGAATCCTATGATAGTGATCACAGGTAACCATTGAAAGTGACCACAGGAAACCATTGAGAGTGAGCACAGGAAACCTATGATAGTGAGCACAGGTAACCATTGAAAGTGACCACAGGAAACCATTGAGAGTGAGCACAGGAAACCTATGATGAAAGTGACCACAGGAAACCATTGAGAGTGAGCACAGGAAACCTATGATAGTGAGCACAGGTAACCTATGCTAGTGAGCACAGATAACCTATGATAGCGAGCACAGATAACTTTCTCGGTATCTCTCACTCTCTCTCTCTAGGCATCAGTGTCTGTCTTTTTGTAACTTTTTATGCCTTTTCTCCTCTTTCTGTGTGCCTTTCTTTCTCTCAGTCTCTTTATCTCTTCTTCGTCTCTCTCTCTCTCTCTCTCTCTCTCTCTCTCTCTCTCTCTCTCTATACATATATATATATATATATATATATATATATATATATATATATATATATATATATATATATATATATATATATATATATATGCAAACAAGCCTGAATGTTCCCCAGGACTATATACAACTGAAAACTCACACCCCAGAAGTGACTCGAACCCATACTGCCAGGAGCAACGCAACTGGTATGTACAGGGACGCCTTAATCCGCTTGACCATCACGACCGGACAAAAGGAAGTGATAGCCGAAGCTATTTGAACCACTTCCCCGCCGGCACTCGGATGGTATTCTTGTGCATAGCATTTTATCAAATCACCTCATTCTGTGCCGGCGGGGAAGTGGTTCAAAGAGCTTCGGCTATCACTTCCTTTTGTCCGGTCGTGATGGTCAAGCGGATTAAGGCGTCCCTGTACATACCAGTTGCGTTGCTCCTGGCAGTATGGGTTCGAGTCACTTCTGGGGTGTGAGTTTTCAGTTGTATATAGTCCTGGGGACCATTCAGGCTTGTTTGCATTTGTGTTCCTCACGTGTGCCCCAAAGAATGAGGTGATTTGATAAAATGCTATGCCCAAGATTACCATCCGAGTGCCGGCGGGGAAGTGGTTCAAATAGCTTCGGCTATCACTTCCTTTTGTCCGGTCGTGATGGTCAAGCGGATTAAGGCGTCCCTGTACATACCAGTTGCGTTGCTCCTGGCAGTATGGGTTCGAGTCACTTCTGGGGTGTGAGTTTTCAGTTGTATATAGTCCTGGGGACCATTCAGGCTTGTTTGCATTTGTGTTCCTCACGTGTGCCCCAAAGAATGAGGTGATTTGATAAAATGCTATGCCCAAGATTACCATCCGAGTGCCGGCGGGGAAGTGGTTCAAATAGCTTCGGCTATCACTTCCTTTTGTCCGGTCGTGATGGTCAAGCGGATTAAGGCGTCCCTGTACATACCAGTTGCGTTGCTCCTGGCAGTATGGGTTCGAGTCACTTCTGGGGTGTGAGTTTTCAGTTGTATATAGTCCTGGGGACCATTCAGGCTTGTTTGCATTTGTGTTCCTCACGTGTGCCCCAAAGAATGAGGTGATTTGATAAAATGCTATGCCCAAGATTACCATCCGAGTGCCGGCGGGGAAGTGGTTCAAATAGCTTCGGCTATCACTTCCTTTTGTCCGGTCGTGATGGTCAAGCGGATTAAGGCGTCCCTGTACATACCAGTTGCGTTGCTCCTGGCAGTATGGGTTCGAGTCACTTCTGGGGTGTGAGTTTTCAGTTATATATATATATATATATATATATATATTTATATATATATATATATATATATATATATATATATATATATATATATATATATATATATATATATATATATATATATATATATATATATATATATATATATATATATATATATATATATATATATATATATATATATATATATATATATATATATATATATATATATATATATATATGACAATGTCAGACCACGGAGAAAAATGAAACAGGAATTTCCTTAAGTACTTTCGTATATTAAATACATCTTCAGAAGGAAGATGTATTTAATAACATCTACCAGAATGTAACCTTCATTCCTTCTGAAGATGTATTTAATATACGAAAGTACTTAAGGAAATTCCTGTTTCATTTTCCTCCGTGGTCTGACATTGTCACATTCTTAATCACGTGTATATTTTCGTGATATACACACACACACATATATATATATATATATATATATATATATATATATATATATATATATATATATATATATATATATATATATATATATATATATATATATATATATATATATATATATATATATATATATATATGTATATATATATATATATATACATATATATACATATATATATATATATATATATATATATATATATATATATATATATATATATATATATATATATATATATATATATATATATATATATAACTGAAAACTCACACCCCAGAAGTGACTTGAACCCATACTCCCAGAAGCAACGCAACTGGTATGTACAAGACGCCTTAATCCACTTGACCATCACGACCGGACAAAATGAGGTGATAGCCTAAGCTATTTGAACCACCCCACCGCCGGCACTCGGATAGTAATCTTGGGCATAGCATTTTACCAAATCACCTCATTCTTTGGGGCACACGTGAGGAACACAAATGCGAACAAGCCTGAATGGTCCCCAGGACAATATGCAACTGAAAACTCACACCCCAGAAGTGACTTGAACCCATACTCCCAGAAGCAACGCAACTGGTATGTACAAGACGCCTTAATCCACTTGACCATCACGACCGGACAAAATGAGGTGATAGCCTAAGCTATTTGAACCACCCCACCGCCGGCACTCGGATAGTAATCTTGGGCATAGCATTTTACCAAATCACCTCATTCTTTGGGGCACACGTGAGGAACACAAATGCGAACAAGCCTGAAAGGCTTGTTGTGTTCCTCACGTGTGCCCCAAAGAATGAGGTGATTTGGTAAAATGCTATGCCCAAGATTACTATCCGAGTGCCGGCGGTGGGGTGGTTCAAATAGCTTAGGCTATCACCTCATTTTGTCCGGTCGTGATGGTCAAGTGGATTAAGGCGTCTTGTACATACCAGTTGCGTTGCTTCTGGGAGTATGGGTTCAATTCACTTCTGGGGTGTGAGTTTTCAGTTGCATATTGTCCTGGGGACCATTCAGGCTTGTTCGCATTTGTGTTCCTCACGTGTGCCCCAAAGAATGAGGTGATTTGGTAAAATGCTATGCCCAAGATTACTATCCGAGTGCCGGCGGTGGGGTGGTTCAAATAGCCTCGGCTATCACCTCATTTTGTCCGGTCGTGATGGTCAAGTGGATTAAGGCGTCTTGTACATACCAGTTGCGTGGCTCCTGGGAGTATGGGTTCGAGTCACTTCTGGGGTGTGAGTTTTCAGTTGCATATTGTCCTGGGGACCATTCAGGCTTGTTCGCATTTGTGTTCCTCACGTGTGCCCCAAAGAATGAGGTGATTTGGTAAAATGCTATGCCCAAGATTACTATCCGAGTGCCGGCGGTGGGGTGGTTCAAATAGCCTCGGCTATCACCTCATTTTGTCCGGTCGTGATGGTCAAGTGGATTAAGGCGTCTTGTACATACCAGTTGCGTGGCTCCTGGGAGTATGGGTTCGAGTCACTTCTGGGGTGTGAGTTTTCAGTTGCATATTGTCCTGGGGACCATTCAGGCTTGTTCCCGTTTGTGTTCCTCACGTGTGCCCCAAAGAATGAGGTGATTTGGTAAAATGCTATGCCCAAGATTACTATCCGAGTGCCGGCGGTGGGGTGGTTCAAATAGCCTCGGCTATCACCTCATTTTGTCCGGTCGTGATGGTCAAGTGGATTAAGGCGTCTTGTACATACCAGTTGCGTGGCTCCTGGGAGTATGGGTTCGAGTCACTTCTGGGGTGTGAGTTTTCAGTTGCATATTGTCCTGGGGACCATTCAGGCTTGTTCGCATTTGTGTTCCTCACGTGTGCCCCAAAGAATGAGGTGATTTGGTAAAATGCTATGCCCAAGATTACTATCCGAGTGCCGGCGGTGGGGTGGTTCAAATAGCCTCGGCTATCACCTCATTTTGTCCGGTCGTGATGGTCAAGTGGATTAAGGCGTCTTGTACATACCAGTTGCGTGGCTCCTGGGAGTATGGGTTCGAGTCACTTCTGGGGTGTGAGTTTTCAGTTGCATATTGTCCTGGGGACCATTCAGGCTTGTTCGCATATATATATATATATATATATATATATATATATATATATATATATATATATATATATATATATATATATATATATATATATATATATATATATATATATATATATATATTGGTGTATACTGGCAGCAGGTTTTCTTTCAAACATGTTTCATTGAATATGACCGCATATTCTGTATTTATTATTTTCTGGTTTAGGGCTTCTATCCCTCTAACTATTTTCTTAGCATCAGGGCTTAATTGGAATAGGAGTTCTCCAAAACTCATTTTCGTACTTTTAAGGTGAAGAAAAGAAGTGATTTACTATAGAGTGTATTACACTTATTTGTATAATTTGCACTACGTTTCGAACCTCCATGGTTCATTCTCAAGTGAACAATCTTACAATACTAGTTGATTTTATACCCGCATTAGGTCAGGTGATAATACAATGAAGGTGAAAAACATTGGGGGATACATAAGGGATAAACATAGGGGCTGCAGAAGGCTTATTGGCCCATACGAGGCATCTCCTATCTAAACACAAAGATTAATCCAGTGTAATTGGCCTGTTATGTTGGACATTGTCTTCTGTGTTGGCATCGATATGTTCTTGTCTTGTCCTTACTCTCATGGTGGGTAGAGTAAATAGTTCCGTGATTTGGGTGTTCATGGTAGGTCGCTCTATTCTTATGTGAATATTCACATAAGAATTGATAGCGATATGTTTTGAATCGGTTTGGGGAGTAGGTGCACAGAACTGGTGCGGCATAGTCTATGACGGAGCGCACATAGGCTGTGTACATCATTTTAAGCACGGCAATAGAGGCTCCATGTCCATTCCAGGTCATAGCTTTCAGTGCCCTGAGTCGACTTTTGCATGTTCCTATGAGTTGATTGAGCTCCTCTTTCTTTCCCTTGTTAGAGCCGACAGTTACGCCAAGGTACCGATAGTGATCAACCCATTCAAGTGTTACACCATTAATTTGCAGTTCTTCATTTGCTCTCCGCTTGTGATGGGAATATGCCTTCGTCTTGTTTGTGGAGAGAGTGAAACCGAGCTCAATACATTTCCTTCCAAGGAGTTCAATGGACTGTTCATTTTTCCCAAGGTGGGAGCTTGTATTAGGACATCATCTGCATATCCCACTCGTGGTGTTCCTTCCGGAAAATCAGTATTTGCAATGGCGTTCATAAGTACACTGAATAGTGTAGGGCTTAAGACTCTGCCTTGGGGGGGGGTCCCGAGTTCCATATTCATTGTTCTGGAGACTGCTCCATTGAAGCAAACCTTGGCTTTCCTTCCTGTGAGGTAGTCTTCAACCTATTTCATGAGTCTCCCCTTGACACCCATGCATGCAAGTTCGTCTAGGATCGCAATCCCCTGTGCTTTGTCGAAGGCTCCTTTGATGTCAACAAATACAGAGTACCTAGCCGTGTCATTAGTTAAGTAATTAACTATACAATTTGCTGTGCTCCGTCCTTTAACAAATCCATTGACCCCTTCCCCTAACCTGCCTAATTTGTGCAACAGTCGGTTTAGGATAATCCTTTCAAGCATCTTGCAAGTGCATGACACGAGACTGATAGGTCTGTAATTACCAGGGTCATTAGGCTTCGGTATGGGAACAATTATTGCGTGTTTCCATTGTGTGGGCAACACTCCTCTTAGGAATGACTTGTTAAACAGGTGGAGTAGTGGATTCCCAGACACTTCACACAGTGCATTGAGTATGTCGTAGGTGATGCCATCTTCACCAGGTGCTGTACTTTTACCTTTTTTCATAGCGCCCCTTACTTCTTGGGCTGTGATTGGTTCCCCATATTCGTCATCACTAGACAGTGCTCTTGTTATCCTAATTCTTCTGTCATCATGTCGCAGGAGCTGTTCCCTGCTGATTTGTGCAGAGAGGGAGGAGGAGGATGCTGCATCACTCAACTTGTGAATTAGTTCCTCAGCCTTACCCTGGGGGTCTCTGTGAGCCGCAGGCCGGGCTCTGCTCCCCTTAGCTATCTGAATTTTTGCCCACACTTGTCTTGCAGATGTTTCCCGTCCAATAGAGCTAGTGAACTCAAGCCACTGTCTTTCCCACTCTTTAATCTTCTCTTCCCTGGCTACTTGACACACAGTTTTACACAACTCTTGGTTACTTTCAATGGGATGTCTCCGGTACTCTCTACTCATGTCTCGTACATTTGCGTTAAGCATCTTTATGTAATCATTCTCATACCATTTTATTTTCTTCCTCTGATTGTTACTTCGCCCAGGCGTACGGCGCGTAACTCTTAGACAGCTCTCAATTTGGTGATTATGGTCATCAACAAATGTGTCATGTCTTCTGGGATTTGGTATTCCGTGAACCAGTCACTCATCCTGTTTATGAAGTGCGGCCTCATATCTGGTCCAAGTGATAAACTTTTTCTTTTATTTGTCTCTTTCCTTCTCTTGCTCATGTCGACGGTAGTAATCAGTACCCAATGGTCACTACATAAACTGTGTACAATGTGTGAACTGGCATCCGTGTCCTGTGCATTCAGCAGGAGAGCATAGTCCAATCTTCCTCCTCTGAGGTGAGTTGGCTGTTCATCACCCAGGACCCTAAGGTTTTCACTTCCCCTGACAAAGAGTGACAGTTTCCGTCCATTGACATTGGGCTGATGACAGTTGGCACCAAAGTGCGGGTGTCTGGCATTAAGGTCACCGACCAGCAGGGTAGGTTCTTCATTAACAAATTCAGGCAGTGTGTCAAGGTCAAGTTTACTCTGTGGCACATATAGGTTGATTATATGTAGAGCATTACTGTTTAAGTAAAGGGTTACTCCCAGTGATTCAAACTCATCCCCTATGTGCAGGTCATCAATAATCTGTGCGGGAATGTTGTTATTTACAAAAGTGATGAGACCCCGTTTTCTTTCCCCAGAGGGCAGGGAGAACTTGCGATAACCGCTGAACCTTGGGTTGAAGTCATCACCTACCATCGTCTCCTGTAGCACTATGACGTCAGTTTGGTGTTCACGGACGTACTATATGATGTCATTAATTCTATTGCGAACTCCATTACAGTTCCATTGCAGTATAGTGAGATGTTGTTCATTGTGATTATCCATTTTGAGGTTGTTTGTCATCAGCTGCACGTGTGTAATTATTATGTTCACATGTGTCATCGTGTATTCCATGGTGTTTGGTGTTACTGTATATCCAATTAATACCCATTGTTCCGTGTTCTGTCTTGTGTTTGTCATAAGTTTGTTCACCTCACCCAAAACTGTTGTACCATATCACCTCACCCAAATGAGAGTATAAATATGGAAGCAAATGGCGTGTTAACAGGTTATAGTTGTGTGTGTAAACTAAAGTCTTTGAAAATGTAATAGGTAATTACGAAACGCGTTCAGGCGTCGCGTCAGACTAGAAATAAAAATGAATTTTGGAGAATTGATTTTTCAATTATCATCGACAGTAAAAAGAAACATAAGAAATATTGAGAAAATTCGTGTTAGAATTATTAATCTTACTTTTTCGGTCATATTTAACAATATATATATATATATTGTTAAATATATATATATATAACAATATATATATTGTGTGCACAATATATATTTGCTAACATGTATATATATATATATATATATATATATATATATATATATATATATATATATATATATATATATATATATATATATATATATATATATATATATATATATATGCGAACAAGCCTGAATGGTCCCCAGGACAATATGCAACTGAAAATTCACACCCCAGAAGTGACTCGAACCCATACTCCCAGAAGCAACGCAACTGGTATGTACAAGACGCCTTAATCCACTTGACCATCACGACCGGACAAAATGAGGTGATAGCCGAGGCTATTTGAACCACCCCACCGCCGGCACTCGGATAGTAATCTTGGGCATAGCATTTTACCAAATCACCTCATTCTTTGGGGCACACGTGAGGAACACAAATGCGAACAAGCCTGAATGGTCCCCAGGACAATATGCAACTGAAAACTCACACCCCAGAAGTGACTCGAACCCATACTCCCAGAAGCAACGCAACTGGTATGTACAAGACGCCTTAATCCACTTGACCATCACGACCGGACAAAATGAGGTGATAGCCGAGGCTATTTGAACCACCCCACCGCCGGCACTCGGATAGTAATCTTGGGCATAGCATTTTACCAAATCACCTCATTCTTTGGGGCACACGTGAGGAACACAAATGCGAACAAGCCTGAATGGTCCCCAGGACAATATGCAACTGAAAACTCACGCCCCAGAAGTGACTCGAACCCATACTCCCAGAAGCAACGCAACTGGTATGTACAAGACGCCTTAATCCACTTGACCATCACGACCGGACAAAATGAGGTGATAGCCGAGGCTATTTGAACCACCCCACCGCCGGCACTCGGATAGTAATCTTGGGCATAGCATTTTACCAAATCACCTCATTCTTTGGGGCACACGTGAGGAACACAAATGCGAACAAGCCTGAATGGTCCCCAGGACAATATGCAACTGAAAACTCACACCCCAGAAGTGACTCGAACCCATACTCCCAGAAGCAACGCAACTGGTATGTACAAGACGCCTTAATCCACTTGACCATCACGACCGGACAAAATGAGGTGATAGCCGAGGCTATTTGAACCACCCCACCGCCGGCACTCGGATAGTAATCTTGGGCATAGCATTTTACCAAATCACCTCATTCATAATTATCTTTAATGCACAATTTCATAAGTTCAAAAATGGTGTTAGTAGGCAAAGTTAAATTATACCTTGGGAGTAGATCCCGTAAGAATGACAACAGATCATCAACAGGAACCCTAGTGAACAAGTTTATTGAAATTGTGCATTAAAGATAATTATTTCAGCTTTAATGATTCATTTTATAAACAAACATTTGGCATGGCGATGGGTAATCCCCTCTCCCCTGTTTTGAGCAATCTGTACATGGAATGTTTCGAAACAAATATCCTTCCCAGGATTTTACCCCCAAATTTGCTTTGGTACAGGTACGTTGACGATATTTTGTGCCTGTGGCCGGTTAATCATGACGAAACTGATTTTCTCAATCAAATCAATTCGCTGGTTCCGTCAATTAAATTCACAATTAAGAACGAAGTGAATGGTGTTCTGCCTTTTTTAGACATCATGATTCATAGAATTGGTAGAAGTTTCAAATTCAATGTGTATAGGAAACCTACCAATGTGTGCTCGTATGTACATTTCTATTCAAATCATCATGTTCAGGTCAAGCGGGCAGTTTTTTCTGGTATGTTTCTCAGAGCACTGAGAGTTTGTAGTCCGGAATTTTTCGATGAAGAAATAGCAAATATATTTGAAATTGGGAAGAAGTTAAAATACCCAAAATCGATCTTGGATCTTGCGTTTGGTCAAGCAAAAAGGACTTTCTACAAACAGACTACTAAGTCGAAACCAGAACTGAAAAATTCGTTGGTATTACCATATTCTGAGGGTCTAGTAAATCTTGCCCCAGCCCTGAAGAACCTTAATATTAATCTAGTGCTCAAAAATGATAATACAGTTAAGTCCATGTTAATTAAGAACTCGCCCTCGTCTGTAGCAGGTTGTGTGTATTCCATCCCTTGTAATGAGTGTGCATGTGTTTACATCGGCCAGACAGGTAAATCTCTTTCCTCGCGTTTAAAACAGCATTCATACGCTATTCGTACAGCCCAGCAATCCAGTGCATTGTATTTACATTCCAGTTTATGTAATCATTCTATTGACTTCACAGGGGCAAAATGTATTGTTAAAGGTAAGGATTTTGTTGAACGAAACGTGATCGAGTCTGCTCTGATCAAACATTGTAACAACAGCCTTAATGTGAGCCCCGGTATGTACAAGTTGGATCCCTATTTAAGCCTCAATATAGCACGTCAAAACAATATAGCAATCATTTAAACACGTATGGCACTTGGAGATATTAATAGGAGCTGCCTTGTATGGGCCAATAGGCCTTCTGCAGTTACCTTTCTTATAATTCCTTTCCTCCACTTATTTTTGGTGGTCAGGTGATCTGCCCAGGCGGATATAAAGGTCTGATCAGCAATCTTATCTTCATTCTACTTTGCTCTGATGAAGGCGAATTAGCCGAAAACGCGTTAAGCAGTTTCTATTTTTCATATGTGGTTATTCTGCATACTTGGATCAGTGTTTTTGTGATCATTGTTGCATATATATATATATATATATATATATATATATATATATATATATATATATATATATATATATATATATATATATATATATATATATATATTTATATATATATATATATATATATATATAAATATATATATATATATATATATATATATACATATATATATATATATATATATATATATATATATATATATATATATATATATATATATATATATATACAATGATCGAACCCATCTGTGACATTCATCAATGTTTCCCATTGTTGTGTTTTTCAAGAGATCCATAACCTTTAAGCACCTTTTTGCATTATTATTTTTGTATCAACCCATGTATATCTTGTAACCATCGAATGCATAATAAAGCACAAAAAATAAAAAAAGGAAGGGGGTGGTAGGAGAAAAGCACACAGAAACTGTATTGGAGGGGATCTAAACATTCCCTCTAATGCGTTATGCGTGGTTTCCTCCGAGGCTATGGGTCCCCCTTCTTCCAGCTAGAGGTGGTACTCCCTTCCTATATTTAAAAAAAAAAAAAAAAAAAAAAATATATATATATATATATATATATATATATATATATATATATATATATATATATATATATATATATATATTTATATATATATATATATATATATATATATATATATATATATATATATATATATATATATATATATATATATATATATATATATATATATATAACTGAAAACTCACACCCCAGAAGTGACTCGAACCATATATATATATATATATATATATATATATATTCGCATTTGTGTTCCTCACGTGTGCCCCAAAGAATGAGGTGATTTGGTAAAATGCTATGCCCAAGATTACTATCCGAGTGCCGGCGGTGGGGTGGTTCAAATAGCCTCGGCTATCACCTCATTTTGTCCGGTCGTGATGGTCAAGTGGATTAAGGCGTCTTGTACATACCAGTTGCGTGGCATCTGGGAGTATGGGTTCGAGTCACTTCTGGGGTGTGAGTTTTCAGTTGCATATTGTCCTGGGGACCATTCAGGCTTGTTCGCATATATATATATATATTGATTTATTATTATTTTTTTTTTTGCTTAGGTTTTTTGCTCAAACTTTCAAACTGCCATGGTCTAAATATAGGCACTATGATTTTTGCTCTTTATATAACTTGCTACATTTTATATCTTCATTAGCTTGAATTATTAATTAAATTTCTACAAAAGTGCAACACACTGGAGGCCAACCCATAAACCCATAAGCGATGCAGGGATGAGGTAAGGTTCTCTTCGTCTCCCATCTGTGTAAGGGAGCTCATGCAAACCACCTGCATACTGAATGCATCATGAACTCTTACTTCATACAAAGTCTTATCAAATACCTACCTTTCCACATACCTTTTTAAGTGCGGATAGGTGGACACTCCTCAAACTACCTTCCTCCATGATGTAGTCTGGACTGGATTATGGATGCCCTGCATAGCCATCAGCTTCAACCTTTGACCTTTCATCGTCTTGACTCCTTACATGATACTGGCGCTTGTCTTTCAGATTGGGACCATGCCATTCTTTTTTATCACCAGAGAACACGTCGAAACTCGAGTTCTCTCATTACTAGTCTGTCGCCAGTGGTCTTTTAATTTTAATCAATATCTTAATTCAACACTTCCATAATTACCTCTCACCGTGAATAGTCATTATTGTTTAATTTTTTAAACCCCAACTTGTGCAGTGAAAGAAATTACCCCACTGCTCTGAAAAAGTTTTATCTTTTGT
>NC_091185.1:28515265-28622765 GCF_040958095.1 Procambarus clarkii
GGGCTGAGCATAGCATTGAGGTTTTCAGGCTAGGCTGGTACAACAAAGACCAAGGCCGTGTGTTAAAGGTAGTGTTTGCAAACGAGAACACAAAGGAGAAGATTCTAACAAGGAAGAACCACCTGCAATATGTGGGAGAATTAAAAAAAGTATTCCTCCAGAGTGACATGACGAGGGAGGAGAGAGCCATGGCAGTAGAAGCAAAGAGGAAGCTCAGGGCGAGAGGGGAAAACCAGGAAATCACAGCCCCCAACACAACATCCCCAGTTGTGAGGGGGGAAACCCACAACCAGCTACCCAGTAACACCAGAGGGGAGGGTAACCTCACCACCCTCTTTTGCATAGAAAACCCCCCTACCCCAAACCCTCCCTACCCCCACTCAAATGCTCAGCCAAATTCCCCTCCCCCCACACACCATTCCCACCCTGCTACCCCTCCCCTCCTCCCCCTTTTCCTTCCTGTCCTCCCTCCCCTTCATCCCATTCTCTCCCTTCCCCCCCCACCCCTCACCCCAGTATCCTCTGAGACCCTGTTATCCACCTCACAAATCCTCACACCCATGGAACAGCTTCCCCCACCAGCAGAACACTCACCAAGGAGGCGATTTGAGAAGGGACAAAAGAAAGTGAGCCTCAAGGAAATGTACACTAATATAGATGGAATTATAAATAAAGCAAATGAACTTGGAGAATGGGTACTAGAAGAAAACCCAGAAATAATAGCACTCACAGGAACAAAGCTAACGAAAACCATAACAAATGCAGTGTTCCCTCAGGACTATTATGTTATTAGGGAAGAGAGAGAAAGAAGAGGAGGTAGTGATGTAGCTCTGCTCGTAAGAAAAGGCTGGGATTTTGAGGAGGTGGTTATTCAGGGCAGTGAATGTTTCCATGAATACATAACAGGTACCATAACAACTGGAGGACAAAAAATTATAGTCGTAGTCATATATAATCCCCCACCAAATGTCAGAAGACCCAGACAGGAATATGATAGAAACCACATGGCCACCATTAACATAATAGAGAGAGCAGCTTCTGTTGCTAGCAGGAATGAATCTGGACTACTAATTATGAGAGATTTCAACCACGGGAAGATAGATTGGGAGAACAGAGACCCGCATGGAGGACCAGACACATGGAGAGCTAAGCTACTGGACGTGGCAACAAGACCCTTTCTAAGCCTGCACATCAAGGAACCAACAAGAATGAGAGGAGAAGATGAACCAGCCATGCTTGATCTGATGTTTACCCTAAATGAGTAGGATATAAGGGAAGTTAAGATGGAAGCACTCTTGGGAATGAGTGATCACAGTGTATTGAATTTTGAGTATGTGGTAGAGCTAGGAATTATCTCCCCAAAAAAGAATTAGGAAACAAAAGGCTTGCTTACCGATAAGAGAATTATGAGGAGAAGAGAAGTTTTCTAAGGGAAATAGCTTAGGACACAGACCTCAGAGCTAAGTCTGTACAAGATATGATGGACTATGTCACCCAAAAGTGTCAGGTGGCAGTAAACAGGTTCATCCCGGCCCAAATGGATGATCCTAGAAGCAAAAGAAGAATCCATGGTATAATAGGGCATGTATGGAAGCAAAGGGACAAAACAAAAGGGCGTAAAGAAACTTCCGGAATAACAGAACACCAGAAAGCAGAGAGAGATACCAGAAAACCAGGAATGAGTTTGTTAGGGTAAGAAGAGAAGCAGAGAAAAATTATGAAAATTATATAGCAAACAAAGCCAAGACCGAACCAAAGCTACTCCACAGTCACATCAGGAGGAAAACAGCAGTGAAAGAACAGGTAATGAAACTTAGAACAGGCGAAGACAGGTATACAGAGAATGACAAAGAGGTGTGTGAAGAACTCAACAAGATTTTCCAGGAGGTCTTCACAATAGAACAAGGTGAGGTCACTGTGCTAGGAGAAAGGGAAGTAAACCAGGCGGCCTTGGAAGGGTTCGAAATTACGAGAGAGGCGGTCAAGAGACACCTGCTAGATCTGGATGTTAGAAAGGCTGTTGGTCTAGATGGGATCTCGCCATGGGTACTGAAAGAGTGTGCAGAGGCACTTTGCTTGCCACTCTCCATAGTGTATAGTAAGTCACTGGAGACGGGAGACCTAACAAAAATATGGAAGACGGCGAATGTGGTCCCAATATACAAAAAGGGCGACAGGCAAAAGGCACTGAGCTACAGGCCAGTGTCCTTGACTTGTATACCATGCAAGGTGCTGGAGAAGATCGTGAGAAAAAACCTAGTAACACATCTGGAGAGAAGGGACTTCGCGACAAATCGCCAACATGGGTTCAGGGAGGGTAAATCTTGCCTTACAGGCTTGATAGAACTCTACGACCAGGTAACAAAGATTAAGCAAGAAAGAGAAGGCTGGGCAGACTGCATTTCCTAGGATTGTCGGAAAGCCTTCGACACAGTACCGCATAAGAGGCTGGTACAGAAACTCTGCCTATCTGTTTCCGCCGGCGCCGGGAATCAAACCCCGGTCCACAGGACTACGTATCCAGTGGGCTGTCCCTTCAGCCACCAGCGCCAGACGCACATGAGTGGGTCTGGGGTAAGTGATGTAAAACTTACATATTCAGTACATGTAGGTTTTACCAAGAAAAGTAAGAGATACCAACTCCATCAGTAATAATGAATATTTATATATATATATATATATATATATATATATATATATATATATAAAACTGAAAACTCACACGCCAGAAGTGACTCGAACCCATACAGCCAGGAGCACTCTGCTGGCGTACAGGATCCCTTAACCGCTCGACCAACACGACCGGACAAAAGAGGATGGTAGCCGAGGCTATTTCCATCGGTTGGTAATCTTGGGCATGGTATTTTATCAAATCACCTCATTCTTTGGGGCAAACGTGTGGAACACAAATGCAAACAAGCCTGAATGGTCCCCTGGACTATATACAACTGAAAACTCACACCCCAGAAGTGACTCGAACCCATACTGCCAGGAGTATGTTTTGTGAGATATATATATATATATATATATATATATATATATATATATATATATATATATATATATATATATATATATATGTATATATATGTATATATAAATATATATATATATATATATATATACATATATATATATATATGTATATATATACATATATATATATACATATATATATATATATATGTATATATATACATATATACATATACATATATACATATATATATATATATATATATATATATATATATATATATATATATATATGTATATATATACATATATACATATATATATATATATATATATATATATATATATATATATATATATATATATATATATATGTATATATATATATGTATATATATATATGTATATATATATATATATATATATATATATATATATATATATATATATATATATATATATATATATATATATATATATATATACATACATATATATATATATATATATATATATATATATATATATATATATATATATATATATATATATATATATATACCTTGTACCGTAACCGCTAGACCGCACTGACTACAAAAATCTTGGTAGTGGTGAGACTATTTATCTAAGATCCGAAAGCACTGGATGGGCATAAATATTCTTTCGAACAGAACAGTCAGTGTGGTCTAGCGGTTTAGGTACCAGGTATGCCAAGGTGCATAGTGCTCCTGGCTGTCTGGTTTCGAATCCGTCTGGGGTGTGGAGTTTTCCTTTGCATATTGGGACCATTCACGCTTGTTCGCATTTATGTTGCTCTCGTAGCCCCACAAAGTGAGGTAATTTGATGAAATATCTATGCCCAAGTTGACCACCGATACAGGACTCCCACTACAGGGAATGCGACACAAAATGGGATACGATGGCAGACCCAGCACTCAGACCAACCATGTTGAAAGCCAAGAAATTATCCAGCTAAGACAGCCCCATTTTAGACAAAGAAGCCACAGCTTTGCTAGAGCCAGCAACAACCCCCAGTGTTCAGGCACACCTAACAGCTGTGCAAGGCCCCACAGGCACGGGACTTTCTTTTGGCAGTCTCTATATCTGCGACAGGCACACGTCTTGATCTGCAGTTGCTTTTCACCTTTCTGCCCCTATCCACACTGTTCATTGGTGTATTTGCGGCGAGGCAGAGGCAGACAAATATGGACTGCATGGCCTGCACTGTGGAAAATCAGGCGGTTGGCCAGATCTGTCCCGATACACTCTGGACAGAGTGTATCGTGATCCAGCTTGTACCCCCTGTAGACATACCAGAGAGCATACTGAGGAAGTTACTTGAACCCTGCACTAAAGAAGCCCCCCTTCTTGAATCCCGATGGGCACAAGTATAAACAAGTAGATGGGGTTGCCCTTTGTTCTCCCCTATGTGTCCTATTTGCGAAATTCTACATAGGTACCATAGAGGAGGGGTCTTAGTTGACATGGACTTGAAACCAGCCATATACTGCCGGTACGTTGACGACATTTTTATGCAGATACCTGATGTCAGACGTTTGCAGCAGTTGAAGGAGGCATTCGAGCAAAATTCGGTGTTAAGTTTCACTTACGAGATGAAGAGTGATGGGGAAGGTGTCCTTTCTAGATGTAACAGTGGACTGTCCTCATGTATCCCAGAGTCCTCCAACTAAGATGGACTGTCCTCGTGTATCCCAGAGTCCTCCCACTAAGGTGGCCTGTCCTCGTGTATCCCAGAGTCCTCCCACTAAGGTGGCCTGTCCTCGTGTATCCCAGAGTCCTCCCACTAAGGTGGACTGTCCTCGTGTATCCCAGAGTCCTCCCACTAAGGTGGCCTGTCCTCGTGTATCCCAGAGTCCTCCCACTAAGGTGGACAGTCCTCGTGTATCCCAGAGTCCTCCCACTAAGGTGGACTGTCCTCGAGGATCCCAGATTCCTCCCACTAGGGTGGACTGTCCTCGTGTATCCCAGAGTCTTCCCACTAAGGTGGACTGTCCTCGTGTATCCCAGAGTCCTCCCACTAAGGAGGACTGTCCTCGTGTATCCCAGAGTCCTCCCACTAAGGTGGACTGTCCTCGTGTATCCCAGAGTCCTCCCACTGAGGTGGACTGATGAGAATATCAAATGATAGAAGTTCTCCCAAATTTTTACATCAGCCTTGAGTTACCTTGAGGTAACCAGCTGAGGACTGTTCTTCCTGATCTAAGTAAAGTTCATTTATCAGCTGGGAAATGTTCATCCTCAGCTGAGAAATGTTCATCCTCAGCTGAGAAATGTTCATCCTCAGCTGGAAAATGTTCATCCGCAGCTGAGAAATGTTCATCCTCAGCTGGGAAATGTTCATCCTCAGCTGGGAAATGTTCATCCTCAGCTGGAAAATGTTCATCCTCAGCTGGGAAATGTTCATCCTCAGCTGAGAAATGTTCATCCTCAGCTGGGAAATGTTCATCCTCAGCAGGGAAATGTTCATCCTCAGCTGGGAAATGTTCATCCTCAGCTGGGAAATGTTCATCCTCAGCTGGGAAACGTTCATCCTAAGCTGGGAAATGTTCATCCTCAGCTGGGAAATGTTCATCCTCAGCTGGGAAATGTTCATCCTCAGCTGGGAAACGTTCATCCTCAGCTGGGAAATGTTCATCCTCAGCTGGGAAATGTTCATACTCAGCTGGGAAATGTTCATCCTCAGCTGGGAAATGTTCATCCTCAGCTGGGAAATGTTCATCCTCAGCTGGGAAATGTTCATCCTCAGCTGGGAAATGTTCATCCTCAGCTGGGAAATGTTCATCCTCAGCTGGGAAATGTTCATCCTCAGCTGGGAAATGTTCATCCTCAGCAGGGAAATGTTCATCCTCAACAGGGAAAAGTTAATCCTCAGCTGGGAAATGTTCATCCTCAGCTGGGAAATGTTCATCCTCAGCTGGGAAACGTTCATCTTCAGCTGGGAAATGTTCATCCTCAGCTGGGAAATGTTCATCCTCAGCTGGGAAATGTTCATCCTCAGCAGAGAAATGTTCATCCTCAGCTGGGAAATGTTCATCCTCAGCTGGGAAATGTTCATCTTCAGCAGAGAAATGTTCATCATCAGCAATTTTTCAGGAAGTCAGAAAGAGGATTTAATATTTTAGTAAATTTCCGAACACATTGTTGTACTGCAATAATTGACATATTTTTATTTTCAAAATCACATATACATATATATATAAACAACAGCACAGTAAATGTTTCATTTGAATTACATCAAATTGCTAAAAACACAATAACGCCACAGTATTTAGTGTATATAAAATGTAAACAACAGGAAATATTTCAAGTATGCAGAGAAGCACTTGATGTCAGGTTCAATTATCTGTAAAGAAACACTTGGTTACTGCACAGAACGGTATCACAAGGAATTATAAATTATATAATATATGGAGAATAAAGACTTATAATCTCATTGAGCACAGGATTAAATGCGTCCACGACATAGGTTTTAAGCCTACCATATATTAAGAGTCAGACCATAGACGGATGGGAGAAATTTGGCAACCAGACAATGAGGTCAATGAACATTTCTTTATTTGTCCATTAATGTAACAAAAATAAGATCGGGTATTATTGCTGGTCAAATGTACTCCAGTCATCCCTCGATAACTCAAGCACTGCGGACTCCCGTCAAACACATTCCTCATTAGCTGATCAGACGTTACATAGATTAAAGTGAATCATTGTGGTAAAACTCAATAGACTGAGCATGTATAGCTTTTTTTTTACAATCATGGCCACAGACATTGTGAGGTGGAGCTGGGACACAGACATGACCACTGACAGTGTTAGGTGAAGAAGGGACACAGACATGACCACTGACAGTGTGAGGTGAAGCTGGGACACAGACATGACCACTGACAGTGTGAGGTGAAGCTGGGACACAGACATGACCACCGACAGTGTGAGGTGAAGCTGGGACACAGACATGACCACTGACAGTGTTAGGTGAAGCTGGGACACAGACATGATCACTGACAGTGTGAGGTGGCGCTGGGACACAGACATGACCACTGACAGTGTGAGGTGAAGCTGGGACACAGACATGACCACTGACAGTGTGAGGTGAAGTTGGGACACAGACATGACCACCGACAGTGTGAGGTGAAGCTGGGACACAGACATGACCACTGACAGTGTGAGGTGAAGCTGGGACACAGACATGACCTCTGACAGTGTTAGGTGAAGCTGGGACACAGACATGACCACTGACAGTGTTAGGTGAAGCTGGGACACAGACATGACTACTGACAGTGTGAGGTGGAGCTGGGACACAGACATGATCACTGACAGTGTGAGATGGAGCTGGGACACAGACATGACCACTGACAGTGTGAGGTGAAGCTGGGACACAGACATGACCACTGACTGTGTGAGATGGAGCTGGGACACAGACATGACTACTGACAGTGTGAGATGGAGCTGGGACACAGACATGACCACTGACAGTGTGAGGTGGAGCTGGGACACAGACATGATCACTGACAGTGTGAGATGGAGCTGGGACACAGACATGACCACTGACAGTGTGAGGTGAAGCTGGGACACAGACATGACCACTGACTGTGTGAGATGGAGCTGGGACACAGACATGACTACTGACAGTGTGAGATGGAGCTGGGACACAGACATGACCACTGACAGTGTGAGGTGGCGCTGGGACACAGACATACTGATAATGTGAAATGGTGCTGGAATAAACACATTGCTTCGAATAGTGAGGGAGTGCTGGGACACAGACATTGCTCTGAGTATTTTAAAAGGGTGCCGATATACAGATATGACCCGAAAGTGTGAGGTGGGGTTAAAGATGCTATGGCATTAACATGGCCTCCAAAATGAATGATATAAAGCTGCAGCACAGGAAGAATGACCGTTGATAGTGAAAGTCGGTGCTTAGGAAATACTTAAAATTCTTGTAAATACATGCACTCAACGCACATCAACTACCTTCCTCGCAACAATTGAGCATTGCTCATTTGTTATGTCAGACTATCCTTGGCATTCGTGTTCTGATGTAGGTAACATGAAATTGCAGGTAAAGACTGAATACATTTTCATTTAGCCAGTTATATATTTAATGATTAAGGAAAGTACCGGGTACAATCTTTGGTTAAAAGGGTTTAACATTCATTGTTAAACAATATACATTATCGTTATGCGTGTTATACAGGTATTGAACATAAGAGGAAATTCATCTGGGAAATATTGCATGAATTATCTGAATATGTTAACGATATTAAACGCAAGACATAACCTCATGCAGTCACTCTTTGTAGTTTACAGTTTGCATACATTAACATTAATATACATGCTCTGATGTGAATTATATTCTCAAACCTTCAATGTTAAGTCCACTAGAATAACAGCGTGGTATTATCGGATGACCAATCCACACAAATATACGTTGCATAATGTTATACATTATACAGCGTTGCATTGTGCATAATGCGTTGAATTGTCTATTTTAATGCCATCATAAGATTTGTCAGTGCCCAAGCCAGCATAAAAATATATTGTTGCACAGAATTCACAATACAATCACCCATCAGCTGAAGAGAGACAGAGAGACAACATCCAACTTGAGCATTTCGGAAGTTGATGTTCTTAAGTAGCAACTTCCTTCAGCCAGCAAATATATATTACGCTGATCGATACAATAATTAGTCTCATTCTGCTAAGTATTTATTAAAGTTCTGTTGACATTTTGTGCATAAATGTTTACATGTTTCTAGCGGCGTGTAAATTAGCTGTATTTCTACCCCTGGATGCTGCATCAAGCTGCTTGATCAAATCTCATATTCCCAACATCATTATAGAAACTCTTGTCTTGGCCAGCGTTTTTCAGAGCCCCAAAAGTTGCGCAGTTTTGTAATACACACAAGTGACATCAAAAAAAATTAATAATAAACTTTGAAAGATAAAAAAGATGAGTCAACGTCATTATTCCTGTGGAATCGTTTTACTTATTTATTGTATTAAGTCGAAATTATCAGTAAAACTGCGTTATTCGAGGCCGACTTTATATACAGTATTATGAAAGGCTGCTTAGCAGGGATCAAAACTTTTCGTACTAAATAATCGAAATTCAGTTTATATCAAAATTTCACATCAAGAATGATGTGATTACTAAGTGTGTGTGTGTATACATATATATATATATATATAGAGAGAGAGAGAGAGAGAGAGAGAGAGAGAGAGAGAGAGAGAGAGAGAGAGAGAGAGAGAGAGAGAGAGAGAGAGAGAGAGAGAGAGAGAGAGAGAGATGTCTCACGAGAATCCATGAGGGTTCTCGTGGGAACCTTCTTGGGTTCACGAGAACCCAAAGTTGTAACTGGCCTAGTGGTTTAGAGCAATAGAGCGTGCGTCTGGGAATATCCAGGTTATAGGTTCGAATCCTCATCACAGTTCCTGTGGCGCCTGTATATTTTCACTGTATTAGTTCCACTTAGATAGCAATGATATTACAACGGTGTGATATATCAATGAAAATAATTTTGAGGCATTGGGGTGATTTGAACTCGCGTTCTGGTGATTCCCAGATGCCTGCCTTAACTGTATTGTCTCAAAATATTTTTTAATGATAATAATAATAATAATTCATTGTGTCGGGGGACAGTAAGCCAGTTTATACATACAGTACATGTTAGGCTTTTATCGAGGACCCCCCCCCCTCCCCCAAGGGTCGAATTTTGACCCTTCTAGGATGCAACCCCTCAAGAAGCTGACTAGCGCCTGGGTGGACAGGACAAGGGTGGAAGCATGGTTATGGGATGGGGAGGGCAGGGAGGGGCCAGGAATAGGGAAACAAGGAGAGTCTGGGATAATGTGGGAAAAGGAGGGAAGAGTCTAAGGTATGGATAGCGTGCGTATGTGATCGGGAGATGTAGGTGGCGTTAATGGGGAGAACGATGATGGGGCTCCCATGTAGCTATGAGAGAGCCAATTGGGCTCTATCATAGCTTCATTTTAAACTATTTGTTGAGTCTTCCTCCGCCAAATCACTACCTAGTGCATTTCATTTGTGTATATGTGTATTTATAATGCATATTTACTATATGTGCCTGTAGCATCGAGCTGTCTGCTTTTGGACTCGCCCTTCTGACCGTCGGTTGAATAATGTATTGACTCGCACCTAGTTTTTCTCTGCCATATTTTATTTGCCTCGAAGGGCGAGTTTACTGGGCAGCGCCACTCATCCTGTGAGTGAACATACCGCTATAGCAGAATGTACGGCACCCACCAATAGGAAGAAAACCCGGTGAGTTTTTCATCCTGTCACTTGTACCCAGACAGAGCTGGGACTTGCTTAATTGTCTCAAGTGAACAGGTTATCAGACAAAAAGATTAACATTCACCAACCCTAAAATTTACGTTGTACTAAATTACACGTTATATTACTGCGTATATTTCTCTAGTACACACACACGCACACATCGTTAGGATGCAGCCCGTAGAAGCTGTCAACTGTCAGGTACAAATTTACAGCAAGATGAACAGGTCCATCAGGTGAAAAAAAAACACCCATTAGTTTCTGCCTCGCCGGGAATCGAACCCGGGGCGCTCTTAGAGGACTACTACCTCCGAACGTTGTTTGTGTGTGTGGGGAAGGAAGGAGGTCTCGAAAGCATATGTATCGAGGATAAGAAACTAAACTCATTCGCAGGGTGAAATTGTCAGGGTTGGCTAGGGACTAGGCCAGCGTGGAGCAGGTGTTGCAGCTTCTCTAAGACTAACTACAGTTTTATGTGCCTTTGTATAGTTTTCTAAACATGTAAACTGCTTTGTACCGCAGAGTGCCTATCAGGTATCAGGTATATAAATTATGTACTCCAAACTTCATATGAAATATGTTGCTTATGTATCATTACACAACAGTAATGGCAAGAAACATTAAATATATATTTAGCAACTACAAATCAGTTGCTCTGTTTAATTATTGAATTACTGAATGATAGTTTAAATATTATTGATTATGAAAATTGGGTTATACAGAGCCAATTTCATATCCACATTTCTTCGCTTTGGTCATATTGGTTAGTAAAAAGTAATTTTAAACGTTTAAAAAGAGAGAGGAAGTTAATTCCTTTAAGAAATCTTTAATGAAAGCATGTCTCACGAACAGAGTGAGTGTAATTTAGAATATTTAGATTAAGCCGTCTATGCCCATGAAATGCCCAAACCCTGCCCAGTGTTCCCAAGAAGGCCTAGCCGTCTGCCGTCGCTATAAGGAAGTTGGAAACTCTGACTGATCAGAGGGATCGGGTTGAAAGAGTCCGTGTTTCTCCTTCAGGTGACTCTTCCTTTTATCTGGCCTGGAGAACTCTTTCCCACACACGGGACAAGGAAAGCGTTTGGGTCGGCCTTCGTGGTACAGGTAAGCATGTCGTTGGAATGAGTACGATGTCTTGAAGGTCTTCGGGATTTGGATTCGTTCACACTCACTGCATTTGTATACACCATCTTCAAGTCTGCCGTAGCGCATGAGGTCCAGCCCTCGGACCTTGATGCCCATCTGAACCCCTGAGGCGGCCTCTTCTGCCGATATCACTGTTGGTTCGGGAAGGTCGATGCTTACCGAAGAAGTTAGACTAGGACCGCTCCCGAGTCCCATCATGCCGCCCATACCTACTCCCCCACCGACACCAAGGCCTGGAAGTCCGACACCAGACTGTAGCAGCGAGACGCCTGGGGGAAGCACTAAGGCGTTGGAAGTAGGTGGCATCATAGGAGGCAGCGATCTTAGAGGGTCCATACCTGTGCTACAGACACTTTCACTCACACAAACACCCTCCTGGTCGGACATGGGCTGACGACCACATACAGGGTCAGCAGGCCGCCCTCGAGTCGAGTCCCTCCCACAGGATGTAGCTCTTGATAGGGCCCGAGGACCTGGCGATGGGCGTGGCCTGACAGTGGATGTTTCCCTGGAGCGACACATCCTGACGCGCCACTCTGTAGAAGAACACTGGTCAAGGCAGCCCCGGGGGATAAGGGGTTACCGGGAAGGAAGCTGAAGGAAGGAGAACGAGACAAAGAAAAAGATAACGATGAAAGAATGCCCTGTTGGAGGAAAGTCGGGAAGTGAGCCATTAATAACATGCACAGGATTTACCATGAACATTTTATAAGATTCTCTAATGAAATATAATTAATTGAAATAACGAGACAAATAGTAAATCAGATGATAAATATTCTACATTTAGCTTACTCTAAGTGAGTGCATTCATTTACGTTTTTGTAGTAATCAATACTTTTTTCCAAGTACGTTCCACCTCATCTAAAAGAGTTGTCAACACATCTAAGATGCCATCAAGACAATTCTTGTGTCAACACAGCTAAGATGGCATCAAGGCAATTGTTGTCAACACATCTAAGATGCCATCAAGACAATTGTTGTCAACACAGCTAAGATGGCATCAAGGCAATTGTTGTCAACACATCTAAGATGCCATCAAGACAATTGTTGTCAACACAGCTAAGGATGGCAACAAGACAAGTGTTGTGTGAACACAGCTAAGATACCATCAAGACAAGTGTTGTGTGAACACAGCTAAGATACCATCAAGACAAGTGTTGTGTGAACACAGCTAAGATACCATCAAGACAAGTGTTGTGTGAACACAGCTAAGATACCATCAAGACAATTGTTGTCAACACAGCTAAGATGGCATCAAGACAAGTGTTGTGACAACACAGCTAAGATGCCATCAAGACAAGTGTTGTGACAACACAGCTAAGATGCCATCAAGACAAGTGTTGTGACAACACAGCTAAGATGCCATCAAGACGAGATGGAGCGTGTTGAAAAAACAGTCAACGATAAAAAAAAGCTTGTTGGGAAAATTTTGAATCTGCCGTAACATGATTTTAATAATTAACATTTAAATTAACGTTAATTTAAACAAATCAGTGTACATCATTAAAATTAACGTGGATAAGAGAAATTGAGAAGTATCATGGAATTTAATGAAGATGGAGAATTAATATAAGAACACAATAGGTCACCAGATGATTCTCTGTTAGGATGAACGAATTGAGTATCAACAATCGGACTGTTTCACTGTTAATATCATAATCAAACACAAACCAATCGTAATTCTAACTCAACAGTAACAGTTCACAATAATATATTATGACTTTCATTTACCAATAGTATGGCAAATATTTTTCAGATTTTAAAGGGTTTCAACATTTATTTTGTTTTTAAAAATTTAGAAAGGTTATTACAACCTGTCATCCAAAACTGAGAGTACATATAGTAACTATGGATGGAAATATATAATATGAAGTGTTGCAAGCAAAAAGTCAGCGTTTCGTACTATTCATTGTGTAGCATGTAGCGTCCGAGAACGAAAAACAAACAATTCAGACTTCCTGAACTTAGAATTGTACATATAACTACTAAATTGGGGCTAAGATTGCATATGTTGGCCAAATGTTATTCACTTAGACCTAGAATAGGCTAAGATAACTTTCTGTTCACTATTTAAATTTTATTAAGGCCTTGTGAACTTCAATAGAAGAAAAACTGAAATCTCTTAGGGAATACAACAATCCCTAGTTGATACATTCCATCCATAGTAGCTATTGGGTCAATAGTTTTCGAGAAAGTATTTGAATAGTAATACAGAACCCACCAGCTTGTACATGCATTTTGGAGGGTTATGAAGAGTGTATATATGGGGAAAAGGATATGGATTTCGATTCAGCATTAAACAACACAAACAGCATTAGCAATGGTTACTTAGTTATACGCCTGAGAGAAGACGCACGCTATATATACGCCTGAGAGATGAAACACACCGTATATAAGCATGAGGGATGAACCATACTATATACGCAGTAGAGATGAAACACACCGTATATAGGCATAAGGAATAAAGTCCCCTCGCCTGATTGTAACATTGTAAAATTTTAACCTCTTATAAATCAGTAATAGAAAGAAGTATTGTTGAACGGATTATAGTCAAGTTTAATGAAAATCCTTTAAATATTTGCCTGGATTTTCAAATCAAATTTAATGTTCTTTGGAAAAGTACAATATACAATTATTTTTGGAATTAAATAATAGCTTAATGTGTCAAAATTTAATCAAAATAATCCTCAAGTATATTTGGGTACAGTATTGTTGAAATTATTTAAAAAGATCCCTGTTCAAAATCTGATTTCAGAATCAAATTATACCAAACCCACAAGTCTCTATCTTGTGCAACCTGTCCTCTTAAAAATAACGTCGCTTTCGGCCGTTTGCCCGTATGGCCGAAAGTGGACGTAATTTGGAAATGAAAAAAAAAATGAAAATAAATTTGGGATTTTTTTTTCAACAAAAGTAAGTTAAGGGTCCTCTGATAGGTTAGGTGGGCAGGAAATTCTCATAAAGTTTCAAAACGTTATTAAAAACGTTAATTGAAAGTTTCCTCTTCTAACCTTACCGAGTAGGCAGGACGACTCAAACAGAAAACGGGACAGTACGTCACTTTTGTCAGTCGATTTCATTTCAAATTACGTCCAGATTTGGCCATAGTGCCGCGCATACGAGCCAAAAGTGACGTTATTTTTAAGAGGACGGGAATGCCGCAGGTTGTTGTTTAGAAATATTTTTCACGTGAAAATAAATCGTGTAAATATTTATAATAATGTAAAATTTATACTGGTACTGGCTATAACTTTGGATTTAGCCCTTCTAAAGCAGAATACAACTTCATATTACAATAAATTACAGGACTATATTGTTATATTTTTTTAAAAACTCTTATCGTTCAAAACTAACTATTCAGTTATAATTTTTCATAATGTATAAGTAGAGACACAAAGTAAATAACTTTTGGTTTTCAGACACCGACACCCAACTTTAAATTAAAATTTTACCGTGAAATGTTTTTATTTAGTGGCTCATTCACAGATATTTTAAGGAATTATTTACAGATGAATGGTGAAGCGGCACCATGAATGATGGTGCTGTTAGATATCCGTTATATACAATAGCCAGCATCATCTGCAAGAGTAAATATATTGAATCATTCCCAGATAATCAATGCTGATGCATAACTACATAACCTGTCATAAAACGGTTAATGACTTAGAGCCAGAATTCCCAGACTCTTTACAGTCATCATCCTTTTTTTCTTAGAGCGTCCTTTTAACCGCCCCCGCCCCCCTTACAGTCGATATTAAAAAAAATTAGCAACATAAATTTATTGTTGTTATTATGTTGTTTTCTTTCTTTGAGTGCAGTAACCTGTATACTGTTTCAACTTATGGTCCCCAACATATTGACAAAAGGCCCCTCAGGGGGCTATGGTCCCAAGTTTGGGAACCAGTAATCTAGAGGAAATACTAGACAAAGATGGAGTGAAATGTAACTTGATAAAGAGGCCAGTGTAAGGGCATATATTTCCATGGTCTACTTGCCTAAATACTCTCTATTAATAACCAAACTGCCACGAGTATTGCTCATCAGCGAGTGTAGTTAATCATAAATCTATTAATCAGACTTTAAATATAATAACAGTTGGAATTATAATGTACAATGTTACAGATAATTTCCTAATGCTTTCAGTTGCTACTCCCAAGCAATGAAACTAACCAAAAATACATCCATTTTGGTGAGCATAATTCAGTATCAGTTCACAGGTTGATTGAGTTATGCCATCTAGACAACTAATTCGACGAGGTTAACTTGGGTTACAAAAGAAATGGTTACTAGAATTCAAGGTAATTGAGGTAATAATGATGGAAATTGAAGAAAGGAAACCAAGAGGTATCTTCATCATAATTGGGAAAGTAGCTATAAGCCTCGAAGAGGGAAAATGATATAAGAGTGGAATGTTATTTGGGCAAAAGAATGATGTTTGTATATTCCGTTGCGTTACGTTACGTTACACTATGTAACCAGAATAACAGTAATATTATATGTTGAGTGTTATACTGAATCCCAACACTTATTCCAGAAGCACACAAAATCAGCCCATCCTCTCGTGTTGTCACGTTTCACAAATGATGTACTAAACTGCCAGATCCTAACCTAACCGAAGACCACAATACATAGAAAAGGTGGGAGTTTGTGAACCACTATGATTTATAATACAGAACATCATGTTTTGTCCGCTGGAGATTTTGACTTCAAATGCGATTGATTATTGGAGAGGACTTGGTACATGAACAGGGTAACATCAGCAGTGTATGAGACGTTGACAAACATTATAACTACGTTTATAAACATAAATCAAGGCTCTTTTAAGGCAATTTGCACAGCCTTAATAAGACCATTACAGAAATATGAGTTACAGCCCCGCTCCTCTACCAGGTAAGTCCACAACGGGCTCACCATAGCCCGTGCTACTTGGAACGTTTTGTTCCGGGTAGCCGAATCTAAAACAACAACAACAACATATATATGCAGCACCCGGGGGGGGGGTAATTATCAGGGGAAAGCGCCAAGTTATTACGACTATATAGCACTGGGATGGGGTCCGGATTTGGGAAGGGACGGGCGAAGGAATGGTGCCCAATCATTGGATGGTCGGAGATTGAACGCTGACCTGCATGACGCGAGACCGTCGCCCTGCCCACAGGACTGGGTGAAGCTTAAGAAGAGTTCATATAGGATAACAGCTGTTAGCTTGCAGTTTCATTGGAATCATCAACAGCATTTCTAATAAACCCTAGTCTTAGTTATATGCAAAAATGTTTGCAACCACAAAGTGCTCAACTATCAATTTTCTCATAATAGATGAAAATTAGTCATTAACATCCAGAATCTGATAACTCAATCAGTGGAATTGATAACTCATTCAGTGTTATCAATTCCTAGATTAACTCCCATATGGAGCGTGTTAGCTGAATAAATTAATAGGTGTCAAATCTGGTCAACCATTCAGTTGAAGGCACCGGTACACAGTTGGCTCCGGCCTCATCCAGCAACATGATAATTAAGTATTAAAGTTTAATCGTAATGACAACTGTTATTGTGTTCAATTAAATCCGTTTCTAGGGTCAGGCTTCTGATGAGCTGATGTAGGATAATAGAGTCAAGCTTTCACTTTTATGAGGAAATTGAATACAATTCTTATGACCCGTAGATTTAGAGGCATTTAACTCACTGGCCTCGTTTTATCCAGATCTAAAACTAAAATTATTAGGCAGAATGATTCCTGTAGATTATTTTAAGAAGCATCTGCGGCATAACATATCCTTCAAAGGCCCACTTATAAATTTTTCTGGTGCTCTCTAAGATCTGGACTGCTGTTAACACCGTCACTGGGATAAGTATTTCGCAAACGAATAATATCCTTTTCTCTGATATGAATGACCCATCCCGTAAACATCATAATCTCTTTTCAAAGGTATTTACTTATCAATTGACACTTCAGTTTTGCCTGAAACATCAACTTGACTGTGTGGAAATACAACTTAAGAGTGGATGATGTTTAAAACGTGTATCCGGGCTACACGATAGAATAAAACAACTAGTCAGTACAACAACAAAAGCAGGAATAACTCCATTTGTATACTTCGAATTATTGATGAAGTATTGCACAAAAGATGTTTTCTTGAACATTTTAAATCCTATTGAAATCATATTTGTTTTACATGAGATATGTGTTGAGAATGACTTTAATCCCTTCTAGCACCTGGATCTGTACAGATTTCTTTAATACTGTGATATAATTAGTTTGTTAGTTGTCTTTCAAATTTTACACATCTTATTCTACTGCTAGTTTAAATTGTCTCCTCTGTTTTATAATGTATCAACTGATATCGAAAAATTTTATACAAATATTTTTCAATATTTACTATTTATAATTTGTGTTCTGTTAATTGTTCTACTACTGTTGTCATTACTACTGTACAATGCCTCAAATATATATATCACTATTTAAACAATAAGCTACGGGTTTTATAAAATATCTAAAAGTGATTTACACTGTTATACACCTGTTGAGTATAGCCAGAACTGTAGTGACATGTCTAAGTAATTATTAATCATGTTTGGTTATTCATAAAATGGTTAACTGAGATTCAGGCACTCTGACGCTCCATTTCTTGTCGATTGAAAGACGATCTGTGATTATTTGTCTGTCAAAGGATCAAAGACGCAATGCAACATTGTTGCAAAAGAATGACTATGCTCAGATTTTTGGTAATTTTGTAGTCTTTTGAATGACCTATTGAGCACATATTTTGTGATCAACCTAGCTCGAAAAAAGTTATTAAGTTGTTGATTACCGTTATCATAATAGATTATTTCATAAAGACTTTATAAAGCTTTCATGAAATAAAGTGAGACTTTATTTCATAGTTTCACACACTGATATATGTTATCCGTGTTGATAAGTATTATGCAAAGTTTCAGCATGATTTGATAATATTTAGTGGTGCCGCCAGGCTAGTGATATGCCGGATGTTATAATGGAACAGTGTATCCACACCAGCCAGGAGGGAGCTACAGTTAATGCATTATTTTTAATGCGGTCTCCCAACTAAAAAAAATACAAACTTAATAAAATTAATTTTATTATAATTATTTTTAATGTGAAACCAGATTGAGTTTCAACAACTTTAAGAAGATACAGCAGCTGCTCCTTGTTCTGAATTAAGAGATCTCTTTCTGAGTTATCGTTGACAATAGTCATCGTTTCAACGAATGCCTTTATTTTCTCGTAATCGTCCCTGTTCATTCATTTTACAGGATCTACTTCGAGAAAAGAGGATAGAGCAGATATCTTCTCGAAGGAAAGTGACCTGTGACAAAGTATGTCAGTTTTATCAACAAGGTTATAATGTGATTCAATGTAATTGGTTGGTCTAGTATCTCTGACGTAGGTCTCTCCAATATTTGAACATCTATCATTTCACTGGAAAAGTTACAGAAACATCTAAAAATAAGTGATACAAGTTCTTCATTTTGATTCCACAGGTAATGGAATATAACTTTGCTAGCTGTTGCTGAAAGTTCTCTATTATCGTATTAGTGTACATAGGACAAATTACTTCTTGGTGGAGAATGTACAACGGGAACCGTAGACCATCACGTTAACAATAGTTTGGTGTATATATATATATATATATATATATATATATATATATATATATATATATATATATATATATATATATATATATATATATATATATATATGAATAGAAAAGTCATTGATATAATAAACATCTTGTTTCAGATTCTTTACTTTAAAAAGCATGACGTTTCGAATACTTCTAGTATTCAGCATCAGATCTAAAAAAAAACAGAAGTCACAATAAAATAACTAACAAATAAAGAACTCATACTGAATAAAATTACATATTCAGAAGAAAAGGGATATCAAACGGCACTTGTTATAAAACAAATCTATTAAGCTTACTTATAGTGATCAATTCGAATAAAACTTTTTAACTGTCTCATGGATAATAAAACCTAATTCAAAAAATATTAATAAAAATTAACTAATAAAACAAACCAACTCTGTTAAACTTACGTGAAGTGATGAAACGAAATGAATTGTGATAATTAACACATAGATAATCATCGCTAATACAGCAATTATAATAATGACTTCACACTTACAAAAAATGTATGTAAAACACAAGCAACATAGAAGACAATTGTAAAATACTGGGTAAAAATCTTACGAAAACATAAATATCAAATAAAACTAAACTGGATTATCGTTATCCAAACCAGCATTCTCGATGATTAGAAATCCTTATCATGAGTTGAATAATTCTCTGCTGGAATCTGATTTTAAACTTCTAGACACTTGTATAAATGGTCAGTCGGATTTGAGAATAAAGGAAGCCTTATATATCAGGGAGTTGCGGCCTCTATTAATTTGCAACCTTTTGGCCGTTCAATTGAACACTGTATAATGCACAGTAGGCCTTGTAATTTGATTTATAGTTCATGTTGGCGTTTTTATTCTTTAGTTTACCATGATTTGTCTTTTTTATTTTTACTTATTTCAAGTGTTGATACTGTATATTGTTTTAGTTCTTTAATTAAGACGAACAATACATTTTTTTAGTGTTTAGTTTTATTTGGTATTTATTTTTTCATAAGTTTTTTGGCTAGTATTTTACAATTGTCTTTTATTTTGCTTAGGTTTATATACATTTTTTGTACGTGAAAACTCATTATTATAATTGCTGTATTAGTGTTGATTATCCATGTGCCAATTATCAAGTTTCATTTCGTTTCATCACTTCACGTAAGTTTAGGAGTGTTGGTTTGTTTTATTAGTAAATTTTTATTAATATTTCTTTAATTATCTCTTACTATCAAAGTGAAAGTTTTAAAGTTTATTCGATTTGATAACTTTAAATAAGCTTAAGTGTTTTCTTTTACAACCAGTGTTGTTTGATAGCTCTTTTCTTCTGATAGGTAATTTTATTCAGTATGAGTTCTTTGTTTGCTAATTATTTATTTATCCTCTTGTCCGGTTGAGCGGTTAAGGGATCCTGTACGCCAGCAGAGTGCTCCTGGCAGTATGGGTTCGAGTCACTTTTGGGATGTGAGTTTTCAGTTTTATATATATATATATATATATATATATATATATATATATATATATATATATATATATATATTTATATAGATATATATATATATATATATATATATATATATATATTTATATAGATATATATATATATATATATATATATATATATATATATATAGATATATATATATAGATATATATATATATATATATATATATATATATATATATATATATATATATATATATATATATATATATATATATATATATATATCTCTTCCCACAACCAAACCATCGCCAGAGAAATCCTAGTAAACAACACAGAAATCATCGATAGATACAGCGATAGCAGGCGGCTTGACGTTTGCGAGGCACTACACATCAAGAAGTCAACACCAGCAATCAACAGCCAATTATTGCACAACTATATTCTACCCACCTCAAGACTCCGCTCCAATATAGAAGCATCAAGAAATATGGACCAATAGGCTTTCTACAAACACTTCTATTCAATATCCATTGTTTCGTGTTCTTTCTTGTGTTGATGAAATTAATACCCTATTAATACTCTTGTTCTGTCTTGTGTTGATGAAATTAATACCCTATAATACCACATCTTGTTCTGTCTTGTGTTAATGCCACATCACCCCTTCCACCTCACTCAAATGTAGATATAAAATCGGAGATGCGTAAGTTCTATTCAGTTGTGTATTTGTGAACTAAAGTCTTTGAAAATGTAATAAGTTTTACGAAACGCGCTCGTGTCGCGTCAGACTAGAAATAAAAATGAATTTTGGAGAATTGATTTTTGATTTACCTCCAACAGTGAAACGAAATGTACGAAAGATTGAGAAAATTCGTGTTAGAATTATTAATCTTACTTTTTCGGTCATATTTAATAATATATGTCTACAGGAAAGACTGCTACCAAAATATACTAATATATATATATATATATATATATATATATATATATATATATATATATATATATATATATATATATATATATATATATATATATATATATATATATATGCAAACAGACTTGAATGGTCCCCAAGCCAATATGTAACTGTAACCTCCACACCCTCGGATACGAACCCAGACAGCCAGGAGCACTGTGCACCTTGGTGTACCTGGTTCTTTAACCACTTGACCACACTGACTGTACAAAAATGTTGGAAGTCGTGAGTCTTATGTACCCAACATCAGACAGCGTTCGGTGGTTAACTTGGGCATAGATATTTGGGCTCGGTGTCGGCAACATCCGACACCAAGCGCTGTCGGATGTCTATATAAGTTTATATACTGACTGTATATAGACTGTACATAAGTCTATATACTGCACATGCACAACCTATTCTACCTGTGCTCAATTGCACAAAACTCTCAGTAAAGGCATATAATTCAGTCGATTTGAGATTATGAAGATGATTTTCAGTCGCTTCAAATGTTATATAACTATATTTCCAAGGGGGGAATATTGTTAAAAATTTTATCAGGATTAAGAGACACTTTCAGTTTCATAAGATTATTGGCACAACAACTGAGCCAAACAATGTAAGGAGTTTCTCTGGAGGATTGAGGGAACTGTCAGAGTTGTTCAAAATAGATCTCAATTTGATTTGAATAGAGCTGGAGAATTTGAATAAAACTGCACTATTTTTTTTTAATTTGGCACAAATCATAGTAATAAGAATTATTTTCTCATAATTCTTTTTCATGTTAACAATTCTGGCAGTTCTTGGACAACCCAGGAGGATGTGCATATTATTATTGTGTACTACACCTTGTAATTGTTTAGGAGAAAAATTAACAATATATGACATAATAATCAACTACAGATAGTATGAAGATATAAAAGCTTCGAGCATGTTTTATTTTAATGCCAAATTATTTACCCACAAGTGTTTCGAGATGTTTAAGTCGTTCAAGAGAAATTTAGGGATGGTTGCTGATGAGATTTGCATCATTAATCTCGATTTCAAGATATTTGTAAGACTCATATGTATCCACGGGCACTCCATTAATATTATAGTTATCATGATGAAGAGAATAAAGAATAAAATCCTTGTTTTATCAACAGAAATAACGACACTGCATTCTACTATTTTGTAGTCATATAGTCTTGTGTTACTGTGTACCATAATACACAGTAACATAATATAAATATCTTCAGCATAACGCATCACAGTTTCCGTGGGTTGTACAGGCATGTCATGAATAAGTAGGTGCGTAAGTATGTTACAAGACATTGGAATTAATGCACTACATTGAGGTGTGCCTAGTTTAAATGCAGCCGTTCTTGTACTTTTAAGTCCTTTAAATAGGACATTAGCACGTCTTTTGGATAGGTAGTTTTTTATCCAACTCCGAAGATTACCCCTGATTCCAAATTCAGTAAGTTGCTCAAATAATATTTCATCGAAAGCTGACTTTAGAACAATAAAGGTTAATTGTGTCCTATCCTGGGAGTGTGCACAATATTGGCAAAACATGTTTCCGTATTGCACTTGGGCATAATTCCATATATATTAGGAAACACTTTATCTTTGACCTAAAATTATAGACTGAGAACAATTCTTTGTTCACACATGCAAGAAGGGAGTGAAATAAGTCATACTTTTTTAAAAATAAAGGTTTACGAAATAGTACTATGAGACTTTGTGCCCATTTCTTTGGTAAGAAACAATGTGAAAGGCTCATTTGATAGAAGACTGATATAACAATGTCATTAATATGAATTTAGCAAGCCAGAAAAAGGAGTCCCTTGCCAATCTTGCTTGCGATTATTATACAGGTGTCTTGTTTGTTGCCGGTATTGGTAGCGTAGGATTCAGAACACAATACTGGAAAGTTTTCTTCCAAACTCCAGTCGTCTAAAAAATTTATTACAGCTCAAGCAAAATGCTCATCTCTTTCCAAAAGTAAGTTTAAGTACAGCTGAACGCGTACATTTTCCTCCACCAGATACAAAAATAGGTATTATCGTAGTCTTTTCCTGATCTGTAAAAGGGCATCACCGCTGGTAACGTTACGCAGGCCCATAGTCGCAGAAGATAAATGGGTTTAGAGGAAATTTCTATTTGTCTCTATAAAATGATATGAATACAATCTCCTGCCTCCTCTATGCATTTCTTTAGATGGCTTATTAAGTTGGGTTACATATTGTGAGGTTCTTACATATGGAAATCACTCTAGATGCAGCTTGCTGCGAGATTGCAAAACGCAATGTTCTGTCCATTGAACAATGAGTCCCAATACGGAAGTATTGAAACTATTATCGTTAACTAGTTTTACATCAAGAAAAAATTAAGATTCATTCGCTTTGCATTCGGCATTATTATATGCTAATGTTATGATAATAGAATACCACTCTTCAGACAGAATTGTTTGCCATACTCCTCATACTCAGTCGAGTATGTGTGTCCATTTACAATTAAGTTGACACGTTAATTGTAAATGACTGTCATACTTTATTGCACTCAACTCCTTAAAACTTGATTGTAATGTGCTTGTGTCTGAGGAAAGGCATATATATCACAAAATAATCAATGATGAAGACAGAGTCTGTCTCCTGTGAGTTCCGCCCCATATTGGCGGTATTATGTATGACAGAACTGATGAGCTAGCCAGAGTATGTGCTCTTAGAAGAAAATTGGTTACCGCTTTAGATTGCCTTTGAGCATTCTGAGGGGAGTAATGTACCGAGAACTACATCACAATTTAGTAGACCTCAGAGAAATTCACCTTAGTTATTCTATAGTGTGATTATGCGGGAAGAGCCAGATACTTTTGGGTCATCGAATAAGGTCAGCAGACTTCAAAAAATTACTACTGATAGGCTCAGTCTCGACACAAATTCCAATGGGAGTTTGTACCACCTGTTGAAGTAGATCTCACCAAATGTAAACACTATCAATTGAATTATTCCCATGTTTTATGTTCCTGTAATTGAAAGTGAAAAAAATTATAAATTTAGAGATGATTCTATTACTAATGTTTAAGAATGTACATTTCATTAAAAATGATATACCTACATAAATCTAAGTTAATTATCAAATGTGTTCTTACTGTAAGCAGCTCATGCACGTGACTGCTGACTCTCCACCACCGCTCACTGGCGTGGGGTACATGATTTGTAAATGATGTATGATGTAAATTGCTCAGCTTAGAGACTGTTGTGACCGAGGTCTTGAACAATTGTGCTATAAAGGAGTATTGATATATACACTAAATTATGTATCCAGCTTATTAAGACTGGAACTTCTTTAGCTAAATATATTTTGTGGTTCAGTTCCTGAGCCCATTATGTGCCTCTGTGACCTCTCCCATTACCGCGTGGGATGATTATAGGGCGCATAATAAATCAGAATGCTGATGTAAAACTAGTTTACGATAATGTTTCGATATTTCGTTTATAGAAACCAACGTTCACTGGTTGAGGCCTTAATTTTAATTCTTTTGATCTGATTTACTTGGGGAATTCAGTCGTAACCCATGTTAACAAAGATCCACGAATTATAATTTCAAAAGACAACCCTTCCTCCGAATACTAAATGCAATAAGTGCATTCCTGTCTGTCTGTATTGTACATATATACACTTAATTGCGCTTTTACATTTACCTCAACATATATTCTCCTAATTTTGTGTTAATGTGTTCAAAATTTTAAGATTAAAGTTTTATGTTTAAATCTATTTACACAAGTTTTAAATATAAAGATATTTTTCAGTTTTATTTAACAATAGAGATTGTATACAAAATTTGAAAATATCCTAAGTTACTTTATAATTTATTGAAAGGCTTTACTTTTGTTTTATTAGTTTTATAAAATTGTAATATCAATATAGCTATAGATTAAGTACTAATAGTAATTAAAAAGCAATAAATGCTATTTACATGTTTGTCCTCCTACACTCCCAAGGTCGTCTGTGGTCCTGGTTTTCTATACAGCTTTTCAGGTAAACTCTAATATTCACAATATTTTGGTGCGGTGCTGGCGATTAAGTGTATTTATGTACTATGCCAATAGTCAGGAATGAACTTATTACATTTAGTATTAAAACGTAATGTCTATTCGCAGGATGGGCTACAAATACCAGTTACCCTCTCCAGCTAGTACATAATTCTTTAAATAGTTTGTTTGAATAAATTTTCTCCTTCCCTCAGATCTGTATAGTTAAGGAAGATATCAGATACATTAAATTTCCGTAATATGAGCCTATTTGCTTCTCTGTCAGATATCAACTACGTAAATTGTTTCAAGAATACTACCATAAGGGATATAGTTACGAATACTAATATAATTGCTCTCTTTTGAATCTTTATAATAGTGTTCCTTTCAATAATCCTATATCGTATGTTCCTAAATCAGATCTTCGTGCAATACTAGATATAATGGTTTGAAATTAATGCTTACTATGATCAAATCAAAGTTACTTGGAAATCAAGGATTTCAAAGTAAGAATACTAGAGTAGTGTCCTTATAAATCTGGTTTACTCAACCTAAGCCATTTTTCTCTGAAATTAAAGATAACATTCGCTTAGACGAAAACCACTTGTATGAGTCTGACTTATAGAAATATATTTTCATTGGATCCCTAGATCTAAGATTTCTGGCGCCATTGTATTTTTTAAGCACTTCGTCCTGAGTAGAATAAAAACAAATTTTCTGTGCAAATTACATAGTTTAGATTCAAGGTGATTTTCTTTAGCATTCCCTTGTCTCATCAAAGATGGTTTTATGTTGGCCTCAAGGCTTATGAAGCTCTGGACTCTGGGAGGTTATCAAGACAACGCAAGTGCATACTGATAAATATACTGAAGTATATTTGTTGGTTGGTCAGTATATGAGACTTATGAATAAACTGTGTAGTGTGAAGACTAATAATAATAAACAGTAGCTCTTCTATGATCCTGTAATATCCCATATATACAATATTTTATGTATTAGCAAACACATACTATCAATGCATAATAATGTATTGCAAATACACAGATATTTAATTAATTTTGTTTGCAACTAGTTTATCAACTGTGCCTATTCTCAAGCTAAACGAAATTTCTTTCATCCCAAACCTAATTCAAACACTAATACTACTGCCTTCCCTTCATTTCTGAACTCAAAAAATTTCACTAATACCCTTTGTCCTCTTGACATCAAGATCGCCTTTCGACAAACTAACACTCTTCGTAGTAATCTGGTTCACACTGTTCCTCCTGCTTCTAATGCTTCTGGTGTCTACTCAATTTCTTGTTCGGCTTGTCCTCTCCAATACTTTGGGAAACTGTCCGTACACTAAATGACAGAACACAAAAGAAGTGTTAAGTCTGCAGACACAAACAATGCTCTCTTCTGTCGTGTTAGGGACTCTAATCCTCCTATAGATTGGTCATCTTCAACAATATCTTTCCTGCTTGTACTCTTCACAGACGCCGTCTTGTCGAATCGGCAATGATACACAACCTATCCAACATCAACCTGAGTCCAGGCTTTGTTGCTGTTGACTCTTCCCTTTCACATACTTAAATGTTCTAACCTTCCTAACACACGTTACCCGACTTAAGCCTACCCTCTTTTCTTTTTCTTACCCTCCTCCTCTTTTTACGTCATCCCATTCGTACCTTTCACCTTACTCCTACCTTCTTCTAAGATTTTCCTTCTTCTCTTACCTGTTCCTCACCTGACACCTTACCTAATTTTTTGGGATTATTGTAAATTTATTATTACTAAAATTCTTCTGGTGATAATCTAAAGTCAAGAATTGTGATTTATTTATTTGTTGGGGTTGCTGTAGGCGGCGGATTCGCGGATATCATCAGCTGGCTCTGGGGTTCTGGATATGAACTTGTTTGATTTATGACCTTGCCCGAGGAGGTCAACAAGTCGCAAGTTGCCCTGTGGTCATGTCAATCACCCCCCTTTCCCCTGTGGTGAAAATCAGACGTGTTCCAGATTCTTTTGTGAGGTGGTGTCAGAAGAGGGCGGTTCAAGTTTAGTTCTGAAGAGAGAAGTTTAAGTGGAAACCTGGCTCAAGTCGAGGCCCATCAGAGGCATAAGATCCTAGTGAGAGCAGCTAGCAAGATTTATACAGGATTCAGTTTGTTGTGGGGCCCGAGTCCACTGCCGCTCACGAATCTTAGTACAGCCCGTTGGTGGTTGGAACCACACATATAAATACCGGGACAACACTTGCTCTAAGAAGTCAGTTTATGTTAAACAACGTTCCAGAAGAGGTGGTCTAAGGAAATATATAAATTAAATCATCACAGAGAGGTGGTTTGGCGAAGATTTTAACCAAGGTAGGAACGACATTGGTGGACAGTCCTATTCCAACTTCAGGGGAGAAACATTTGTGGGACAGGAAAACAGTTTCACAAACAGATATCTGTTGATAATTATTATCAACGAGGATTATCGTGGACACAACCGACCAGCAGACTATATACGAGCAAACTGCATGTTGCAAGAAAGTGAAGGAAAGTGGGTTATCATGACGACGGACAAGATCGTGTAAGCAAGCAGACATTTAAATATTTCAGTACCAAACTTCGCCAGTGTAATTTCTTTGTCACTGTAGATTTAAGTGAAAGTATTTGGTATTAATATTGATATTTTATTTCAGTGAAACTATTGACGGTAAAACTATGCCTAGAGAAAATTTGATGGTGTGCAACTAGTCATCCACACAAAAACAATTAATAAAGACGTGACCCCATGAGAGATTTTTTAGATACATGCATATTACCATTACTTATGACGAAGTCGTTGGTATTTCAGTAATGGGAAACAAGTTAATTTCTGTATGGTTAGTAACAATGAAATGTATTTCACTTGCTAGGCTAGAGTATTGTGGCGAAGATGTTGATTAAATATTGCCTATGTCACACACGTGACATAAGGGCGCCTGGTGACTGAGTGAACAACACTCAAGACTCCTAATTCTGCGGACCGGGGTTCGATCCCCGGCGATGGTAGAAAACAAATGGGCAGAGTTTCTTTCACCCTGATTCCCCTGTTATCTAGCAGTAAATAGGTACCTGGGAGTTAGACAGCTGTTACGAGCTGTCTTCCTCTGAGTGTGTGTGTGAACAAAAAATGATCATTGATTGATTGACAGTTGAGAGGTGGGGTGAAAGAGCCAGAGCTCAACCCCCGCCAGCACAACTAGGTGAATACACGTATAAATATGAGAATTACTTGTCTCGTAAATTTTGTGCATTTAAATTTTATTAAAGTGACATGATAAGAGTGGAGAGATAGTCAAGGTAACAGAAATTTAACAGCATGCTAGTGAGGGCATAAGGCTACTAACAGTACAGTGAACAGCAACAGTAAGAAAGGATCCAAAAGACACCTCACTGGTATCCACCTGGAACTAAAAGCCTTCCCTGGGACTCTCCTGAGTGTGGAGGTGTTTTGGTGATCAACGTTATAGTCCTTTAAATTGTCAAACAACAAAGTTAGTAATAACAAATCATTCATTTGGACCATCGGAGCCTTAAACACGGTACTACAAAAGCGGAGGCCGTAGACCTACCGACCATAGTATGAGTGTCCACACTTAAGAAGGATCTCAGATAAACTTTACAGTATGATTCGTAGGACTACAGGCTATCGCTTTCTTGGTCTCGTGCTCGAAGCATTATTGGTTATCGTAAATGAAATATTATTACTCAAGTTACTGTGGTTTGCTATATATAAACAAACATCTACAAACGTATACAGTGCCAAGGCACTTGTGTTACAAAAAGCAAATAAAACACATTACTATCCATAAATTTTATTTTCCCGCTCGAGCTATAAAAACAGAGAGTGGAGGACGCGGGGAGCGCCTCGTGGGCTTGTACTATTGGGTCAACCGGGATCTTAGAAGACTGACAGAGGAACAGGAATAGTGATGCATGGTTATCACACACACACACACACACACACACACACACACACACACACACACACACACACACACACACACACACACACACACACACACACACACACACACACACACACACACACACACACACATACATTAGATGTCTCTACTAACACTATTTAACATATTAGGATCTAAATGTTTCTATTTACTCTCATGTATAAAATTATAAAATCAGTTAAATTGTATTTTTTTTATTTTGGTTAGTGCTAGTATTTACAAAAATATATGTTCACGATAACCACGAATAGTATCATGTTCATGATAACCACTGATGGTATCATGTTCCTGATAACGACGAATATTATCATGTTACTGATAACCACGAATGGTATCATGTTCATGATTACCACAAATGGTATCATGTTCAAGATAACCATAAATGGTATCATGTCCATGATAACCACTAATGGTATGTTTATGATAACTACGCATGACTTCATGGTCATGTTAACCTTTCATTGCATCATGTTTAAGATAACCATACATGACATCATGGGTATTGATAACCACACATGCCATCACGGTCAAGATAACATACATGGTATGATCATGATAGCCACACATAGCATCATGATCATGAAAACAATACATCATGGTCAATATAACCATGTATGGCATCATCGTCAAGATAACCATACATGACATCATGGTCAAGATAACCATACATGATATCATGGTCAAGATAACCATACATGGCACGATCATGATAACCACACATGGCATCATTATCACCACACATGATATAATGATCATGATAGCCATGTATGGCATCAGAGGCGATAACTAAGCATGGCAACAGATAAATCCAGTGGATTTATTAGTCAGTCGCCACTTTGGCAAGCCCCCAGGAAGACTACAGGCGACTGGCGCTTCAGGCGGCACTGGGATTTAATTATCTAAGGGATTTAGTTCTCAAAGTTTAAACAGGAATCGTTTTAAACGCGAAAAGATTATTTTAAAAATTGGCCCAAAAAAATAAACTTTATAAGTTACAGTCACTCTCCTGAAAATGTGTTGATGACTGTCTCGAAGACCTTGGAAAAATGTTTGAATAAAATTTGTATTAACATTTGTCTTTCATGATTGTCAAGTTTTCCAAACTTTAAACTCAAAGGCCACTTTCAGAAGCCATATGTAATCTTGTGAGGAATATATTAACTCTCTAATCTATTATCTATCACTACATCACACAAGAAAATAGAGAGAAAAAATGCACTATTAAGAAATACAAATGCATAAAGAGTCATCTAAAACAGAGAGAACAGATATGTAGTTTTGTACTAAACAAATGAAATAACAATCCACGTAACCCTTTCTACATATAAACGTTGGTCAATAATCTACACCCAGTAAATATATATAAGTTGCCTTACCCAACTATCTCAATATGTAACATTTACAAAATTTACAAAGAGTAAAATTATGGAGAAAGCCATTCGTAAACACCTACGATAATGATGTTGGGTATCTTTACCCACCACTGCCGTATAGAAGGTGGGCATCCACAACCCACCACTGCCGTATAGGAGGTGGGCATCCAAACCCACCACTGACATAGTCAGAGGGTGGGCATCTATAACTTACACTACCGAGGTGTGCAAGTATTCTGGACCCCATCCATCTGATGACATTACTCCAAAAACTGTATCCTACCAAGCGATATATTTTCTCTGTCTCGTAGTATATTCATCATTAACAGCGAACACAGACTTTACGTAATGAACCGTGCTTTCATATCCTCCATTGGATGCAAACAAGCAGCTTAAAGACAATCAATATATAATCCATGAGTGTGTCGGCTCACGAGTCCCTCTCCCTGAGTCCTTCTTCAGAAAAAGTGCCATGGTTGTCCTTATCAACTGCTCTATATTCCCACAAATTTTTGACAAGAAAACGCCTATCAGAATAACACATTTTTGGCGATTATGAGATAAAAAATAGCTGATGATATGAAAACATTACTATGATGTGAAATGGATTGGGTTACCATCTTTATAATTAATATAGTTACTGATAATTAAATATGTACACATATATAATATATATATATATATATATATATATATATATATATATATATATATATATATATATATATATATATATATATATATGCAAATAACCACAGAGAAATTTAAGAATACATTCCTAAGCAATTTTCTGTTGGTCAACACATCATAAAAGGCTCACTGGAAAATATTATATAGTTGGTTAAAAATTTTAATCAATTAATTGGCACAATATTTTGCTCAAATGTAAAGAATAGTGTAAATTTAGTAATAAGCTAAGAAACTAACAGAACATAATTTCAAAAAAAGTAAATTTTAATGTGAATTTCCATTTTAACCATGCAACAGTTAACGGCTTATTAAATTCCGTCCTTTAGAGTTGCCAAAATAACATTTGGAATCACAATGAACTACCATTATTTATCAGTACAATTGTTTCATGTTCAATGGCAATTTTTATAGCCGAAAGTTATGTGTTCCACACTTCTATGTGAGAAGAACTCGATGAGTCTTGGTCTAGAATTAACACTCTGATCCCATCCATTATGTTCAATGATGAGGTTGAACGAGAGGAATTGGTACTATTTTGGGATGCAAATATTCCTCGAGAAGTAAACGAATAAAAATGTTCGTGTGTGCATCATTACCCCAACCACCACAAGAGGGTGAAACAATCAGTTTTCAAGCCATGTTTCTTAAGGCTCTCCGTACTGCGCTCTTCAGTTTATTGACGGTGATTGAAATATACTTAATGACATTGCAGCTAGTCTCCAGTATTCAAAACATTCAATTGTTAATGCAGTAAATTAGCCATAAAATGATTTGATAGTTCAAGTACAAGATAGTGGCTTTCATAACAAAAATACCTGAGACGTCCATTTACGGAGAGCAGAACAAAACTCTCTAGAACATAAACAAGTAATAAAATTAAAGTAGCATTTAAGAGCTCGAGAACGGCTAGGGATTTATTTACATAAACACATCAGTCTCTATTTGTGGTTATGTTTGTGAAGTCCTCTGTATAAGTTATGAAAACGTATATATTGAACAAAACTGACAATGATTTACAATAAAAAATAGTACTAAATAAGTATTGAATTTGAACATGTCTTGAACCTAGTGTATTGAAAGTACACATGCTCGGTTATACTTATCCAAGTGATTGCAACAATGTTAAGAAAGATGTCTCTTATAAATGTTTCATGGACAGTTTTTAAAGTTCGTTTTCCCAGTTGCCTCAATGATGATGGCTGGCAATGTATTCCATACGTCTAGTACCGGTTGACAAAACTAGTATTTCCCCCAAACACTTCCTACATCTTAGCTTCTCCAATTGATTTCCATTGTTATGGGTTTGGGTCTGACCTGGCCTGGTAGTTTAAAGAGCTTGCTTCTATCTTCCGTGTTGATATCCCTCGTCGGCCAGGCAGAGGCATGGCTCATCCACTTGGTCATCGACCAGGCCGGGGCATAACTCATCCACTTGGTCATCGGCCAGGCCGGGGTATAACTCATCCACTTGGTCATCGCCAGGCCGGGGGCATGGCTCATCCACTTGGTCATCGGCCAGGCCGGGGTATAACTCATCCACTTGGTCATCGGCCAGGCCGGGGTATAACTCATCCACTTGGTCATCGGCAAGGCCGGGGGCATAACTCATCCACTTGGTCATCGGCCAGGCCGAGGGCATGGCTCATCCACTTGGTCATCGACCAGGCCGGGGTATAACTCATCCACTTGGTCATCGGCCAGGCCGGAGTCATAACTCATCCACTTGGTTATCGGCCAGGCCGAGGGCATGGCTCATCCACTTGAGGACATCGATCATGTCATCTCTGGCCCTGTGCCTTCAGAGTTCCTGCATCTTCTCCTTGTATGGGTGCACCCAATCACTTGGAGTCAGTCTGGACATAATACTTTGGATCTTCAGGAGGGAATCTACGTCCACTCTATAATACGGTGACCAGAGAAATAATACAACGAAGTCTAAGTGGGGCCTTACCCGGTCAAATAAATTGTGAGGACGATGTTTGGGTATATACTGCTGACCCTTCTAATGATATATTCCAGCATACTATTTACTTTGTCATAGGGGATGACACACTGCGACAGTGATGATCATACAGGGACGTTAGAAAGAACTTTTTCAGTGTCAGAGTAGTTAACAGATGGAACGCATTAGGCAGTGATGTGGTGGAGGCTGACTCCATACACAGTTTCAAATGAAGATATGATAGAGCTCAGTAGGCTTAGGAATCTGTACACCAGTTTATTGACAGTTGAGAGGCGGGACTAAAGAGCCAGAGCTCAACCTCCGCAAGCACAACTAGGCGAATACAACTTGATGAGTAATGCTGCTCAAAACTCAGGTCACTGAAGTCACAGAATTCATGGCTCTGAAGTCTCTTTCGTAACTCTATTTTCCTAAATTCCATTATTCATCCGATAGATGGTGCCACTTTTATTTCTTATGTTTAAGAATTTACATTTTTCAACGCTGAACTTCATTTTTTTAGGGATAAGATTTTATTGGAGCTTTAACCAAGTCCTTGTTAGAGTTTCGGTTCGCTCTCTTTCGGGTCATTCCCAAACTTTCTGAAAATATTGTTCACCCTAACATGTAGGTTGCTGACAGGAACAATAGCCCCAAAATAGACCTCTGTGGCACTTAGTCATGTGTGATATTTCTCCGTTCCGTCTTAACCTCCGTTGATGGGGTGTCAAGATGTTAAGACGTCTGTTTAGAGTCCTTCAACCAGGCTCTGATCTAACTGAAAACATTTCTTCCAATGTTGTGGGTGGACCTGAACCTATTTTTCTTCCTGATTAACATCCAGCAGGATACACTGTAAAATGCCTTACTAAGTTCAATATAGAAAACGTCGTAATTGTTAGTGCTGTTGACTTCTTTAATTCGCTAGTGTGCAAGGATTGCATATTTGTAAGACATGATCGCATTCGCTAGAAATTACGTTGAATATCTTTAATCAGGCCATATGTGACAAGGTGGGTTCTTACTGAATTCATTATAATAGCCTCAAGTAACTTTCCCTGCTTGAGTATCGCGACTATGTTAGCGCCATCCAGGCATAAGGGACTGTTCCTGTGTTGTTTGACTTATTGAATATACTCATTACTGGGTCGCAAATTTCATCTCTGCACTTCTTCAAGACTGCTCAACCACTTGGCCTGGACGGTAGAGCGACGGTCTCGCTTCATACAGGTTGGCGTTCAATCCCTGACCGTTCAAGTGGTTGAGAACCATTCCTTCCCCACCGTCCATCCCATATCATTATCTTAATTTTGTCCATTTGCTACATAGTCGTAATGGCTTAGCGCTTTATAGTGATAATTGCCCTTCCCTTCCTTTAATGCTTTTATTTTTATCAGCTTCCAAGGTAACAAGTTTTGTTGTCAGATGCTGTCTTTCCTCCACACTGCCCTGGGAAAAATTTTGTGCTTGGCTTTATATTTTTGGCTTCCCTGGATTCATGATTCCTATTTACCTTTCACATTTTCCGTTTTATGTCCCATATTTAATTTTACCGCATATTAAATAGGAACATCTCTCCTTTTTTCCATCTTATCTTTTTTGCCTTTCTGTTGGCTTCTTGGGCGTTTTACTTTGTTAACCATTTGGGATCATTACATCAGACCAAAGTAGTCTGTTAGGGATACTATTTTTCTGCGACATATTTTGGCCTGTATTCCCTTGCCGCTTCGGGAGGCACCACATTTAACACTATTAGTGAAGGTGCTGTATTCTTCACCTTCTGTAGTCAGATGAACCAAAATCCGTTCCTCTCCCGAGATGAGGTAGGTCCCCATCTCTTACTCGGCTACTCCAGTCTACTGGATTTAGATTCAGTTCCAATTGGTCATAGTTTGCGTACCAGAAATTTGGGACGCACATATTCATTATTTCTAGTACAAATCTTCCAAAATTAACCCAAATCTAATTTGCTGATCACCACTTGCTAACTCGCTCCCTATTTCAACATCAGTGATCAGCGCTTCCTTGTTTGCCAGCACCAGGAACATACTAACTGGAGTTTATCAACGTGGATTAATTTGTAACTTTTAATGTGATGGTAAGATTATCTCTTGAGTCTACGTTTAGCAATGTCTCTGTAAGCGCTTCTAGGTCGACCTTCTTTTCACATACGATTTGTTTCCACAATATTTTATCTTATTTCTCATGATCTCAAAGTTTGTGTAATGGAACCTAAGTGACCTTGTGTGGGTCAGTCTGCTGTTGTCAAACGGTTTCTTTATCTCATTCTAGCAACCAACGTTCAATTCCTTTCCATTTTTAAGTCCAATGTTCTTCATATCCCATAATACGGTCTTATTGGTTAGGTTTACACTCAGATCTCTAGTCCCTACCAGTTTAAATTCCTGTTAACTGCTCCCTCCAATGAGTCCATTATGGTCGCAAACCAGTCCCAGGACAGGTGCACCCACGTCTGTTGCTTGGACCTTTTTATTGTTTGCACACTGCACGAACGATTGAAAGAATGAATATGCTCAGTTTTGCTTTGCGAAATCTACTGTTTTTATCACATTCTTACAAATACTGCAAATTCAATATGAGTTGTAATTAATTATCCAATATTATCTTGCGTCAGCTCATACGTCCATGGCATCATGTCTCATCTCAAGAACGGGCCATAAACTAGACTCAGGTTTGTTGTCTAAGCCGTCCCATATTTATATGTCTTACCTAACCTAACAGCAATTCTGAAGAAAACATTCCTAATTTTCTCTGTGGTTTTTTCAATTCATTGATCGCAACGTTTTCAAAATTTTGTGCACTCACACACACACACACACACACACACACACACACACACACACACACACACACACACACAAACAATATATATATATATATATATATATATATATATATATATATATATATATATATATATATATATATATATATATATATATATATATATATATATATATATATATGTCGTACCTAATAGCCAGAACGCACTTCTCAGCCTACTATTCAAGGCCCGATTTGCCTAATAAGCCAAGTTTTCATGAATTAATGTTTTTTCGTCTACCTAACCTACCTAACCTAACCTAACCTAGCTTTTTTTGGCTACCTAACCTAACCTTACCTATAAATATAGGTTAGGTTAGGTTAGGTAGGGTTGGTTAGGTTCGGTCATATATCTACGTTAATTTTAACTCCAATAAAAAAATTGACCTCATACATAGAGAAAAGGGTTGCTTTATCATTTCATAAGAAAAAAATTATAGTAAATATATTAATTCAGGAAAACTTGGCTTATTAGGCAAATCGGGCCTTGAATAGTAGGCTGAGAAGTGAGTTCTGGCTACTAGGTACGACATATATATATATATATATATATATATATATATATATATATATATATATATATATATATATATATATATATATATATATATATATATATATATATATATATACCACACTATAGTGGATAATAATATTTAATTTACTTGGGCACTAGTCTCCACTATTGAATATTGAAATTATTTCAATATTCAGTTGAGGATACTGAATATTGAAATTCAATATATTTTCGAATTATATGTTGAAATTAATTATTTAATTAAATAATTCTATCAAGTGAATATAGAGATATATATAGGAAAAGCAAACGTCGTTTTCTCTGAGAAGGTTGTGCTCTTCACCCTTAGCACAGATGGTAACAGATTGTAACATGTGGTAACAGATGATAACAGACGGTAATAGATGGTAGCATATGATATCACTGATGAAACTACCAGTGATACAGTGGTTAGTGAGATTTACCTTGCCCGAGATGTGATATATGATGATAATAATATTATTATACATAATTAAACAAATAATAAGATAATAAAAATAGTAATAATAATAGTACTAGTATTACTAAAACCAAATAAACATAATAATGGCAATAATGATGATAATGTTAATAAAAATAATAATCGCGCTAATAAAAATAATAAAATAATAATTATGAGAAAATTTGTAGCCATGAGGAGGATTCGAACTTATGGTCTGGGTAAAAATAATAATAATAATAATAATAATAATAATAATAATAATAATAATAATAATAATAATATACACAATTCATAACAATGTAGTCGCATCATTTGAACCAGTTCCTGATTTATGTTACAATATTTAGACCTAGTGTGAACTGTGATGAATTAATGAGTTAACTGCAGGATCATCCAATGGGAGAAGCGCGCACGACTGATACTGGCTTAGTCTGCTCCAGAAGGTATCACAAGGAACCGATCAACACAAGTGGACAACAAGGTTCGGCTTCACCTGAGCCTGTGAGCGGATATGAGCGTGACTTGGCTATAAATGTGAACGATGATAGCCTCTTGAAGAAAGCGTGTGAGGATGCTATTTCCCTCTGCATTTATATTACTTTATGTTAACTTACGAATAAATAATAGCAAATATATTATTTCCATATATTACTCTGATATAAGAACTCTCTTTACAAAGTCTCTCTTAAAACAGCACAACATTTAAGCTCGTTTAAAGCTCGCTATTAACATAAATAGAAGGAGATGGGGATGGCTCGGGCCGTGACATTTAGAGCTAACATTTGCCATGCTGACAATTCAAATTTATATTCTATAGCAACACCAAGACAACCATATTAAAAATGTTACCCGTGACCGTCACGTCCCGACACACCACCAAATAATTTTATGACTGCAAAGTTTCATCATTAGCAGAAAGCTTTAATTTCTAATAATACGCAGTTTATATTATCGTTTCTCTATAAAAAATTTAACAGTTGACTGAGGAAGGGAAGTAGAGGAAGCTTTGGCCCCTCGTCTTAATGTACACAGAGACGAGCACTCAGGCGGAGTCTCGTCACTTCTATCTCACTAGAAATATTACTAAGAGTACCCTCAAACCCGTCCCATGCCAAAGTCACAAAGAAACTAGGCAAACAAAATGATTATAATCAATGCATATATTGGATATATGCTCATTATATAAATTCTAATTATATATTTTTATACTGTCATGACTATTTGGCATGATGACAAAATGAAAATTACCACACTAACTTTGGTCGAAAACACAACACAAAATCACACGAAATGGGGGAAATCGGAGATTATATACAAAAACAGCACTCACGGTACACTAGAGAGACTAAGTTCATTAGGGAAGGGTTTTCGTAAATGCAAAATTTTATCACGAGACGAAACCTGTTGTTGAGAAAGCACCTTCAACGTGAGAGTTGATATATTGCATCAGTTTCATTTTGTTCACTGTGATGCATCAGATATTACACGTTGACTTCCTCTGTGTGTATGTGTGTGCGCGTTCACGTGTGTGCGTGTGTGCGTGTGTGTGTGTGTGTGTGTGTGTGTGTGTGTGTGTGTGTGTGTGTGTGTGTGTGTGTGTGTGTGTGTGTGTGTATGTCTATTTACTATTTGTTTGTGTCTGCAGAATCGAGCTATTAGCTCTTGGACCCCGGTCTTCTAACCAATTTATTTGTCTTCTATTATATCTACTACGTATATTTCACTTACACACGCACACATCCCAAGGCAGCAGCCCGTAGCAACTGTCTAACTCCCAGGTACCTATTTACTGCTAGGTGAACAAGGGGCATCAAGGTAACAGAAACTCTGCCCATTTGTTTCTGCCTCTACCGGGGATCGAACCCGTGCCCTTAGGACTGCTGCACTAGAGTGCTGTCCACTCAGCCACGAGGAACCCCGAGGCCTGTGTGTGTGTGTGTGTGTGTGTGTGTGTGTGTGTGTGTGTGTGTGTGTGTGTGTGTGTGTGTGTGTGTGTGTGTGTGTGTGTGTGTGTGTGTGTGTGTGTGTGTGTGTGTGTGTGTGTGTGTGTGTGTGTGTGTGTGTGTGTGTGTGTGTGTGTGTGTGTGTGTGTGTGTGTGTGTGTGTGTGTGTGTGTGTTTCCGTTAGGATGAACACATTCCAAGACATCATCCTGGCATGATCTTGGAGGTACGAACAGTAGACAAATTGTATATAAAAATTGTTCCCTACAAAAAGTATCAAAAAGTCTCCAGAATGAGATTCATTAGTTTATCTAAATGTTTGGTTCCTCCAAAAGGTAAGGAATGAATTTTCTCGGTCAGTCCTGGCAGTGAGGTTTCTAGGGAAGTACCTAGACTTGGCTCAAGCATTTCGTCATAACTTGCAAATCCACGTGACTAAGAGAATATACTTAAATATAATGTCATGCTTAAGTAACATAAGGATTGTTTATAAATAAACTGTAATGCATTATATTGCACTTTTCCTAGACTTCACCTAAATTTCTTATTATCACTAACGTAATACAACCGGTATACAGTGAAACAAAGCCTATAGCCGCGGCGGGCTCACGGGAGTTGGGAGAGAGTTTGGTTGTCATGTGGTGGGCGGGGTCAGGATCAGGACCCAGATCCCCAGGGGGTGCATATCGCCTTTTGGCTGCACAAGGCACACAGTAAGGCCTCATACATTTACAGCTGCTGAGCTCTGTTGCAGCTGATGCAACCGGCCACTGCTGCAGGTGGTATGCCGGTGCCAAGCCGGTAGCTGATGCATCCGGCCACTGCTGCAGATGGTTGCCGGCAGCCCAGCCAGGGAGGGGGGATATGCTTGTCATCACAGAACACAGCGTGAGATTTGTCACCGCGTCAGGTAGTCTAAAGGCTGTCAACCTTAACATTGCACATGAGAATGAGATTGCGGTCATTGTGACCAACTATAACCAAATCAGCGGGATTGTCCCATCGGAGAATTGGTTGGAGTCACCTGGAAGGTGATAGAGCTGCACCCGTCGGGAGTGCCAGGAAGCACTAGACCTTGTCTACTTGTTGCAGATGCTGCATGAGCTGTTCTTGCAGATGAGGCACTTCCCTTGCTAGACTGGGGGACACAGAAGACATATCTCTGAAGATAGTATGACCTTCCTTGCCTGGACGATGCACAGACCGAATATGTGACATCATATTATCTTTGCGCTTAAATTCTTTCCCGCAGACATGGCACTTGTGAGCGCGGCGGTCCGTGTGGACGGTGATGTAATGCCGGTGGAAGTTGGACGGGTGCGTAAAGGTCTGGAAGCACTTGGAACACTTGAACCCATTGTCCTGGATGCAGTAGCTCATGATGGGCACCGATACCTTGTTGTTGTTGCCGCCGCTCCCGCCCCCGCTGCTCGGGGAGTTGGAGGTCGGGGAAGACTGAGTAGGTTTTTGAGGGGAAGAGGTATGTAGTGAGTGAGGGGAGGAATCAGCATATTCACGTTCCCCTTCACGCTCGTAAACCCCGTGAAGACCAAACTTGAGCGGGGCTCGAAGGGAAGCCAGAAGAATTGACCCGTGAAGGTCCTTGTCGTTTTTGAGAGCCTCGTAGGGATTCTTGAGCATGGCGGCCTCCAGAAGGTTCTTGGTGTAATATAGTTGGTCGATGTCGGTGACGGGCGGTGGAGGTGGGAGTGGTGGTGGCTGCGAGCAGGTCTTTATCGTTGGGTGGATTGCGACAGCATGTGGGTCGTCGAGGTCGTACTCGTGAGTGGTCCACTCCGGAGCATGGCCTGCAACACAGAGACCGGGTCAGCCCTGGATGGTATACCTTCTACAGCGCCTACTCTCACCCTCTCAACGTCTACAGCACTACAACATAACTGGATAATGCATTCATAGCAAACAGAACCAGCACTTTCTGAACTTTTGAATATATATATGTTATAAATTTAATGGCAAGCGGCAGTCCTGGTCCTGTTTTAGAGGTATAAAGAGGGGCTTATTTCTGTTTCAAGAGGACAAACTCTTCTTTAAACATTAGAGACACCGTCTTTACCCTCGACGTAATAATCTTCTTAGTATTACCGGTCACCGCACCAACACAAAGCAGCAATCAGATTGGCAGAACAACTCCAGCCAGGAATTTATTGTTACCAATCAGAGAACAGCTTCATGCGAACACAATGATCCGATAAACCAGGAAACAATAAATAAACAAATAAAAAGAGATTAAAAATAATACTAAAGTAAAAAAGGAATACCAAGGATAAAAATACGCAACATGTATATGCTCTCTTAGAAGTAAGCTTGGGGGGTTTTCTATCACTTTAGCTTTTGCTACCATGACCGAAATGAAATGAGAAACGCCATAAAAAAATAAAGACGAAACAAATTAAGAGGAAATATCGTAAAATAATGAGACAAAAGGATAGAATAACCAAGGTCACCAAGAAGGTATACCATCCCAAACATTCTCGGCCCCGTAGATGACCTTTGACCTCTACCCCTCGAGACCCGAGGTTAAGGTTCGGTGCTTGCTGACCGCCCACCGAGCAACCATACACAACACCTTTGACAGCTGACTGCCATCACGCAGTTGTATGGTCAAGTGGCCGCTGTTCTGGGGTATGTAGTAGTTTGTGTCAGTTGATGTGAGGCACCTCAGCATTGTTACGTGCAAGTGTATCTGTATATATATATATATATATATATATATATATATATATATATATATATATATATATATATATATATATGTGTGTGTGTGTGTGTGTGTGTGTGTGTGTGTGTGTGTGTGTGTGTGTGTGTGTGTGTGTGTGTGTGTGTGTGTGTGTGTGTGTATATATATATATATATATATATATATATATATATATATATATATATATATATATATGTGTGTGTGTGTGTGTGTGTGTGTGTGTGTGTGTGTGTGTGTGTGTACGTGTGCTTTTTTTGAATGTTGTACATACACACCCTCATGGAATGTGTGTGTGTCCATACACATAAGTTTGTGTGTGTGAGCGAGTGTGCTTATAAAATGTGTGTGTGCAATTGCCTGGGATTACGTGCACACTGGTTCCCGCGTCTAAATGCTATACAATATATATAATTGAAAGGCCCGGGAAAACTAATGCAATAACCCTACAATTGAAATAATTGCATCTTGCGTGTAGTGTTGCTCGGTCCGTCAGCCTCTGAGATATGTGCAGGAATACAGTGACATGCAGTGCTGGCACGAGACAATGGTGAGAAGAATGAGAATTATTGTGTGAGAGGCCGCGAGGGAGCGCGCGCCCCCCTGCTCTCACGGGGTCAGAAGCATGAGTGGTGGTGGAGCCTTCCTGGTGTGGTGCCGTACCCCAGGGTCACGGGTGAGGCAAAACAAGACACGCACACACACACACACACACACACACACACACACACACACACACACACACACACACACACACACACACACACACACACACACACACACACACACACACATACACACACACATCCCAGTTACTGAGAAGACGGGACACCACGAGCGTAGCTCTCATCCTGTAACTACACTTAGGTAATTACACACACTCACATACATATTCCCAAACACGCACTGACACACACACACACACACACTCACACACATTCACATTCATACGCACACTTAAGTTTCTGGGAAGACGGGACACCACGAGCGTAGCTCTCAGGCTCAGGAATGTGTACACCAGTTGATTGACAGATGAGAGGCGGGACCAGAGAGCCAGGGGCCAGATTCACGAAAGCTCTTACGCAAGCACTTACGAACGTGTACATCTTTCCTCAATCTTTGACGGCTTTGGTTACATTTATTAAACAGTTTAAGCATGAAAACTTCCCATTAAACTGTTGTTATGGTTATAAACAGCCTCCTGGTGCTTCGGAGCTCATTAACTGTTTAATAATTGGAACCAAAGCCGCCAAAGATTGAGAAAAGATGTACAGGTTCGTAAGTGCTTGCGTAAGTGCTTTCGGGAATCTGGCCCCCCAGAGCTCAAGCCCTGCAAGCATGCACTCGCAAGCATGCAAACGTAAACATGCACTCACGCACACACTCACGCACACACGCACGTACGTCTCGTCTCGGGATATCGCGACTGGTTCGTAGCCTTCGTGTGTTGAGCCTTTCCAACTCTTCTGCCTCTCAATCAGCCATTATGTGTAAGTAAACTGACTTGAGGATGTGGCTCAAGGTTCCCAGAAGTCAGTATTACCCATAATCCCGTCAACAGTCAGGAGAAAGAGTGGCGGGAGGGGACATGAACCTGACCGCGAGAGGAGATTACCACCACAAGCGACCACAACATTACCCATCCCGAGAATTCTCCCGTTAAAAATACCAAGGTGTTGCCGTCTTGAACAGTGGTGATCAGCGCTCCCTCTGCCACCCAGGTGCGGGACCATTATATTCATGCCTCAAGACGAAGAAAGTCAAAGAACTATCCCATCAAACAAACAACCCAACCACAACGCTATTTGTAAATTAAACAAAAAGTAAGAGCGTTATTAACACGCTGTGCCAACGTTGTTTGTTCTTGGGATATGTGCAGTGCGCCATGCTCTAAAGACTCGCAAGAGCAACCAAGGAAATCTTATCAAAATATCCTCTTAAAACTTTGTAATAAAGGGGAGTAATTTGTTGCCATTATCAAACGGATCATATTATTATTTTTATTGTTATTAATATTATTATTGAGTAAAAAAATACTTGTAAAACGGAACTATGGAAAATGGCAGTCGTCCCATGCACGATATGCAAAAATAAAATGAGAATTGCGAAAATGATAGTTTGATTATGATAATGATGCACAATTTTCTTATTTGAAAAACAGATATATATATATATATATATATATATATATATATATATATATATATATAAAATCACTTTCGCAAACTCATTTGATAAATAATACACATTACATAAAATCAAACGATAAGATATATATATCATATACAACAGTTCTGATTTTTGTATGACGAATGCAGGAACGGATACTGATCAAAGCAAGTCATGAGAGAGAAAAACCACCATCTATGAGTCCATGCATTACACAGTTGGGATTCTTACCTCAAAACTCCCCGATTTCTTCCAACAATAAATCTTCTAAAAGTGCCAGGAAAAATGAACCATTAAATATTTTAATTTGTTCCGAGTTTGATTTAAAATGTAAGAAAGGGGGTCACACTAATGGTTACATCGTATTCTTTTATCTAATATTTTGAGTTAAAATATTTTTCCTGAATGTACGGCATTTAAAGCAGAAATTTTGCTAAAAATTTTCAGCAAGTCGTTTTCTTTATCGATGTTAAAAAAAAAAACTCCTCGCGAATTGTTGCTGCACCTCAGTTGTGTTTACAATTACAACCTTTATAACACAAGTGTATAACCTCACATACTGCACGAGACTACCCGAGTATCTCTAAATGTACAAGTAGGAAAGGACAGATTTAAACCAGAGGAAAGCCTCTACCAGTGACACAATGCGTGATTTTCACCATTAGGTAATGTTTATGGGAGAAGCAAATTTTCCAAGAGCCACAATGTTTACAAATTACAGTTTGGAAACACCGTCTGAGTGTTTTTCCTTCCAGAACTTATTCCACCTCGTTAGTTCGTTTCTTGGCGCTTCCAGTATCAAACTGAGCCTCTAATCATAAAATAGCTACTAGAGGTGCGAATAGTTATGAAAGAAGACACAATAATGTTAATAATGATGGAAGTCTGGGAAAGTGTCCCCATATGAGTCCAGAATGAAGAACGTAGACAAGTCATTACACACAGGTTTAGTTAAGTTTACTCACCCAAAAGTCGGATCAGAATTTTTAAATACATTACAGAACCCGCGATAACATGAGTGCACAGATGGAGTGGTTTAAACACATTTGTAAAGTCATAGCAAATTACTTCAAAAAGATCCTGATCCGACGGAATATTGGTAGAGTTCATGTAAGAGATGAAGCTAATAATGAGTTTAAAGAGGCAGATGGTAATGATGTCTAGAGTGGGATGACAGATATATGGCTGACACAGACACAGGCACCCACGAATTCACCACAATGTGCTGTACTATGGTTAGTAATTATAAGAACAGGATTAACATGACTGGAACACATGTAATGGTGGCAAACGTAGATATGCATATAGTCTAGGTGTGTATGATTACTGGCTTGCCATTCAAATAGAAATATACCCACATAATCTGCAATCATAGAGTAACATTACAAAGTTAATTCAGTCTGTACATGAACAATGGAATACAGTGGAAAGTTTCTTATTTCAAGAGTATTCAGTCCAATATACATACATATATATATATATACATATATATATATATATATATATATATATATATATATATATATATATATATATATATATATATTATATATAAATATATATATATATATATATATATATATATATATATATATATATATATATATATATATATATATATATATATATATATATATATATAATGTCTGATAATAAATAGAACGGTTTCATATGTCATCCATAGTCATCACGGGGGAATATATGACGGCTGGTACAGGTATTAGCCTTGACCTCCAACACAAGACTAGTAACTTTTGATCCCAATCACAGGACGAATTACTACGACCTCCACCCCAAGACTAGTTACCATGACCCCACCTACAACACTAATTACCATGATTCGAAACACAAAACTATCTAAGCATCAACAAAGTTATCCAAGATTCCAAATAATAGACACACTTGTTTAGAATAATAGTAATAATGTGAAAAAGTAAGATTAATAATAATAACAAACAATAGTAATATTGATAATGAGAATAACAATAATAATTGATATAAAAACAGGAGTACAAAAATTAATTATATATAACAGAATAATTCAAATAAGAATTACAAATAATAATATAAATTAGAAAAAAAATTAGATCAACAACAAAATTAATAGTACAAATAACATTATTTTTCATTAAACATAAAAAGGAATAATATAAACAAGAATAAATCAAAGTAAAAATATGATGAAAATGTCGTCCTAGTCTAGTATAAGTTAGTCCAGGAATGATGACCTCCAAATGAATGAGGTGGGATGAGGTGTAGCAGGTGGCCGCCTTCACTCACCTGAACCTGGCGACTCCCTAGTGTTCTCCTGGTCGTCTTGTTGCAACCTCGTCGCCTCTGTAACACAGAAAACGGGAAGTGAGTCATGATAAGGTACTCGCGGATGTCACCTACCCTAAACCTATTGAAATCTAACAGGAAACGAGCGCGACTCGTAAATTGTATCGCTTACTCTGTGGATTATTGTTTAATATATTGTGTATATGTTTATTTCAACCCGCACTCATGCGGGCATATTGAAATGTCCGTATGGATTAAAAAATATATGTATAAACGATCATTCATAGAGGAAAAATAAATAGAAATTTTAAAGCGAAAAAAAAATCCAACCAAACCTGATTTCAGCATAACTTACACTACCATTGCCCAATATAACCTAATCTAGGCCTAGGGTTTGCTATGTTAGGCCGTGTTTATGCTAGACCAAGTTCACGGTAGGCTGGTTCGCGATTTTGTTTTGCGTCTAGGAAACTTGGCGTTATTTATTTCCCATTTTTTATTTGTGTAGGTAAATTTTTCTAACAAATGATGTAGTTCTAAAACGGACATATCATTCTCACGTAAGTACATCACAAAGGCGAGGACTGGGTTTTTTTACTGGAATTTATTCTCAATGGAAATGAAGTCATTAATTATATTCCAAAATCGTTTGATTTTCTCTGTTTAAAGATGGTTAATTTGGGTCTAGTACGTTTTTGACGGCTGATTGAAACACACATACATTTATGCATAAAACTTATACACTAACACTTTCCAAGATTAAATACACATATCATTGCATAAATGTGTTTACATATAACACTTCACAAATGCATATATGAACATAAGTATATAAGACACACACACACACACACACACACACACACACACACACACACACACACACACACACACACACACACACACACACACACACTCACTCACTCACACACACACACACACGCACACACACACACACACACACACACACACACACACACACACACACACACACACACACACACACACACACGCACACACACACACACACACACACACACACACACACACACACACACACACACACACACACACACACACACACACACACACACACACACTCACACACACACACCATACATACTGGGCACAAAAATTGTCCAAACACTCATCCACGTAATATTACCACCATCCCTTCTTCACTTACTCTCCTGCCACCCATCATCATCTACACACTGCATCTCTTATTCCCTACTTCCTTTTCCCAGTGTTTTCCTCTCTTCGTCCCTCCTTTTCCTGTATTTCCTTCCTATATCCCAGGCCCCTGTCCTCATATCCCAGGTCCCTGTCCTCATATCTCAGGCCCCTGTCCTCATATCCTAGGTCCCTGTCCTCATATCTCAGACCCCTGTCCTCATATCCCAGGCCCCTGTCCTCATATCCCAGGTCCCTGTCCTCATATCCCAGGCCCCTGTCCTCACATCCCAGGTCCCTGTCCTCATATCCTAGGTCGCTGTCCTCATATCCCAGGCCCCTGTCCTCATATCCCAGGCCCATGTCCTCATATCCCAGGCCCATGTCCTCATATCCCAAGGTTTCTGTCTTCATATCCCAGGTCCATGTCCTCATATCTAAAGTCCCTGTCCTCATATCCCTACCAAATACTACACAGTGGTACTGGCTTAGGCTTCCTTAGGATAATAACCCTACCTTTTCCACTCTTCTTAATACCTTTTGATTTTCCTCTCTGACTGATGAGGATTAAGCCACCCGAGAGGTTTCTGTTTTATATATTATTAATTAGCACCCGTGAGCGGTACCCCCCCCCCCCCCCGCCCTTGTCTCGCTGCTCTTTTTAGAGTCCCCATCCCCCCATCCGCCCCATCCCTCCCATCCTGCCCATCCACCCCACTCTGCTCAACTCTTACCTCCCTTCTCTTTTTCACTCAGCTCACTATCTCTCCTTGTCACATTTTTCTGTTTTCAGCCAACACATTCTCCGTTCCCTTTCCCTCTTCCATCTTCCGTCCCTACTCTTTATCCTGCCCAACCACTTGGAGTGGACGGTAGAGCTACGGTAGAGTTTCATGCAAGTCGGCGTTCAATCCCCGACCGTCCAAGTGGTTGGGCACCATTTCTCCGTCCCATCCCAAGTCTTTATCCTGACCCCTTCCCAGCGCTGTATTGTCGTAATGGCGTGGCGCGTTCCCCTGATAGTTTCCTTCCTTCCTTCCTGTCTTGGAGAACACCTTTTCTCAACAGTATTCCTAGCTCCTTCTGTGTCGCTTCCCCCATTCTCACTATGACGCTTTCTCATTTTCTCAATTTCACTTTTTTTAACTAATCCTCGGGTCCATTAGGAATGGTGGTGATGTTTCTTAAGAAGCTGCAAGATGGGAGCTGTTACCTCACACAGCAGCTCATCTGACGCCTGGAAACTCTCTCTCTCTCTCTCTCTCTCTCTCTCTCTCTCTCTCTCTCTCTCTCTCTCTCTCTCTCTCTCTCTCTCTCTCTCTCTCTCTCTCTCTCTCTCTTCTATCTCTCTCTCACTCCCACTCACTCACTCACACTCACTCACTCACTCACTCACTCACTCACTCACTCACTCACTCACTCACTCACACTCTTGTAATGGATGACAACCTACCTTTGCCCTGGCTCTCTCCCGATGGTCCTGGAGTAGATTCCCCACTCTGAAAGGCGTCAAGAAAAAACAAGGATCAATACACTGCTCGTAGCTGAGGCTCTCTTACACCACTGGTGTGTGTGTGTGTGTGTGTGTGTGTGTGTGTGTGTGTGTGTGTGTGTGTGTGTGTGTGTGTGTGTGTGTGTGTGTGTGTGTGTGTGAATAAAAGTTGATTGATTGAGAGTTGAGAGGCAGGCCGAAGGAGCCAAAGCTCAACCCCGGCAAAGCACAACTAGGTAAACACACACCCTGTGTGTGTATGTATAATTTCAGTTATTTAACTCACGAACTCTTTTTTTTTAATTAATAAACCTATTTACACATCAGTATGTTGCTACCCTAATTTATGTCTAGTTCACTTAGTATTCCCTTCTAGCAGAATGATTTGTCATACTTTATATATGAGTCGAATCTTGTATCTTGCAATATTAAATTTTTAATACAGTGTGAGAGTATATTCTAGTATCTTGTGAGTTAATGAAATAATTACAAGGCTGTAGTTATCTTAAGATATTTTGTAACCTGTCCTCTTAAAAATAACGTCGCTTTCGGCCGTTTGCCCGTATGGCCGAAAGTGGACGTAATTTGAAAATTAAAAAAAAAATTAAAATATATATTTTTTTCAACAACAGTAAGTTAAGGGTCCTCTGGTAGGTTAGGTGGGCAGGAAATTCTCATAAAGTCTCAAAACGTTATGACAAACGTAAATTGAACATTTCCTCTCCTAACCTTACCGAGTAAGCCGGACGACTCAAACAGAAAACGGGCCAGGACGTCACTTTTGTGAGTCGATTTCATTTCATATTACGTCCAAATTTGGCCATAGCGCGCATACGAGCGAAAAGCGACGTTATTTTCGAGAGTGTCTGAACGCTTCACTCATTTCGATGGATCAGAGTTGGGAGATTCGTTACCTGCAGTTATCTGTCATAAGTAACGTTATTAGAGGCTAATTCTGTTTATTACTATATCACATTGTGTTGTGGACGCCTTGAGCTTTCAGCTTACGCTCTTAATGGTGGTGCTTTCTGTTATACGAGGGCTTGTCATTTGCCTTCTTGAAGACCTGATTTTTAGAGTACTGCTCTTTTAATAGAAGAAATTGGGTTGCCTAAATCAGAAAAACTGATTAAGAGTACTTTTTAAAGTGTATTCTAGTTTAAAATGTAGTTCTAATTCATGGACATTTAAATTGCTATTTCAATATCCTACCTGTTATTTTTTTTTTTTGGATTACATCAGAAAGTTTGCTTTAGCTTTTAGGCAGACAATTGCAAAAGAAACAATACGACGCGTTTACATAAGGCATATTGACCATAAGGTTTATACCACTGTGTCTCTATTGTCGTTTAGATAATAAGTCAATAAAATCAGTCAATATTTCTCGAGCACTCCTAGGAGGCAAGAATTTAAACTTTGCAAGGAATAAAAAACTTGTATCTCCTTTATCTTTGTGTAACGGAGTGAACACGTCTGCTGCCCTGGTGTGGTTCCTGTCTGGGGAGGCGCAGTGACACACCGCTGCTTGCAAGGCTCCTTCACACTCCTGCCCTCGCTTCTCCTGGCATCTTCATGTTCACCTCTACACTTTAAATTCCTTTATCGCTGTATAGAGCTACACAGGTCCAGACTCTCTCTCCCTTCGTTGTTAAAAGATTTTGTCTCCAATGGAAAGGCAAACGCTAATACGATTGGTTCCAGGGCCATCGCATGAACTGCGAGTTCCGGGGATGACCTTGAAGTTGGTGAAAAAGGCACAGGAACTACAAACCCGGAGACCACCGTGGTCGGGGCCGGAGAAGAACCACCCCATCAAGGGTATGAACGACCCCAGCCTCCTGAAGCAGAGCCTGGGCCGCACTACCCTCGGGAGGTGGACGTCCCGGTACCGCACCTACGGGTTCCTGACAGAGATAGTCACAGCCCTCTTTCACCCGAGGCCGCCTCCCCTCAAGACCAAGCAGAAGGAAGAGTGGTAATGATTAAATACAACAATTATTATTATAATAATAATAATTATTATAATATAAACAATTAATAATTATCACTCTTCTATATATATATATATATATATATATGTATATATGATCGATGTTTCATTCGGGAATCTTAATTTCTTAATTTTAAAATGAATAGGATAACCATTCACATTTCATATAATAAACATCTTGTATCAGATTCTTTACTTTAAAATGCACGACGTTTCAAATACTTCTCGTGTTCATCATCAGATCTAATAGAAAAAAAGTCACAATAAAATAACTAGCAAACAAAGAACTCATACTGAACAAAATTACCAATCAAAAGAAAATGAGATATAAAACGACACTGGTTATAAAACAAAACACTTAAGCTTACTTAAGGTGATCAAATCGAATAAAACTTTATAACTGTCACATGGATAATGTAAATAATTAACTAATAAAACAAACCAATGCTGTTAAACTTACGTGATGTGATCAAACGAAGTGAAACTTGATAATTAACACATGAAAAATCAACACTATTGCAACAATTATCATAATGACTTCTTCTATATGAATTATAATAATCACTTACAGATAATGTATATAAAACACAAGCAAAATACAAAACAATTGTAAAATACTGGCCAAAAAACTTATGAAAACCTAAGTATCAAACAAAACTAAATATCAAAAAATTTATTGTAGATCTTAGAACTAAAACAAAATACAATATCAACACTTGAAATAAGCAAAAAAAAAAAAAAAATCATGGTAAACTAAAGAAAAGTTAAAAAACAAACCACCAGCATGAACTATAAATCCAATTACATGGCCTACTGTGCATTATACAGTGTACAAGTGAGATTAGAAATCATTGTCATGAGTTTAATCATTCTCTGCTGGAATCCGATTTTAAGAATACACTCAGCTCAGTCATATTACACTGAGCTGAGTGTAAAATTCTAGACACTTGTATCAATGGTCAGTCGGATTTGAGAATATTGAAATCCGAATATATATGGAAGCTGTGGCCTCTGTTATGTAGCTACTTTTCGGCCGTTCAATTGAACACTGTATAATGTACGGTAGACCTTGTAATTTGATTTATAGTTCATGCATGCGTTTTTTTAATTTCTGTTTAGTTTACCATGATTTGTCGATTTGTTTTTGTCTACTTATTTCAAGTGCTGATATTGTATATTGTTTTATTTCTTTAATTAAGATGTTCAATAAATTTCTGGTGTTAAGGTTTGTTTGATATTTATGTTTACATAAGTATTTTGGCTAGTATTTTACAATTGTTTTCTATTTTGCTTACGATTTATATACATTTTTTGTAAGTAGGAAGTTATTCTTATAATTGTTGTATTAGCGTTGATTATCCATATTATAATTATCTAGTTTCACTTCGTTTTATTACTTCACGTAAGTTTAATACAGTTGGTTTGTTTTATAAATTAATTTTCAATAATATTTATTGAATTAGCTTTTATCCATGTGACAGGTATAAAATTTTATTCGAGTTCATCACTTTAATTAAGTAAGCTTAAGTGTTTTGTTTTACAACCAGTGTCGTTTGATATCTCTCTTCTTCTGATAGGTAATTTTAATCAGTATTAGTTCTTTGTTTGCTAGTTATTTTATTGTGACGTATTTTTTATTTTAGATCTGATTGTGAATACAAGAAGTATTCGAAACGTCATGCTTTTTTAAAGTAAAGAATCTGAAAAAAGATGTTTATTATATCAAAGTTTTCCTATTCATTTAATATATATATATATATATATATATATATATATATATATATATATATATATATATATATATATATATATATATATATATATATATATGTTCGTTTATTTCAAAATCTCTAATTTCCGAAAGTTCTTCGCCGATTGCTTTGAAATTTTTACACAACGTTCCATTCGAATACGCGAGTGTTTTTATACCTATTATATAGATGCCACACCTGTGACAGGTAAAAACACAGTTTTTCGTGTTTGTTGCACGCAAAAGCAACACATGCTATACTAAATTCGTTACGATTCCATTTCAATGTTTCCGATTGCATTGATAAATTGCATTTTCATAGATTTCGATTTATGTTCATTTTGATTTAATTATTTTGTGTGACATTGCATTGGAATTGAGCTGTGTTGTTTACTTTACCGTTCATTTCGTGAGTCTAGTTTATTTTTTTATTTTTTTCATTTCGTTTCTTTTAACTGATCTTATTTTTCTGTGATAGAAACATCAGATTATTTGATAAATACAGGCGACTGGAAGGTCAATTCACGTATTTTTTTATAGCGTCTGAGACAGTCGACCTTTGGGCTAGGAGTACCGTGAATTTTTCTAATAATTGGGTTCCAGCCTCGATGACATCAGAGACCCGAGGGCTGTCAATTTCTTGTTTCAGCGCCTCTGTGTGGCGATCCAGAGGGGAAACACCATCATGTGTTCCCACGCCCCATCATGTGTTCCCACGCCCCATCATGTGTTCCCACGCCCCATCATTTGGTCCCACGCCCCATCATTTGGTCCCACGCCCCATCATGTGTTCCCACGCCCCATCATGTGTTCCCACGCCCCATCATGTGTTCCCACGCCCCATCATGTGTTCCCACGCCCCATCATGTGTTCCCACGCCCCATCATGTGTTCCCACGCCCCATCATGTGTTCCGACGCTCCATCAAGTGTTCCCACGCCCCATCATGTGTTCCCACGCCCCAACATGTGTTCCCACGCCCCATCAAGTGTTCCCACGCCCCATCATGTGTTCCCACGCCCCATAATTTGTTACCCACTCCCACATCATTTTAAACACTCATATCATGTATTTGCCGGAGCACTCACTGTGTATCTCTCTGCTTGAGCTCTGAGCTGGCGGGCTCCGGTCTCTCTCACCTCAGCGACAGGCTCGTCCATCAAACAACCCGAGACGAGAAATGTTCTGGTAAAAATGTCTTCTACAATAAAGATCCCTAAGGCAGCACTTCCTGGGCTTATTTCTGCGAGTATCTAACAACTGCAGGGTCTTGCAGAAGCATGCGATAGTATCTATGAGAATTTCCAAGGTGGGCGGGGTGGTGGTTTCCCTGGCAACGCGAGTGATCAATATGGTTGCAGGGTGCGCTCTGGTGATCAATACTGGCCCACATGGAGAGACTTGCCCGGGAACGCGACGTGGCCCTGCTCGCTTTTGATTGGCTAAACGCCGCCCTTGCGCCGTCTGAGGGATTTATTCCTCGTTGATACCAGGATAGCAATTTGGATTTGAACGTGCAATGATTTTTGGACTCCTCGACCTTTGGCGATTTTCCCCGATTGGTCACTCAGTAGAAGGACAAATGATGTTGTTTAGCAACGTGCTGCTAAGGTGTTTAGGGAGTATCTGCGACTCAATCCCTTGCATAGTGTAGGACTTGAAGACGCTTTAACTGCCCCACGGAAGCGACCCCAGAAGGTAGGGATCGTGAGTGTGGCACCGGAGCGGGTGTGTGCCACCAGGGCAGGTGTGGCACCGGGGCGGGTGTGGCACCGGGGCGGGTTTGTGCCACCAGGGCAGGTGTGACACCAGGGCGGGTGTGGCACCGGGGCGGGTGTGGCACCGGGGCGGGTGTGGCACCAGGGCGGGTGTGGCACCAGAGCGGGTGTGGCACCAGGGCGGGTGTGGCACCAGGGCGGGTGTGGCACCAGGGCAGGTGTGGCACCAGGGCAGGTGTGGCACCAGGGCGGGTGTGGCACCAGGGCGGGTGTGGCACCGGGGCGGGTGTGGCACCAGGGCGGGTGTGGCACCAGGGCGGGTGTGGCACCAGGGCGGTTGTGGAACCAGGGCGGGTGTGGCACCAGGGCAGGTGTGGCACCAGGGCAGGTGTGGCACCAGGGCGGGTGTGGCACCAGGGCGGGTGTGCCACCAGGGCAGGTGTGGCACCAGGGCAGGTGTGCCACCAGGTCGGGTCAGCACGCTATGGGAGCTGCGAGCAGCCAACACAAAGTTCAAGGAATGAACATTGGATCTTAGTAAAATTCTGGTCACAAGTTCCCGATAACAGAAACCTCACATAAGGATGTGCTGGTAGCCAGGACGGGCGGGGATGTGCTGGTGGACAGGACGGGCCAGGATGAGTTTTTTTTTGTGGGTAGGATGGGTCAGGATGTGCTGGTGGGCAGGATGGGTCGGGATGTGCTGGTGGGCAGGATGGGTCGGGATGTGCTGGTGGGCAGGATGGGTCGGGATGTGCTGGTGGGCAGGATGGGTCAGGATGTGCTAGCAAGACGGGGTGAGGTTAAGTATTGCGTCGTCAGGCAGTGTCTAATCATATATCTCTTCGTGTAAGGAACGTTGATTCCGGAACGTGTGTGATGGGGAAGTTGGCTGGGACCTTGCGGTGGGTGGTTATCTTGAGGTTATCTTGAGGGTATCTTGAGGGTATCTTGAGGGTATCTTGAGGGTATCTTGAGGGTATCTTGAGGTTATCTCGAGATGATTTCGGGGCTTAGCGTCCCCGCGGCCCGGTCCTCGACCAGGCCTCCTTTTTTGTTACACCCCCTCCCAGGAAGCAGCCCGTAGCAGCTGTCTAACTCCCAGGTACCTATTTACTGCTAGGTAACACGGGCATCAGGGTGAAAGAAACATTTTGCCTATTTGTCTCCGCCTCCACCGGGGATCGACCCCGAAACCTCAGGACTACGAATCCGAAGCTCTGTCCACGTAGCTGTCAGGCGCCTTGACAGTTACTTATGGGGTTCCGGTGTTCCGGTGTGAGGGGCGTTACTTATGGGGTTCCGGTGTTCCGGTGTGACGCTGTGAGGGACGTTACTTATGGTGTTCCGGTGTTCCGGTGTGAGGGACGTTACTTATGGTGTTCCGGTGTGACATTGTGAGGGACGTTACTTATGGGGTTCAGGTGTGACGTTGTGAGGGGCGTTACTTATGGTGTTCCGGTGTGAGGGGCGTTACTTATGGTGTTCCGGTGTGAGGGACGTTACTTATGGGGTTCAGGCTATAAATAACGCCCCTAATGTTCAGTCATCACTATGTTATTGCAGTGTTCTGCTGTAGTTCTGTGAAGACCCTTAAGTTAGGGGACAAATATATATAAGGTTGCCTCTAAGAACTTGTGTATATACTATAACAACAGTGATATTACGCTAAGTTGCTTAAAATGTTTATCTATTTACAGTGAACTTTTGAATGTCTTAATTTACTGAGAGTTGTGCGTCTTGTATAACGGTGAATTGCGTAGGTTTAAGTCTCAGATTACAATGTGTTGCGTATGTATGCTTCATGTTCCGCTGGAACGCATATGTATGCTTCATGTTACGCTGGAACGCATATGTATGCTTCATGTTCCGCTGGAACGCATATGTATGCTTCATGTTACGCTGGAACGCATATGTATGCTTCATGTTACGCTGGAACGCATATGTATGCTTCATGTTACGCTGGAACGCATATGTATGCTTAATGTTACGTTGGAACGCATATGTATGCATTTTATATTTCAGTAATCTGTGTATGTGCCTTATATATGCCAATCATATTTAAATATACGTCAATATTAATCTCTCTCTCTCTCTCTCTGTCTCTCTCTCTCTCTGTCTCTCTCTCTCTCTCTCTCTCTCTCTCTCTCTCTCTCTCTCTCTCTCTCTCTCTCTCTCTCTCTCTCTCTCTCTCTCTCTCTCTCTCTCTCTCTCTCTCTCTCTCTCTCTCTCTCTCTCTCTCTCTCTCTCTCTCTCTCTCTCTCTCTCTCTCTCTCTCTCTCTCTCTCTCTCTCTCTCTCTCTCTCTCTCTCTCTCTCTCTCTCTCTCTTCTCCCACTCATTCATTCTATCAAACAGCCTTGTAACCTACCTTCGTATTTTCAGACCTTATGATGACTTCACACTACTCAATACATACGACTCTAAACCCATTATCTTGATGTCAGGACGCATTCGCTGCCGCGCGCTGAACTCTGGCATGAGAGAGAGATCAATTTCCTACGCAAGCACCCACGTGCCTAGTAACCCTCCCCACTCTTCCCCACAACCTTTGTGGGTCTTCCCTCTCCTCTGTCTAACCTGAAGGTTTTATGGTTTTTTGAGTTAACAAGTTTCAGTAGTCAACACTTTACCGTTACCATACCGTACTCTATACGCGGAGTTACAGTTAGTCCGAGGCTGGGTATAGGCGCACCTTATGTCTTAATCTCACAGGTTAGTTTACTTGGGATGTGAAAAAAGCCTACTAGCTGACACTTGCAAACTCCGGGTGAACTTTGACGATATCTTTTAGTATCCATGAGAGACATTTAATGTTATAAGCTCCACGTATCTCATGTAATGTGTGTGAGATCATGACCCAGTTCTTATTCGTTGAGTTTGCACTTGGAGTGCTCAGGATTAGGAGATTCGTCCTAATCGAATTCGAAAGTAGCCACCTGCCACAGGTAACGGCAACTTAACGTGATCATGGCAACAACTGTTTCGCATAGTCCGGTGAATGGTTTGTGCTGCTCATAGGTTTCGCGTCTAAATAAATCGTAGTTGATTATATTAGTGGTTTAAGGCCTTCGAGAGTCAGAAATTCCTCTCCTATCAGACCAGTGTTTGGAATAATATAGCCTTGACAACAGAGATGGGGATACCGAAGTTTAATTCAACTTCATCCTTGTTACACGCTAATTTGGCTTTAATATCTGCCATTATGGTTGGTTATATTTATGCGAGTTGGTATCCATATAGAGATTCTACAAACCCTTTGAGTGCAGCTAGTTGTAGTGCAGCTAGTTGTAAAGTAGCTAGTTGTAGTGTAGCTAGTTGTAGTGTAGCTAGTTGTAGTGCAGCTAGTTGTAGTGCAGCTAGTTGTAGTGTAGCTAGTTGTAGTGTAGCAAGTTGTAGTGTAGCTAGTTGTAGTGCAGCTAGTTGTAGTGTAGCTAGTTGTAGTGCAGTTAGTTGTAGTGTAGCTAGTTGTAGTGTAGCTAGTTGTAGTGCAGCTAGTTGTAGTGTAGCTAGCTCTGTTCGTGTAAAGTTCAGCCAGTAACCAATAGTTCCATAAGCCAAAAGTCCAATGAACCAATAGTTCCATGAATCAACGGTGTCATGAATCAACGGTGCCACAATCCAACAGTGTCATGAACCAATGAAACAACAGGGCCATAAACCAACAGCACCATGAACCAAAAGTACCATTAACAGCACCATTAACCAACAGCACCATTAACCAACAGCACCAATAACCAACAGCAGCATTAACCAACAGCACCATTAATCAACAGCACCATTAACCAACAGCACCATTAACAGCACCATTAACCAACAGCACCATTAACCAACAGCACCATTAATCAACAGCACCATTAACCAACAGCACCATTAACCAACAGCACCATTAACCAACAGCACCATTAACAGCACCATTAACCAACAGCACCATTAATCAACAGCGCCATTAACCAACAGCACCATTAACCAACAGCACCATTAATCAACAGCACCATTAACCAACAGCACCATTAACCAACAGCACCATTAATCAACAGCACCATTAACCAACAGCACCATTAACCAACAGCACCATTAACCAACAGCACCATTAATCAACAGCACCATTAATCAACAGCACCATTAACCAACAGCACCATCAACAGCACCATTAACCATCAGCACCATTAACCAACAGCACCATTAACCATCAGCACCATTAACCAACAGCACCATTAATCAACAGCACCATTAATCAACAGCACCATTAACCATCAGCACCATTAACCAACAGCACCATTAATCAACAGCACCATTAACCACCAGCACCATTAACCGACAGCAGTATTAACCAACAGCACCATTAACCAACAGCACCATTAACATCACCATTAACCAAAGCACTATTAATCAACAGCACCATTAACCAATAGCACCATTAACAGCACCATTAACCATCAGCACCATTAACCAACAGCACCATTAACCAACAGCACCATTAACTAACAGCACCATTAACAGCACCATTAACCAACAGCACCATTAACCAACAGCACCATTAACCAACAGCACCATTAACAGCACCATTAACCAACAGCACCATTAACCAACAGCACCATTAACCAACAGCACCATTAACAGCACCATTAACCATCAGCACCATTAATCAACAGCACCATTAACCAACAGCACCATTAACAGCACCATTAACCGACAACAGCATTAACCAACAGCACCATTAACCAACAGCACCATTAACCAACAGCACCATTAATCAACAGCACCATTAACCAACAGCACCATTAACCAACAGCACCATTAATCAACAGCACCATTAACCAACAGCACCATTAACCAACAGCACCATTAACCAACAGCACCATTAATGAACAGCACCATTAACCAACAGCACCATTAATCAACAGCACCATTAACCAACAGCACCATTAACCGACAACAGCATTAACCAACAGCACCATTAACCGACAACAGCATTAACCAACAGCACCATTAACCAACAGCACCATTAACCAACAACCATGAACCAATTAGCCTGGCACACACTGCGTAACTGGCTCAGAGGACCATGAAAGTACTGCAGTGGGTGGCCCAAACTTGGATCAATAAGACACGAGACTTCCAAGTTTTCACCCACTTGATGTTGGGGTGCGGGTTGTCGTCCAGGTCCTCTGCACCTGTCGTCTCTCATGGCACGACCTCCAGGACCTCAGTAGTGTGGTCGTCCAGGTCCTCTGCACCTGTCGTCTCTCATGGCACGACCTCCAGGGCCTCAGTAGTGTGGTCGTCCAGGTCCTCTGCACCTGTCGTCTCTCATGGCACGACCTCCAGGGCCTCAGTAGTGTGGTCGTCCAGGTCCTCTGCACCTGTCGTCTCTCCTCCCATGGCACGACCTCCAGGGCCTCAGTAGTGTGGATGGCCTTCTGTGATCTCAGTAGTGTGGATGGCCCTCTGTGATCTCAGTAGTGTGGATGGCCCTCTGTGATCTCAGTAGTGTGGATGGCCCTCTGTGATCTCAGTAGTGTGGATGGCCCTCTGTGATCTCAGTAGTGTGGATGGCCCTCTGTGATCCCAGTAGTGTGGATGGCCCTCTGTGATCTCAGTAGTGTGGATGGCCCTCTGTGATCTCAGTAGTGTGGATGGCCCTCTGTGATCCCAGTAGTGTGGATGGCCCTCTGTGATCTCAGTAGTGTGGATGGTCCTCTGTGATCTCAGTAGTGTGGATGGCCCTCTGTGATCTCAGTAGTGTGGATGGCCCTCTGTGATCTCAGTAGTGTGGATGGCCCTCTGTGATCTCAGTAGTGTGGATGGCCCTCTGTGATCTCAGTAGTGTGGATGGCCCTCTGTGATCCCAGTAGTGTGGATGGCCCTCTGTGATCTCAGTAGTGTGGATGGCCCTCTGTGATCTCAGTAGTGTGGATGGCCCTCTGTGATCTCAGTAGTGTGGATGGCCCTCTGTGATCTCAGTAGTGTGGATGGCCCTCTGTGATCTCAGTAGTGTGGATGGACCTCTGTGATCTCAGTAGTGTGGATGGCCCTCTGTGATCCCAGTAGTGTGGATGGCCCTCTGTGATCTCAGTAGTGTGGATGGCCCTCTGTGATCTCAGTAGTGTGGATGGCCCTCTGTGATCTCAGTAGTGTGGATGGCCCTCTGTGATCTCAGTAGTGTGGATGGCCCTCTGTGATCTCAGTAGTGTGGATGGCCCTCTGTGATCCCAGTAGTGTGGATGGCCCTCTGTGATCTCAGTAGTGTGGATGGCCCTCTGTGATCTCAGTAGTGTGGATGGACCTCTGTGATCTCAGTAGTGTGGATGGCCCTCTGTGATCTCAGTAGTGTGGATGGCCCTCTGTGATCCCAGTAGTGTGGATGGCCCTCTGTGATCTCAGTAGTGTGGATGGCCCTCTGTGATCTCAGTAGTGTGGATGGCCCTCTGTGATCTCAGTAGTGTGGATGGCCCTCTGTGATCCCAGTAGTGTGGATGGCCCTCTGTGATCTCAGTAGTGTGGATGGCCCTCTGTGATCTCAGTAGTGTGGATGGCCCTCTGTGATCTCAGTAGTGTGGATGGCCCTCTGTGATCTCAGTAGTGTGGATGGTCCTCTGTGATCTCAGTAGTGTGGATGGCCCTCTGAGATCTCAGTAGTGTGGATGGCCCTCTGTGATCCCAGTAGTGTGGATGGCCCTCTGTGATCTCAGTAGTGTGGATGGCCCTCTGTGATCTCAGTAGTGTGGATGGCCCTCTGTGATCCCAGTAGTGTGGATGGCCCTCTGTGATCCCAGTAGTGTGGATGGCCCTCTGTGATCTCAGTAGTGTGGATGGCCCTCTGGGATCTCAGTAGTGTGGATGGTCCCTCTGCCATCACTGGCCCCAAGTGAACACAGGGAAGTGTCACTAACTCTCCGTGAAATACTAGTTTCAGTACTAGTTGAACTATCTGCCTCACGAAGGGAATATTTATCTTAAGCTAAGACTTCACATGTCAGCATGTTTTAGAGCGGGATGGTAATATACCGTAAAGGTTTAATATTACACTGGCTTAGAACTAAAGCTCCAAAATAACCAATTTATGCATTTAAATACTCAGCATTACAGCATAAGGAGATGGGAATGATAAATATTTTCTGACTTGAGCATAGTTTTGGGATTAAGTTGTATTTTGACGTAATTCAATTTTGCGTTGTGTTGTGTATCTTTCATATGAATGTTGTTAATGTATGTTTGATAGACTATGAAAGTCATATATTGAGTTATGAGGAAATAAACACCAATCATCCAACAACAATAGAGTGGTGGTACAAGGAAAATCGCTCGTTGTTTAGTGTATAAACATTTAAAACATGCTTCTAAGCAATCAGATTTTTGTTCAGAACTCGGTCGTTTACCGAGTTGCGACCGTATACAAATACAAATATACGGTTGACATCATATTACAAAAAAATTTGAAAATAGTTTGGAAAAAAAGGTCGATTTTAAGGACAGATTAATAAAACACTGGAAGTGTTCAATTGACTTGTATTACAATGCTATTGTTCATTATACAAGGTTGTCCCAGTTGGCGCCTCATAATGTTTGATCCTCGCCCCAATGTGTATGCGGAATATTACATTCTCGAGCCTCTAAATATCTATATTTAATTTATTTGATCTCGTGTAGAAATCAAATATAAATTGCAGTTTTCATCTTTGTTTGACATGTAATTTTGTAATTGTCACATTCTGGTGTCTAGTGTAGTCTGTCAGTCATGTGCACTTTCAGTGGGAAGTGTCACTCCCTCTTCTCAGGGGACACCGGTACTTCAGCCCCCCCCTCACCCCGGTGATACAGCCCCCCTCACCCCGGTAGTTCAGCCCCCCTTCACCCCGGTACTACAGCCCCCCTCACCCCGGTACTACAGCCCACCTCACCCCGGTACTACAGCCCACCTCACCCCGGTACTACAGCCCCCCTCACCCCGGTACTACAGCCCACCTCACCCCGGTACTACAGCCCCCCCTCCCCGGTACTACAGCCCACCTCACCCCGGTACTACAGCCCCCCCATCACCCCGGTACTACAGCCCCCCCTCACCCCGGTACTACAGCCCCCCCCCTCACCCCGGTACTACAGGCCCCCTCACCCCGGTACTACAGCCCCAACCCCCCCCCCACCCCTTCGACCATGCAAGCAGCGCTGCAGCCAAACTAATCAATAACGGAAGGTGTTGCAAGGTTGTCGGTGCTTCTGGGTACGGCTTTGTTCCCTCCTTTCCTCTCTCATTCTCTCCCTCATTCCCTCCTTTCCTTCCTCATTCCCTCCCTCCCTACTTGTCTCCCTCCCTGCCTCCCACTACTCCTTCCCTCAATGCGGTACCTTTTGATTCTTTGTCCGAGACCTGTCCCTTCGCTACGTTTCTCTCCTGTTCCATCAAAACCCTTTTCTATCCTAGCGCATCTCACCTGTTCCATCGCACACCATTCCCATCCCACTAGTTTCACCATACACCCCTCCCATCCCACCATACACCCCTCCCATCCCACCAGTCCCACCATACACCTCTCCCATCCCACCAGTCCCACCATACACCCCTCTCATCCCATCATACACCCCTCCCATTCCACCACATCTAGAATAAACCCCCAAACAAAAGGTACCAGATCAAACGTTAATCCTTCTCTGAAGGAAGAGTCATTTTCCTAGCTGACTAATGGGTCAGGACCCACCGGACATTTACTCGACCACTTACGAAACCTGTACATCTTTACATAACGACAGTTTTCTTTACACTTAATAAGACACTTTACGAGCTCGGAAACTTCAGAACCCAAGGTAATTATTGTTCTAAACAACCCGGCAGCGTTTCGTAAGTGGCTGTTTAAGTGCTTCACCCCAGTTTGGACTCCGCTTGTTCATGACATAGGCTACGAGCGTGTCGCACTTAAGTTGATATGATTCACAAAGCACTTACGCGCTCACTTGCGAGATCTGAAGCTCTTATCCGCCATCGTGGTGAAATAATCTGTATTTATTAAACAGTTTACGATGCCATCCTTAGGAGAGACATCCTTTGGGGTGAAGTCGTCTTCGTAGAGCTCCAGAGCTCACAAACTGTTTAGTAAATACACACTATATGACGCCATCATTGAGATAAGAGGTCGTAAGTGGTTTTATATAACTGGATGATTTCAGTGTTGACTCACACTTATTGTCTCGGTATTGACTCACACTTATTGTCTCAGTGTTGACTCACACTTTTTGTCTCAGTGTTGACTGACACTTATTGTGTTAGTGTTGACTCACATTTATTATCTCAGTGTTGACTCACACTTATTGTCTCAGTGTTGACTCACACTTATTATCTCAGTGTTGACTCACACTTATTGTCTCAGTGTTGACTCACACTTATTGTCTCAGTGTTGACTCACACTTATTGTGTCAGTGTTGACTCACACTTATTGTCTCAGTGTTGACTCACACTTATTGTCTCAGTGTTGACTCACACTTATTGTCTCAGTGTTGACTCACACTTATTGTGTCAGTGTTGACTCACACTTATTATCTCAGTGTTGACTCACACTTATTGTGTCAGTGTTGACTCACACTTATTATCTCAGTGTTGACTCACACTTATTGTCTCAGTGTTGACTCACACTTATTGTGTCAGTGTTGACTCACACTTATTATCTCAGTGTTGACTCACACTTATTATCTCAGTGTTGACTCACACTTATTGTGTCAGTGTTGACTCACACTTATTATCTCAGTGTTGACTCACACTTATTGTGTCAGTGTTGACTCACACTTATTATCTCAGTGTTGACTCACACTTATTCAGAAAAGTGCCATATTCAATTATACCTCAATAAAGGACATGGAAATAGATTTTCTGAGAGTTACTAATTGTTCAGTTCAGTATCAACTGTCAAGAGATAATTACTATCGAGTTGAGACCAACAAACAGTAACATTCTGGAGTCTATTGATTCTATTGAATAAACAATAGATAACTATCTCTTCCCATATTATACTTAAGTGACTCGCATGCTCCCTGGGATGGCCACATCCGGCCAGCGGGCCACATCCGGCCAGCGGGCCACATCCGACCAGAGGGCCCCATCCGGCCAGAGGGCCCCATCCGACCAGAGGGCCCCATCCGGCCAGCATGCCACATCCGGCCAGCGGGCCACATCCGGCCCCCCCCCCACCTCCCAACCAAAAGATGCGATACGGCAACAGCAACTTAAAACAAAGTTAATTATTTCCCTTCGAATTTTCTTAAACTCGAGGTTGAACAGTTGATTTGTCTTTCCTGACCGCCGCTCCTTATGGCACCAGAATGTTGTCAGACTGGTAAACCCTCATTACCTTCGCGTGTGCCATGTGCTTTTTTTCAATTTATTTTTGTAGCGCCTTCATTGATGGCTACAAGTTCACTTTTAATTTCTTTAATTTGTTTTACTGAATTTCCTTCAAGAGTCGTGTATATTTTCCAAACTGTGCGCCACAAAATTAGCGAAAGTTTTATTTTATGTAAACATTTGCAACATTTCAGAAAATAACTTTAATACACAAATGTATTATCCTAAAAGCCTTATTTTATCATCGCAAGCTAAGTGAACACTTCTTTCATCGGAGCATTTGCTAAGCTTTGACATTTTTACTCATTTCACAGCATTTCCCTGTGGAAGTACAGTGTTCTTTCTGTCCAACTGTCACATTTCTCTATTCTTCTGAATAATATCAAGCTGATTACCCAAAAATAATCCAAATAAAACTTTTATGTATTTACTGAAAAATTTTCTCATTATATCCCGCGAAGATGTGTAAAGTATTTGATGTGCTCTTCATTCCGAAGCGTTTGGAGACGCCTGCGGCCTAGACCAGCTTATGATAACCCCTGCGGCCTAGATAATCTTAGGATAACAACTGCGACCTACACAAACTTAGGATAACTCCTGCGGCCTAGACCAGCTTAGGATAACCCCTGCAGCTTAGACCAGCTAAAGGATAATAACTGCGGCCTAGATAAACTTAGGATAACAACTGCGACCTTCACAAACTTAGGATAGCTCCTGCGGCCTAGAGTAGCTTATGATAACCCCTGCGGCCTAAATAAACTTAGGATAACTCCTGCGGCCTAGAACAAATTAGGATAATCCCTACAGACTACGAAGAGCGAAGACACAAGCAAAGAGCACTATTAGCAAAGTGTACTATGTGTAAAGTACACCAGTAGCCTCGCTGGACGAGTGACAGTGGACACCAGTAGCCTGGCTGGACGAGTGACAGTGGACACCACTAGCCTCGCTGGACGAGTGACAGTGGACACTAGTAGCCTCGCTGGACGAGTGACAGTGGACACCAGTAGCCTCGCTGGACGAGTGACAGTGGACACCAGTAGCCTGGCTGGACGAGTGACAGTGGACACCAGTAGCCTCGCTGGACGAGTGACAGTGGACACCAGTAGTCTCGCTGGACGAGTGACAACATTACCCAGGATGTCCTTACACTCGTCCGTATCCCCGTAATAGTGGGGTAATAGTATTACCTTCTCCTCCCTACCCTTCCCCCTCCCCCCTTCCCTTGCCCCTCCTCCCTTCCCCCTTCTCCCTTCCCCCTTCACGCGAGTGCGAGAATGTGGTGTGTGAGTGTTGGCTCGCTGGCCTTGCGTGCGTGGGTGCGTGCAATTACTGTGACTCTGTCTTGCTTGTCATTAATTTAGCGCAACTTGTTATATGTGTGTGCGTGTGTGTGTGTGTGTGTGCGTGTGTGTGTGTGTGCGTGCGTGTGCGTGTGTATGCGTGTGTGTACTCACCTATTTGTACTCACCTATTTGTGGTTGCAGGATCGAGCATTGACTCTTGGATCCCGTTTTTCCAGCCATCGGTTGTTTACAGCAATGACGCCTGTTCTCATTTCCCAATCATACCTAATTTTAAAATTATGAATAGAGTTTGCTTCCACAACCTGTTCCTGAAGTGCATTTCATTTTTCCACTACTCTCACGCTAAAAGAAAACTTCCTAACATCTCTGTGATTCATCTGAGTTTCCAGTTTCCACCCATGTCCCCTCGTTCTGTTATTATTACGTGTGAACATTTCATCTATTTCCACTTTGTCAATTCCCCTGAGTATTTTATATGTTCCTATCATATCTCCTCTCTCCCTTCTTTTCTCTAGTGTCGTAAGGTTCAGTTCCTTCAGACGCTCTTTATAACCCATCCCTCGCAACTCTGGGACAAGCCTCGTCGCAAACCTCTGAACCTTCTCCAGTTTCCTTATGTGTTTCTTCAGGTGGGGGCTCCATGATGGCGCGGCATACTCTAAGACTGGTCTCACCTAGGCAGTGTAAAGCGCCCTAAAAGCCTCCTCACTTAGGTTTCTGAATGAAGTTCTAATTTTCGCAGGTGTAGAGTACGCTGCTGTCGTTATCCTATTAATATGTGACTCAGGAGTTAGATTAGGAGTTACGTCCACTCCCAGGTCTCTTTCTCGAATCGTTACAGGTAGGCAGTTCCCCTTCACTGTGTACTGTCCCTTTGGTCGCCTATCACCTGATCCCATTTCCATAACTTTACATTTACTCGTGTTGAACTCCAGTAGCCATTTCTCTGACCATTTCTGTGTGTGTGTGCGTGTGTGTGTGTGAGCGCTCACGTGCGTGTATGCGTGTGTTGGTATTCCATGGATGGTAATGCGTGTTGCTACATAATTACCTTCGCGTGTGGAGGTGTCAGACTGAACAGGGGTTCCGCCGACCTCCACAACACTCATTACTCCCCTGCCACCACCCGCCCCCTGCCACCACCCGCCCCCTGCCACCACCCGTCCCCTGCCACCACCCGCCCCCTGCCACCACCCGTCCCTGCCACCACCCGCCCCCTGCCACCACCCGCCCCCTGCCACCACCCGTCCCTGCCACCACCCGTCACCTGCCACCACCCGCCCCCTGCCACCACCCGTCCCTGCCACCACCCGTCACCTGCCACCACCCGTCCCCTGCCACCACCCGCCCCCTGCCACCACCCGCCCCCTGCCACCACCCGTCCCTGCCACCACCCGTCACCTGCCACCACCCGCCCCCTGCCACCACCCGTCCCTGCCACCACCCGCCCCCTGCCACCACCCGCCCCCTGCCACCACCCGTCCCTGCCACTACCCGTCACCTGCCACCACCTGTCCCCTGCCACCACCCGCCCCCTGCCACCACCCGTCCTCTGCCACCACCTGTCCCCTGCCACCACCCGCCCCCTGCCACCACCCGCCCCCTGCCACCACCCGTCCCTGCCACCACCCGTCACCTGCTACCACCCGTCCCCTGCCACCACCCGTCCCCTGCCACCACCCATCCCCTGCCACTACCCGCCTCCTGCCACCACCCGTCCCCTGCCACCACCCATCCCCTGCCACTACCCGCCTACTGCCACCACCCACTACAGTCTAGTACAACTTAAGCAAAAGCTGTGTAATTCCAGTCGTGTAGTACAGCATTTCTTTACCATTCACCTCTGTCATTCCGTTTCTCAACTGTCGATCAAATGGTGTGTGTGTGGGGGGGGGGAGAATAAATATTGGAAGCCCAAAATCAGATCAAATGATAACACAAATTATCACAAGGAATATTTTACAGAAAATCCGTGACAAAAGATTTTTTAATTGAAGGGAAGGTGCACGTAACTGTGGCACGAGGGAAGACCTTGTTGACACGACCAGAGGGACGACCCGTGTCAGTGGACGCCTGGTTGACACGACCAGAGGGACGACCCGTGTCAGTGGATGCCTGGTTGACACGACCAGAGGGACGACCAATGTGTCAGTGGACGCCTGGTTGACACGACCAGAGGGACGACCCGTGTCAGTGGACGCCTGGTTGACACGACCAGAGGGACAAGTGTCAGTGGACGCCTGGTTGACACTACCAGAGGGACGACCCGTGTCAGTGGACGCCTGGTTGACACTACCAGAGGGACGACCAATGTGTCAGTGGACGCCTGGTTGACACGACCAGAGGGACGACCAATGTGTCAGAGGACGCCTGGTTGACACGACCAGAGGGACAAGTGTCAGTGGACGCCGGGGAATGACACGTCGTCGTGCGTGTGTGTGTTCGTGAGAGCAATGTGCAGTAGACGTGATGAGAGAACACGTGGGTGAGGAGTCGCTACAGTAGTCCACCCACGGCCAGAAAGGCGGACTCCAGGAGCTAACAGTTCCATCCCCCAGACTCAAATAATAAATACACACAAACAAACACTAAGAGCCCGGGTTTGATTCCCGACCGGGACAGAACAAAATTGGCAGGGTTTCTTTTACCTGTTGTTCCTATTCACCTAGCAGTAAATAGGTACCTGGGAGTTAGACAGCTGCTACGGGCTGCTTCTTGGGGATGTGTGTGTGTGAGAGAGAGATATATATGCAGTAGCAGATATGAAGAAAAATTAGGAAATCAGTATATTTAGGAACCGACTTTTAGAAAGGCAGGGGTCCAAAAGGTAACAGCTCGATACTGCAGGCACAAATACCAAATACATACACCACACACACACACACACACACACACACACACACACACACACACACACACACACACACACACAAAGGTCATTCAAGATGACCTAGAAAAACAGAAGGAATGGCCCAACAAATGGCTGTTAGAGTTTAACCAGAGCAAATGTAAAGATTTGAAAATAGGTGAAGGTAGCAAGAGGCCAGTTACATGATACGATTTACGAGATGAAATTCTTCAAGAATCGGAGAAAGAGAAAGACCTGGGGGTTGATATCACGCCAGACCTGTCCCCTGAAGCCCACATCAAGAGGAAATCATCTTTAACATATGCCAGGTTGGCGAACAAAAGAAGAATCTTTAAAAACTTGTGTAAGGAATCATTCAGAACCTTGTGTACCACATAAGTCAGACCAGTCCTGAAGTATGCAGCTCCAGCATGGAGTCCGTATCTCGTCAAGTACCAGACTAAATTGGAGAAGGTTCAGAGGTTTGCCACCACTCTAGTACCCAGGCTGAGGGGTATGAGCTTCGAGGAGAGACTACGGGAGTTAAACCTCACGTTGCTGTAAGACATGACATGGAAGAGTTAAGGGAGACATGATAAGCACATACAAGATTGGGAGAGGAATTGATACGGTGGATAATGATAATTTATTTAACACAGGGGGCAACCAACGCACAAGGGGACACAGGTGGAAACTGAGTGCCCAAATGAGCCACAGAGATATTAGAAGGAACTTTTTTAGTGTCAGAGTAGTTAACAAATGGAATGCATTAGGCAATAATGTGGTGGAGGCAGAATCCACCACATCACAGTTTCAAAAGTAGATATGATAGAGCCCAATAGATTCAGGAACCTGTACACCAGTTGATTGACAGTTGAGAAGCGGGACCAAAGAGCCAAAGCTCAACCCCCGCCAGCACCCCTAGGTGAGTGTAGACAGTGTCACACCAACAAAGAAGCGAGACAAGAGTTTATGTACACTCAATATTATGACAGATAATTATAACGGACCAACATGTACACCTGCAGATGGCAGCCAATAACACTGTAATCACAACACCAGCTCACATAATGCTACACTGCGTAAGGCGAACGATCAATAAGGACTACACAGGGATGAAAAATTCAGCCAATAAGGGCCACTGTGGGCGGAGCTTAGGTTCCTCATCTGCCAATCAATATATGCCTCGTTCGAACCCCACCTCTTTACTGGCCAATGAGACGCCGTACGAAAGAGTGTTATTTGATAATTGAGACGAGTGCTTTGTAGGCCACTGTATATATTTATTATGAGTTGTGTCGGCTTCTGATACAGCCGCTAAAATCCTACCGTAAGAAAATGACCTCACCGACAGTGTAACACAAAGGCCTTATTTGCTGTTACTTTAGTGTTGTCACAGCATGACGAACATAGTGCTATACTGCTGGTTCTTAGGCCGATCTCACGATATGACAAGTCCTAAACTTTGACTGGATTTGTCTAACTTGCTTGGTACAAACATGGACACTCCTCATAATATATCAATAGTGTGACTCAGTGGTCCAAGCAAGTGATAGTTTCATGAAGCTTTCAATTTGAGTAAATCACAGGACTGTTAACGATTATCTTGAGATGATTTCGGGGCTTTAGTGTCCCCGCGGCCCGGTCCTCGACCAGGCCTCCACCCCCAGGAAGCAGCCCGTGACAGCTGACTAACACCCAGGTACCTATTTTACTGCTAGGTAACAGGGGCATAGGGGTGAAAGAAACTCTGGCCATTGTTTCTTGCCGGCGTCCGGGATCGAACCCGAGACCACAGGATCACAAGTCCAGTGTGCTGTCCGCTCGGCCGACCGGCTCCCCATAGACGATGCGTCTAAGAGCGTCTAAACTGCTCTGCAGTAAGTGTGAGGACAGGCGGAGTTGTTCCTTGGGTTTGTAATCAAGTTTTCTATCGAATCGGAGACTAAGTTTGGATTAAAATTTCTGGATTGCCATAGGAGTAACGCATGCACTGATAGGTTGATCTTAAGGCTCACATTCCGCCTGCTCCATTAAGAAAAGACAACCTTAGCGACTTTGTGGCATCTTACGGCTATGGTACGAATTGCTGGGGGTCTCTTGAGGCGCCGTTGTTAGTGGTAACCTCAGTCAGGAACCTTAACGGTGAAGGTCTTTGGTTGCCTTAGTGACAAGTTCTTCCAGGAGTTGTCACTAATGTGTACTACCTCCCCGCCCACACTCTACCTCCCCGCCCACACTCTACCTCCCCGCCCACACTCCAACTCCCCGCCCACACTCTTAACTCCCCGCCCACACTCTACCTCCCCGCCCACACTCTACCTCCCCGCCCACACTCCAACTCCCCGCCCACACTCTTAACTCCCCGCCCACACTCTAACTCCTCGCCCACACTCTAACTCTCCGCCCACACTCTTAACTCCCCGCCCACACTCTAACTCCCCGCCCACACTCTAACTCTCCGCCCACACTCTTAACTCCCCGCCCACACTCTAACTCCCCGCCCACACTCTAACTCCCCGCCCACACTCTACCTCCCCGCCCACACTCTAACTCCCCGCCCACACTCTAACTCTCCGTCCACACTCTTAACTCCCCGCCCACACTCTAACTCCCCGCCCACACTCTAACTCCCCGCCCACACTCTACCTTCCCGCCCACACTCTAACTCCTCGCCCACACTCTACCTCCCCACCCACACTCTACCTCCCCGCCCACACTCTAACTCCCCGCCCACACTCTACCTCCCCACCCACACTCTACCTCCCCGCCCACACTCTACCTCCCCGCCCACACTCTAACTCCCCGCCCACACTCTAACTCCCCGCCCACACTCTAAATCAGTACAGGGGCGGGGGTTGGTAGGCTGGCCCCTGACCCTCCATTATAGGGGGGGCGGGGGGGGGAAGCCGTACATGATGCTAATGATCCCCCCCCATCACCCCCCCCCCCACCTGGGGAGCTGGAGATAGACATTATGGACTCCTGAAAAACACATTCCCAAACACAAATCAAACACCTAATGGAAACAGTCTTCGTGTAGGTTCTTTGTCCCAGTGTTGGAGAATATGTGTACACTGTTGTCCCAGTGTTGGAGAATATGTGTACACTGTTATCCCAGTGTTGGAGAAAGTGTACACTGTTGTCCCAGTGTTGGAGAAAGTGTACACTGGCTGTTGTCCCAGTGTACTCACCAAGTTAGACAGTGTAGGAGAATGTGTGCGCTGCCTGCTTGACCTGCCAGTGTGCCAACAGTGTGGGAACGTGTGCATGAAGATCTCTACTTGTAAGAGAGATCTTCACCCGTGTCGCTACTTCGGCGCAGCTTTGTAAACTAACGTTACGAATTGATTAAGTCTAAAAATCCAAGTTTCATCTGAGTGCAAGGTTGAAACAGCAGAGTGGAGAGGGCAACGGGTCCCTCCTCCAACATGAAAGGCTCGTGGCGGAAAAATCAATAGGTAGAACACTATCATTTGAGTGCTGCACCATTCCTATCGACCACGCGCATAGAAAACGGGAATCAAATTCAACGACAGACTACGCTATCCTGCTTCACGCCTCCTGTGCGCACTGCAGTATTGAACGCTCTCCGAGATCATCGATGAGCATCTTAAAAGTTTAGGAGCATGTCATGCCAAAAAAACAAAAACAGTTGACGCTACAAATAAGTTATGACACTGCAAAAATAAATACCTTAAATGAATTATTTGAAAATAATTATTCTTAATTGAATCCAGTTCGACAGAAAGTACCCGATAGCGCATTCATTCCCATCCATGTGCGTCCACACGAGGACTCACAGCCTAGGATGTTGTCAGCTCCTCAGCTCAGCGACGTTTCCAGGGGGGGCAAAACGTGTACTTTGTCGGCACCATTACACATTGTGGTTAACGAATCAGGTTTTATGTAGCCTTGGAACGTCGAATTTAGAGAAGTATTTAGTTGAGGATACGATAAATACTTACGTAGTTGTGCTTGTGGAGGCTGAGCTTCGGCTCTTTGGTGTACAATGGTTAGTAAAGCATCACTATACACTCGAGACTCACCAGGTAAACACAAGGTGGGAAATGATGATGGCCCGAAGCAAGTATTGATCCGTGGGTAAATTGCAGCACAGTCTTTCCATCCACACCCCTTCCCCCCCCCTCTCTATCCTCACTCCCTCTTGATCCATTCTCCACCCTCTCTATCCCTCCCCATCCCTTTATACCCTCCCCCTCCCTCTCTACCCTTCCCCCCCCCCCGCCTTCCGCACTTCCTTACGGAGGGAACGAAAGTAAGGAGAGGGGATGGGTGGGAGGGAGTGTAGGTGGGAGGGAGTGTAGGTGGGAGGGAGCGTGGGTGGGAGGGAGGTAGTTATAAGCGTTAATGAGGATAAGGAAGGAAGTCAAGGAACTTGTCGAAAGGAAACTGGTGAGGGGAAGACTGTCCCCGTATCCCAGCCCAATGTACCGTCCGCGTACCCCAGCTCAATGTACCGTCCGCGTACCCCAGCTCAATGTACCGTCCGCGTACCCCAGCTCCATGTACCGTCCCCGTACCCCAGCTCAATGTACCGTCCCCGTACCCCAGCTCAATGTACCGTCCCCGTACCCCCAGCTCCATGTACCGTCCGCGTACCCCAGCTCAATGTACCGTCCCCGTATCCCAGCTCCATGTACCGTCCGCGTACCCCAGCTCAATGTACCGTCCGCGTACCCCAGCTCCATGTACCGTCCGCGTACCCCAGCTCAATGTACCGTCCCCGTACCCCAGCCCAATGTACCGTCCACCTACCCTTACTCAACGTACCTTCCCTCAGCGTACCTTCCCTCAGCGTACCCTCCCTCAGCGTACCGTTAGCGTACCCTCGCTCAACTGCAAGATGGGTGTTGCTTGTTCATCACTCAAGACCCCACACATATATAGACCAGTAATCTCCCGTAACGGTAAACTAATCGCTGTAAACAAGTAACCCGGAACCACAGAGGGAGACAACAGGCTGGATGACTGCGGTGTCGCGCCGTCCATTATATAAAGACAACAAATGGAACCCTGTGACAAAACATTTGGGCTCGTTGGGTGGTCCCAAGCTTATTGATCTGTGGGTAAATTCTTCCGCACTCCGAGGGTAAGGGGGAGAGGGGGTCCCTGCCCCCCCCCCCCCCGTGGTCCTGGTCACCGCCAATTACGCTGAAGCAGCAACAGTTGATATGCGTTATATATGACCTGTTTTGGCTCGACGCATTTGAGTCTATGTAACCTGTGGGTCTATTTGAGTCTACGTAACCTGTGAGTCTATTTGAGTCTACGTAACCTGTGAGTCTATTTGAGTCTACGTAACCTGTGAGTCTATTTGAGTCTACGTAACCTGTGGGTCTATTTGAGTCTACGTAACCTGTGAGTCTATTTGAGTCTACGTAACTTACTCAGAGCGATGCGTTGTAACCAAGAAGGTGTAAATTTTTATATGAGGGCCAGAATATTAACGCCGTGTTCGATGGCGGTATAATTGTAGTGAATTAAGTCAGAAGAAAGGAATGTCCAGAGAGACCCCGTACACGAGTCCGCAGTCCACTCAGTACTGAAACTGTGAGGGCCGGACTGTACCGTGTACAGGCCACAGAACTGTACCCTGTACAGGCCACAGGACTGTACCGTGTACAGGCCACAGAACTGTACCCTGTACAGGCCACAGGACTGTACCGTGTACAGGCCACAGGACTGCCATAGACCAGATCATCGCCTCACAGGACTTGAGGTGAGTCCTGGATCACTATCACTACTGCACAGCGGTCGGTAGTCACTCAGTGCCAGGCAGAGGTTAATATTATGACGGGTATTATTACCACCATACATCACCAGCAGTGATACTGGTATTACCACCATACACCACCAGCAGTGATACTGGTATTACCACCATACACCACCAGCAGTGATACTGGTATTACCACCATACATCACCAACAGTGATACTGGTATTACCACCATACACCACCAGCAGTGATGGTGGTAATACCAAGAGACCCAAGTCATTAAAGATTCTTACCAAAGACATCACTAAGAGTGGAGAGGACATCAGGTACATCGAGGCATGAACAACGGAGACGCCGCTAACGAGTTCTGGGACCATTAAAGTTCGCCTTCTTAATGATCCTTTAGACAAATAATGGAGCGATTGGCAAAGAAATGTTCATTTCTCGTGTGTTACTAATCAATAGAACATATTTCAATGAATGGTGTTGAGAAAATATATGTGTTTTTGTATTATGTTAGACTGCGAATAACACACACACACACACACACACACACACACACACACACACACACACACACACACACACACACACACACACACACACACACACACACACACACAGAGCACCCAAATGAGCCACAGAGATATTAGAAAGAACTTTTTTTAGTGTCAGAGTGGTTGACAAATGGAATGCATTAAGAAGTGATGTGGTGGAGGCTGACTCCATACACAGTTTCAAGTGTAGATATGATAGAGCCCAATAGGCTCAGGAATCTGTACACCAGTTGATTGACGGTTGAGAGGCGGGACCAAAGAGCCAGAGCTCAACCCCCGCAAACACAACTAGGTGAGGACAACTAGGTGAGTACACACTCACACACACACACACACACACACACACACACACACACACACACACACACACACACACACACACACACACACACACACACACACATACACACACATACACACACACACAGTTTAACACAATCTAGAAAGATGAAAGTAATGTGACGGGACTGTAGTATACAAATGGATGAAGGGTGTACAAAGTGGATACTAATATGGTGTCAAATAAATCAACACAACACCTCAAACAATGTATATATAAATTGGACCAATTTAGATTTCGAAAAAACCTGGGTAAGTGCTGGTTTGGAAACAGGGCTGATCATTTATGAAACAAATTACCGGCTAACATAATAGACCTGCGATCTATGCATTATTTCACACGAAGGTTAGAGGGAGATACAATAATGAGGTGGCGTGGGTATTGACTATCGCACCTTGCATGGGCTAAAAGGCCGCATGTTTACTAGAGAATTAAATTGCATTATTGATCAAACATGCATCATGGAGGCCAGATCCTGATCCTAGACAGAGCTGCGAGTGCTCAAGGCATTCGAAACTGACTGCAAGCAAAACAGGTTTACATCAGGAGACTCATGAGGAGAAGACAGATGAGGAAGAGATACATGAGGAGGAGATACGTGAGGAAGAGACACATGAGGAGGATGAGATCCATGAGCAAAACTGCATCACTTGAGAAAGAAAATGAGGCAGATAATGAGGAAAAGTGTGTGTATTAATATTATATGAGGGAATAAACATATGAGACAGTGTATTATGAGGATCCGTGAGTGAGAGATCATGAGATGAATACCGGTGAAGGAAAAGCGATGAGTGAGAGAGTGAGGGTTGGTGGGCCTCGCGGCTAATACTCACCTTCTTACATACAACTCTATATCTGAAGCCTCACAACTGTGGACTAAACCCTTGTACATATATTGTTACACAGACTCTGTCTGCCTGCCAGTCTTTCTGTCTGTGTGTGTGTGTGTGTGTGTGTGTCTGCCTGTCTGTCTGTGTGTGTGTGTCTGCCTGTCTGTCTGTGTGTGTGCGTGTGTCTGTCTGTCTCTCTCCCTCCCCACCCGTCATGTATCCACATATACACTCCATCAGGTCCTTCCCTTATTCTAGTAGGGCTGTGAAGAGAGGGTTCGAGAGACCTGGTAAGGGGTTTACCAGAGGGGAGAGGGGCTCACCTCAAGTAAACCCCTTACCATTTCCCTCGCTGCCACTCCCCTCTCGTTGGCTCCTGGGCTCAGAGGGGCTTCGTTTCACCTTACAATCCTTAGGAAGGAGAGGGATTGTTTCGAGGAGCCCTAAGGATGGAAAATGTTTGATCTAGCGTCCAGCCACAGACAACCGTAGTTCTGAGGCGTCCAGCCACAGACAGCTGTAGTTCTGAGGCGTCCAGCCACAGACAGCTGTAGTTCTGAGGCGTCCAGCCACAGACAGCTGTAGTTCTGAGGCGTCCAGCCAGAGACAACCGTAGTTCTGAGGCGTCCAGCCACAGACAGCTGTAGTTCTGAGGCGTCCAGCCACAGACAACCGTAGTTCTGAGGCGTCCAGCCACAGACAGCTGTAGTTCTGAGGCGTCCAGCCACAGACAGCTGTAGTTCTGAGGCGTCCAGCCACAGACAACCGTAGTTCTGAGGCGTCCAGCCACAGACAGCTGTAGTTCTGAGGCGTCCAGCCACAGACAACCATAGTTCTGAGGTGTCCAGCCACAGACAACCATAGTTCTGAGGTGTCCAGCCACAGACAACCATAGTTCTGAGGTGTCCAGCCACAGACAACCATAGTTCTGAGGTGTCCAGCCACAGACAACCATAGTTCTGAGGTGTCCAGCCACAGACAGCCATAGTTCTGAGGTGTCCAGCCACAGACAACCATAGTTCTGAGGTGTCCAGCCACAGACAACCATAGTTCTGAGGTGTCCAGCCACAGACAGCCATAGTTCTGAGGTGCCCAGCCACAGACAGCCATAGTTCTGAGGTGTCCAGCCACAGACAACCATAGTTCTGAGGTGTCCAGCCACAGACAGCCATAGTTCTGAGGCGTCCAGCCACAGACAACCGTAGTTCTGAGGCGTCCAGCCACAGACAACCATAGTTCTGAGGTGTCCAGCCACAGACAACCATAGTTCTGAGGCGTCCAGCCACAGACAACCGTAGTTCTGAGGCGTCCAGCCACAGACAACCATAGTTCTGAGGTGTCCAGCCACAGACAGCCATATTTCTGAGGCATCCACCTACAGACAACCAACATTCTCAAGTCATCAGCCAAGAACGGCAGCATTTCTCTAACATGAAGATTAAAACGACAAAATTTCTCTAACATCACCATTAGAACCATAGCATTTATCTAACTCCAGAATTAAAACGGCAGTATTTGTCTAACATCAAGATTAAATTTTAGTGGTGTTGCAGCCGTATGTTGGACGCTCAGTGAAAAGACGACGCGGCAGATCAGATCACATGATCACATTTGTTAATGCAATAATCTCCGTTGAGGTCTGATAAAACCTTTTGTGCACTCTGTAATCCATTAACGTTACCGATCGCAAGATAAGTATGGGGTGCACAATGAACGAGCGGCAACAACGAAACAAAATCAACTTTTGGTTAAACTTATAATGAAGTATAAGTTTAAAGTGAATGCAATAAGTCGTTCTCAAGATAGTGAACGAGAAATTTGACAGAAGAAAGAAAATGAAATTAAGATAAGAAAACCACAAGTTATTCTTATCACGGATACTAAAAAAATATTTACATTTCTTTCAAATTCCCCTTCGAGTTTCAAGTATTGATAAAGTATTAGTGTCAACAACTCAGGAAGGGATACAGTTATCAAGAAGCGCCCCCTTCCCCCGATACTGTTTATCACTCTAATACAGTATATGGAGTGTTGTCTTAACTCACGAAATCTGTTCATGACTAAAGTATACCAACTGATTGGTCAGAAAACTATATTGAAGGCCTCAATAACACTCCGGTGCTATACAGTACTGAGTCTTAAAACCGAACCTGCATAGACAGGCCACTGTGCCGGCGGCCAGGCTCTTGCCATTACAACTTATGTCGTATACTCCACTATAAATCTTAATGCCTTTTATTGTAGTTTAGCAAGTGCTCTTTAAGTCAGTTTCCACAACGACCAACGTGCATAGTCTACCACACGAGTCTGGAGCCTCCATAGTCTACCACACGAGTCTGGAGTCTCCATAGTCTACCACACTAGTCTGGGACCTCTATAGTCTACCACACGAGTCTGGGACCTCCATAGTCTACCACACAAGTCTGGGGCCTCTATAGTCTACCACACGAATCTGGGGCCTCCATAATAAGGCCAGTTGGTGAGTGAGAAGTCGACCACAATAAATTTTTGTATGTAAATGGGGCTCAAAAATGGAGGGTTGTGCCAGTGAGTGAGGAGCTGGGACGGCTGGGCTTGCAACACTGAGAGGAGCGTTCAGCGTGCATGAGAGGTGTTCGTGCAACAAAGATGGGCGAGGGCATGCAATAGGAAGCAACATGCAGTAGGAATGATCATGCAACGTGAATGGAAATGCAACACTGATGAACATGTAACAGAGATGATCAGGCAACAGCGATGAGTACGCAAAAATATTCGCATGCAACAGTGATGGGCATGCAACAGTGATGGGCATGCAACAGTGATGGGCATGCAACAGTGATGGGCACGCAACAGTGATGGGCATGCAACAGTGATGGACATGCATCAGGAATGAGCATGCAACAGTGATGGACATGCAACAGTGATGGGCATGCATCAGGAATGAGCATGCAACAGTGATGGCATGCAACAGGGACGGGCATGCAACAGTGATGGGCATGCAACAGGGATGGGCATGCAACAGTGATGGGCACGCGAAAGTGATGGGCATGCAATGGTGATGGGCATGCAACAAGAACGGGCAGGCAACAGTGATGGGCACGCAACAGTGATGGGCATGCAATGGTGATGGGCATGCAACAGTGATGGGCAGTGATGCAACAGGAACGGGCATGCAACAGTGATGGGCATGCAACAGGGATGGACATGCAACAGTGATGGGCATGCAACAGTGATGGGCATGCAACAGGGATGGGCATGCAACAGTGATGGACATGCAACAGTGATGGGCATGCAACAGGGATGAACACGCAACAGTGATGGGCATGCAACAGTGATGGGCAGTGATGCAACAGGAACGGGCATGCAACAGTGCTGGGCATGCAACAGGGATGGACATGCAACAGTGATGGGCATGCAACAGTGATGGGCATGCAACAGTGATGGGCATGCAACAGTGATGGGCATGCAACAGGGATGGGCATGCAACAGTGATGGCCATGCAACAGTGATGGGCATGCAACAGTGATGGGCATGCAACAGTGATGGGCATGTAACAGTGATGGGCATGCAACAGGGATGAACACGCAACAGTGATGGGCATGCAACAGGAATGAGCATGTAACAGTGATGGGTATGCAGCAGTGATAGTCATGCAACAGGAATAAACATACAAGTGGATGGTCATGCACGAATGGTAGACTTGTAAAACCAAGGAGTCAGGCAATACTCGCCAGTGTCGAGCAGCAATAGATAAAGTTAGATGTGAGGGGGGAGAGGGGGATGTCAGTGAAGGAGGCAGCTAGCAGTGAGTGGATCCTCTGTGCAGTTTATATCAACTGTCGGCTGGACAAAGATTGAGCCTAAAGTGCAGTATGTTATATTGATAGCTGCCATGTCTTTCATGGAGATTATGATATGAATGCAAAACACGACGTCCATCTGACTATGGCGGAGATGACAACTCTAGTGTTAGAAAACTTTTTTGTCCTGGTTTAAAGTAATCGAGATTAGTGATCTGTTGTTTTTGCTGACAAGGGACAGTTGTAAACATGATAACTGGTCGGGGAGTGAATGGAAATTATTGTGATATAACTATACAGTTTTAAGCACCTCTTGCTTAAAAATCCTGGAGTCAAAAGGATCGACAGGCCTTGCTCTCGCAGTCCTTATTCGTACCGAAAATAAGGATCTTGGGGACCTTTAAGGACCATTTGCCCTTTCGCTGTGCACGCTGAGCTGCAGCTGTGTTATGATATGAAAGATGTACCTCGGAACTGTTTTTTAAGAAGCATTAACATTTGTGTAACTTGCTTCAGAATATTGTTACTTGTTAAGTTAAACGAATTATGGGATTCAGTTCCTGAACACATTGTGTGCCTCTGTGACTCTTTCCACAACCGCCTACGGGATGGGTATGGGGGGCATAATAAAGAAAGAAATTGAATTGAGCTATGAATTAAGGGCACTTGTGTGTACAGAAACAATAATTAGCAACAAATATCAAAGACAATTTAAAATATAGTGTCATATAATCTGTTGTGCGGGGAGTAGATATCAAGAGAATGTCATGTATATTAGTGATATTGTTCACTCACAAATGTTGCCTGAAATAAATGGATTGGAACGAGCTTTCATTATTTGAATTGTTGACATCAAAAACATTCTTGACATCATCAATTCCCTCACATTTGTTTAAATTTCCATTTACAGCCCCTCGGTCTTCTATCGTGTATCAACAAATGTTTCAGAAAACTGAAAGTTCATTTAACTGTCTGTAATATTGGCTGCATTATTCATTATAGCAACCGAAAAAAATCTGATAAATTTTTGTTTGGTTGCTAAGTGAGAAATCCAGCCTTTGTAAGGTGAGACGCAGCCGGCCGCGTGTTATGTAGACTTACATTAGACACAGCGACACACGATGGTGTTGAGGTATTGAGAGTAATGTAAGACGCAGACTGTTGGCACATACCTTGGTGTCAGCTTCCTTGGTCAGGTCATCGGGCTCTGGGCACTCCTTGGCCTCCTCTACCTCCACCTTAACCTCTGCTTCGCTTCGAGTATCTTCGCCTTCCGCCGCCGACAATGACCCGGCTACCGACCCCACCTCACCCTCAGACTCTTCGCCGGAAATCTTAGGCGGCCGACCGCGCCTTCTCTTGGCGCCGTAAGTGGCTGAGGGTGAAAGTGGCGGCCTCTTAAGTGGTGGCGGGTCGCCAGCGAGCGGCGTTAGGGGTGCCATAGGCACAACTCCAGGCGCCACCCCAGGAGGGGCAGCCCCTGCCATGGCCTGAGGCACAAGGTAAGCTGAAGACGCCGAGGTGGAGTTCTCCAGTCTCTTCTTCTCGTTGACCTCGGTGAGACCTTTGATTCGTAGCGACTCTGCGACGCGCAGGAAGCCCGAGAGGTTGTCTTGGTCGACAGAAACTTCGCCTCTGTACATGAAGTCGAGCAGGTCCCGCATGTCAGTATAGCGCACATCCTTCAGGATCACGATCGGATGCTTGTCTGGATGTGACGCCAACACAGCCTGTTGGAGACACCCACAATCATGTTAAACATTATGATAAATTGGCGTTAAACTGCCGAATGCATACATACACGGGATCAAATCAGATACACAGAAAATGTTCTAAGCTATGTAACAATGCTTGTTCCTGAGCTACGGAGGGAACTTGACCTCACCAAACTGAAAGAAAGAACAGTGAGACATGATAAAGAAATGGTATTTATGAGGAGAAAGCGCTAAGCCACTATAATTATATAGTAGGACATGTTAAAGACACAACTCTATAACAAACTGATCAAGTTGACACATCGTCACACACCCCATAATTTTCCCTGACTTAGGTTATTTTTGTCCTCCTGTGTTCACTTAACGTTCGGCCGTCTGACATTACTTCAACATCTTTGATTTGGTCGCTTCTTCATATGAGATTTGTCAGCGTCTTTTATCCTGAACTCCAGTTTTAGGTTTTACATATGTGTGAGCCTGAAGAGAAGGGAACTATCAGGAGAAAGCGCCAAGCCATTACGAAAGTAACACAGAAAAAATGCGCTTTTCGTTCAAAGATTGATGATTTCTGATTAAAGTTTTTTGTTTACTTCCAAGGCAATTTTCATGACATCAAACAAAACCCTCCATGAAAGAGACCAATATCGTCTATGTTTTCACATGCCCAACTGGGGACTGTCAGCCCCAACGAACTCAATATAAAGGCAAGACATCATCCATTTTGAGGTGCCTAACAGTGAACAAAGAGCAAGGCCCTATCAAGGAACACATAGTCTCTATACATAACCAGACCATCACCAGAGAGATCCTGACAAACAACACCACAATAATCGCAAGATACAGTGACACCAGAAATCTAAACATCAATGAGGCGTTATATATTAAACAAACCAAACCAGCTGTCAGCAACCAACCAGCACTATTCTGGAGAACACGACGGAACACACATCATACTGCTGCAACCATCATGGGGTACATTGAAGATTGGTAAGAAAAAATGATTGATTGATTGATCAATCAATCATTGCTCTAAAGTTTAAGCCAACCAGAAGGTGGCACGGGCATGAATACATGGTAGATTACATACGTGGTAGATTACTTTTTTTTAAATTTTTAGTGAATGTATACTGTGTGCTGAGGTCGCATTTAAATCGTCAGGCTGTTATCGCGGGGGACGATACTGCTTGACAGTGTTTATGAGGATGTAGAAACAATGGACCTATTGGTCTATAAATGAGGTCCTCTATCTTCACCTCATCTCCGGTTATATATCCAGCAGCAAGAAACTACTTAATTTACGGGCTATTCATGCCCGTGTCACCTCTTGGGTGGCTTAATCTTCATCATCAATCACTACTTAATTCCTCCCCCCCCCTTTGCAAATTAAGTGTAAGATGCCTACTCAGTGTATTCGTTGTATGCTCAATATAGCATACATTTCGGAGAGCAGTCTCCAGAACTGCACTTGTATTGATATACAACATTAGTATACCACAGTTTGTCAGAAGAGGAAGAGATGTTATTTCTCATAATGAAGGAAGAGAGAGAGAGAGAGAGAGAGAGAGAGAGAGAGAGAGAGAGAGAGAGAGAGAGAGAGAGAGAGAGAGAGAGAGAGAGAGAGAGAGAGAGGGAGAGAGAGAGAGAGAGGGAGAGAGAGAGAGAGAGAGAGAGAGAGAGAGAGAGAGAGAGAGAGAGAGAGAGAGAGAGAGAGAGAGAGAGAGAGGGGGAGAGAGAGAGAGAGAGAAAGAGAGAGAGAGAAAAAGAGAGAGAGAGAGAGAGAGAGAGAGAGAGAGAGAGAGAGAGAGAGAGAGAGAGAGAGAGAGAGAGAGAGAGAGAGAGAGAGAGAGAGAATTTACTTATGATAGAATGTTATTTATAATTGTTCACACATGGCAGTAAACACAGCGACCATGCCATGTGAACACAGTTTAGCTTGTCCTACGAGAATGAGTACGAGACTTGTTAGGATGGTGCACAATGATGGTCCAGTTGGTGATTAACGCTCGAACCACCACATATAATTGGCACTGACGGGACTTGCACACGGGCCAAGTGGCACTGAAGCCTGGCTCCTCCTTGTAATTATGTCTCCATCAGGAATGTCAGTCAAGATATACATCTACGCTCCATCACTTTTTCCATCATTATGATGTATAATATATATGTAATACGCCTTTCTATCTCCTTAAAAAGTGTTGAACTAATAATCTCCAATGTTTCTTCTGACTCTTAAGTATCCTGATATTGTACACGTTATTACCTTGACCACATTTACAATTTCTCATGACCTCTCATGCCATTGGTTATTTTCCCCTTACTAACTTATCCCTCTTTTCCCATTCCCGGTTGTCCTTCACAAAATCTTTTTACGATGACCTCTGTCAAGACTAGTTTTGTCTAATTAAAATCATACGATCAAGGACAACCAACTTAAGCTACTGAGTCCAACACATTTTAACACAAAAGATCCGTCACTTTACGGTGCTTTAAATATCACTAGAATGCCATAATTAGGACACAATGGTCGACTGCGTTATAAATACGGTGAAATAAATGGGAGGAACGACCATTCACTCCGGACGTCCGTATCCACCTAACAATGGTCGCAGAGTTGGATGTAATTCGATTGGAAAATCAAATCCTCGTGTTTTGCACGAGGCCTCACTCTGACTAGTTCCAGCACCTGGCATGAAGCCTAGGTCTAACCGGTTCCAGTACCTGGCATGAAGCCTAGATCTAATCGGTTCCAGCACCTGGCATGAAGCCGAGATCTAATCGGTTCCAGCACCTGGCATGAAGCCTAGGTCTAACCGGTTCCAGTACCTGGCATGAAGCCTAGATCTAACCGGTTCCAGGACCTGGCATGAAGCCTAGATCTAACCGGTTCCAGGACCTGGCATGAAGCCGAGATCTAATCGGTTCCAGCACCTGGCATGAAGCCTAGGTCTAACCGGTTCCAGCACCTGGCATGAAGCCTAGATCTAACCGGTTCCAGGACCTGGCATGAAGCCTAGATCTAACCGGTTCCAGGACCTGGCATGAAGCCGAGATCTAATCGGTTCCAGCACCTGGCATGAAGCCTAGGTCTAACCGGTTCCAGCACCTGGCATGAAGCCTAGATCTAACCGGTTCCAGGACCTGGCATGAAGCCTAGATCTAACCGGTTCCAGGACCTGGCATGAAGCCGAGATCTAATCGGTTCCAGCACCTGGCATGAAGCCTAGATCTAACCGGTTCCAGGACCTGGCATGAAGCCGAGATCTAATCGGTTCCAGCACCTGGCTTAGAATTAATTGTCAACATAACAATACGAGACCGAGAAAATCAGTTGTAACAATGAGGGGATTTGAACCGAAGTTCAAGTACCAAAATAAGACCCAACTGGTACAAACATAAGAGACCCACCTGCAAGTACCAACATAACAAGAGACCCACCTGGAAGTACCAACACAACAAGAGACACACCTGGAAGTACCAATACAACAAGAGACCCACCTGCAAGTACCAACACAACAAGAGACCCACCTGGAAGTACCAACATAACAAGAGACCCACCTGCAAGTACCAACACAACAAGAGACCCACCTGCAAGTACCAATACAACAAGAGACCCACCTGGAAGTACCAACATAACAAGAGACCCTCCTGGAAGTACCAACACAACAAGAGACCCACCTGCAAGTACCAACACAACAAGAGACCCACCTGCAAGTACCAATACAACAAGAGACCCACCTGCAAGTACCAATACAACAAGAGACCCACCTGCAAGTACCAATACAACAAGAGACCCACCTGGAAGTACCAACATAACAAGAGACCCTCCTGGAAGTACCAACACAACAAGAGACTCACCTGCAAGTACCAATACAACAAGAGACCCTCCTGGAAGTACCAACACAACAAGAGACCCACCTGGAAGTACCAACACAACAAGAGACCCACCTGGAAGTACCAACACAACAAGAGACCCACCTGCAAGTACCAATACAACAAGAGACCCACCTGGAAGTACCAACATAACAAGAGACCCACCTGGAAGTACCAACACAACAAGAGACACACCTGCAAGTACCAATACAACAAGAGACACACCTGGAAGTACCAACACAACAAGAGACCCTCCTGGAAGTACCAACACAACAAGAGACACACCTGGAAGTACCAACACAACAAGAGACACACCTGCAAGTACCAATACAACAAGAGACTCACCTGGAAGAACCAACATAATAAGAGACCCTCCTGGAAGTATCAACACAACAAGAGACTCACCTGGAAGTACCAACATAACAAGAGACCCTCCTGGAAGTACCAACACAAGAGACTCACCTGGAAGTACGGGCTGCAGGCGGAGAGGACGACTTTGTGGGCCTTGAGAGTCATGCCCTCGACCGCGAGCGTGACGTCGACGAAGGACTCACTCTGGAGGAGCTGCTCGAACACCGAGATGATGTTAGACTGGTGGTTGTTCCACCGGAGGCAGAACTGTTGGGGGGACATGGCCATTCTGACGCCCGACGACACCCTGGAATCACAAAACTGAAGTTAGTACAATGGATTGAAGAATGATCTAGTTAAACGTGTTAGGTTAACACAGTATATTGTTCCCTTATCATTGAAATGGTTAATTTGCAAAGGACAACTTGTCCTCTTGAATAGTACATCATATTTTAACATATAAATCCCCAACGGCCATAATGTAACGTATTAGAACCTCAGCGTTTCGCAAAATTGACGTGCTGTTCCGTTTGCTATTCGCGGGTCCTCAGGTTATGTTCTGGCAATTTACTGCATCATTTTCGTGTCGTTGTGAATGTTCGAGAGGACTGGGTGAACTGGGACACCCTGTCGTGAATCACCACTTGAGATCACCACTGGGGTTCACCACAGGTGAATCCAATCATGGGTTATATGTAGTCTCGTCATACAGTTAACTGATATAATTTATTGTTACGGTATAACAAGTATTGTCTAAGCAAAGAGCTACAACGGTTTTCCATCGTACTATTGATTACTCCTATACAAATATAGCAAGTTTGGCTTGCGGTAACTCACTGGCACTCTGACTCGTACCGGCGGCCTGTGGTCCGGTGCTGCTCGTACCTGCCTGTAGGTCTAATCTGGTCTGTGTGTACATTAAAAATATTAAAGCTTCAAGATACAAATACACCTCTGAATTTAATATTCCTGTCAGCCCTGGTGACAGAGTCATTCTTGTTAGGGCTGAAAGAGTCGACAACCCGACTGAAAGAGTCGTCACTAACGCCAATGATCGCCAGGCTGACACGCTAAGCCCAGCAGACTATGAAAGTGCGCTCTTGTCTGACAGAGGTATTAGCCCAGGTGCAAGAGAAGGCCTGTGTGGTAGTGAGACTCGTAAGGGACGACGACAGTGAAAGTCCTGGTCTCTGCCAGTGACGGGCGCGTCAGGCTGATAGACAAGGAAGGCGGCGGCCTCAGTTTATGTTGGGTTAGGATAGCTTGGGTTTCCTTAGGTTACAAGAGTTAGATGATGTAGGAAGATGTAAACCTCAGCAGACGCACATGATGTGGGGATTATGTAAACCTCAGCAGACGATGTGGGGATTCCTAGACCACAGCAGAGCAGCTCGTCGATAAAGGGAGCTATGCAAAGAGAATGGAAGGCAAATTAAAGGGAAAGATCGCCAGGCACCAGAGAGGCAGGTGGGACGGGGTTCGGTACCAGTGAGGTACCGTAGTGTGGGGTACAGTTGATTGGAGTACCGTTGGGTGGAGTGTGGTGATCTTTGTTGCGTTAATGTGGGGAGGGGAACCGAAGGATGGGGGGAGGGGAGAGCGAGTGTTGGGGAGGTTGTGTGAAGCAGCGACACAGGCGGGAGGGGTGAGAGGATGGAGAGACGACGCCCTGACAAGAGTCAACATTACTATCACTCACAAATATCAAGGTTGAGGACGATGCCAGAGTCGTCCAGCCACCGGCCGGGTCAGCGGCTCACTAGACCGGATTTCCTGAGTGTTGGTGAGAGTGTGGGTGTTTGGAGAGGTACCAGGTGTGTGGGAGGTGATGGGTGTTGGGGAGGTACCAGGTGTGTGGGAGGTGATGGGTGTTTGGGGAGGTACCAGGTGTGTGGGAGATGATGGGTGTTGGAGAGGTACCAGGTGTGTGGGAGGTGATGGGCGTTGGTGAGGTACCAGGTGTGTGAGAGATGATGGGTGTTGGGGAGGTACCAGGTGTGTGGGAGATGATGGGTGTTGTGGGAGGTACCAGGTGTGTGGGAGATGATGGGTGTTGGGGAGGTACCAGTTGTGTGGGAGATGATGGGTGTTGGAGAGGTACCAGGTGTGTTGGAGATGATAGGTGTTGGGGGAAACTTTTAGTGGATTTATGGTTAAGAAAATGATTGATGGATCTTGAGATTGTTGGAGACTGTTGATGGTGGAGCATGAGGGAGTACAGTGGGGGGGGGGCCGATACAGCTTACAGGATCCCACATTAGTGGCTCCTGTAAGGAGGGTCTCGGTAGTACAACTCGTTCTCGTCTCGGAATTCCAGGTACGAATTCCGGGCTGGCCAGAAATGTTTGGCCGTATTTCCTATCGCCTAATGCGCCTGTTCACCTAGCAGCAAGTAGGTACCGAGGAGCTACACTCATGTATTCGTATGACAAAGAAGACGCTGAGGTGATGGAGCGACACCCCCGGTGCTGAGGTGATGGAGCGAGACCCCCGGTGCTGAGGTGATGGAGCGAGACCCCCGGTGCTGAGGTGATGGAGCGAGACCCCCGGTGCTGAGGTGATGGAGCGAGACCCCCGGTGCTGAGGTGATGGAGCGAGACCCCCGGTGCTGAGGTGATGGAGCGAGACCCCCGGTGCTGAGGTGATGGAGCGAGACCCCCGGTGCTGAGGTGATGGAGCGAGACCCCCGGTGCTGAGGTGATGGAGCGAGACCCCCGGTGCTGAGGTGATGGAGCGAGACCCCGGTGCTGAGGTGATGGAGCGAGACCCCCGGTGCTGAGGTGATGGAAGAGCTTCAGGGTTGAAATGAATAAAGTAAGAGTCAAAACGAGAATTGCGAGGGAAAGAGAGTAGCAAAATAGGGGAGATGGATATAAACTTTACAGGTCCTGTGAAAGAAACTTTTTGGGTCTTGCGAAACAATCAAGAAAAGAGAGAGAAGAAAAATATAACAAATCTTTGAATTACAATGAATTAATAAAACGAAAATGGGAATTGAAATGAGTAATCTGGAAAGGAAAATACGAGCGAATAATTCTAGTGGAAGTAGAAGAGCAGATAGTCTTAGAAGTAGCCAAAGAATAGTAAAGCAAGAAGAGAAGAGAAAGTCCCAAGTCAGTTGAGACAAGATAATAAAAATAGGAACAATAATACAATTTTTAGTAGTTAATGTGCCAGAAGTAAAGATGGAAATTAAGTCAACAGTCTAATAGGCCAAAAGAAACCGCAACAGGCAAGAAATTAATCAATAATGTTTTATTTTCCATTTACAGGTTGGTAGAGGCGTAAGTTAGTACAATGTTAGACATACAGACGGGAGACTGGGCCACTACTACAAGGATCTTCCACAAAATATGAACAACTGCTGCCGTCAGCGAGTGAGGACAGCATCAGGAAGAACACCAATGACCTCAGAAGGTCATTTTTATCCAGTTCCAGAGTGAACAACTTACTGAGAAATAACTGGCATATACGAGACGGGTTCAGGTATTGCGACAAATAACTGCACCAGGAAGCGCTGAAAGAATAATGGTGGACGTAAAAATAAAATAAAAAGCTCAGACGAGAAAGAAAAATCGTTTAAAAAAATATCGTAAATACCAGACAAGAAGGCCCAGCAAAGTTTCAGTCGATGCACTCAGTTCAACCGAAAATATTAGTAGTGGAAGTGCTATTTATACAAATGAGAACTGAAGTACAAATAATGCAGACGAGCTACGAGAGTGGGCGTTTGAATGATATTCTAAAATTATCGTAAATACACAGGGCGAGCGATGTAACAGGAAAGGTTTTTTCTAAAGAAATTCCTACCTCAAGCGTTCTGTCCCATCCTCCCGGCCCTCACTCCCGCCTTCCCTTCTTCCCTCTCTCATCGCCCTTTCCTACCTCCCAGCTATCCTTTTCTTCCTTCCTCTTTACCCCCTCTTGCTCTCCCTCCCACCCTCTCTCAGTGTCTCCCACCTTCCCTCTCTGCCCCCCACACACACCACTAGCACCATGCTCGGGCACTGATGCCCCGGGCCCTCGAGTACACTGAAGACCACTCACAGCGGCACCTCACACACCACCACAACACCACCAGGTCACCTCACTCCTTCTGACAACGCAGGTTTACGCATGCAGCCATATCTGGTGCCCACCACAGCCGATGGTCACTTGTTTATCTTCACCGCTTGAATCTTATTTCATAAATAGATTTTTTTTCAGTGTATATGGTAAAGTTGTTGACCCGAAGATGCTCTTGATATGATAAACGTCTAAAGTGACGTCTAGGATCGTAGACCAGACAAATCAAAGACGTTGACTCTTAATACGAGAAAGCGGTTAAATCGAATTACTTATTTTTCATTACACCAGTTTGGAAGCTGCTGTCGATACCGTCCACATTAACCTGCATTAATTTTTGGACCCGGATGTAATGTAAAAAACAAAAGTCTTCCAGAGGATAAATCAGTAACTTGACTGACTGTTCGAATATTTCCCCCCCCACCCCATACGAGACCTTAGTCCGAAACAAAGAAAATAATGTTTTAATATTGCTTTGAACAATAGTGGTGAGATGTCATCATCAGCTTGTTGCGTCACATAAGCTCGGTGGAAGAGGTCCATTAGTTTGATGAATCAAGCGTACGCTACCCACCGTGTCACCTGCCACAGACCACGTGGTCACCTGCCACAGACCACGTGGTCACCTGCCACAGACCACGTGGTCACCTGCCACAGACCACGTGGTCACCTGCCACAGACCACGTGCTCACCTGCCACAGACCACGTGCTCACCTGCCACAGACCACGTGCTCACCTGCCACAGACCACGTGGTCACCTGCCACAGACCACGTGGTCACCTGCCACAGACCACGTGGTCACCTGCCACAGACCACGTGGTCACCTGCCACAGACCACGTGGTCACCTGCCACAGACCAGGTGCTCACCTGCCACAGACCACGTGCTCACCTGCCACAGACCACGTGGTCACCTGCCACAGACCACGTGGTCACCTGCCACAGACCACGTGGTCACCTGCCACAGACCACGTGGTCACCTGCCACAGACCACGTGGTCACCTGCCACAGACCACGTGGTCACCTGCCACAGACCACGTGGTCACCTGCCACAGACCACGTGGTCACTTGCCACAGACCACGTGGTCACCTGCCACAGACCACGTGGTCACCTGCCACAGACCACGTGGTCACCTGCCACAGACCACGTGGTCACCTGCCACAGACCATGTGGTCACCTGCCACAGACCACGTGCTCACCTGCCACAGACCACGTGGTCACCTGCCACAGACCACGTGCTCACCTGCCACAGACCACGTGCTCACCTGCCACAGACCACGTGGTCACCTGCCACAGACCACGTGGTCACCTGCCACAGACCACGTGGTCACCTGCCACAGACCATGTACACCAGGCCCCTCAAAGAATGCCACTGACGTGTCTCCAGACAATGAATCAGGAAAAGCCATTATATACCGTCTTGTTCTCTAGTAATTAAGACATAGTCCTTAAGGTCAAAGGTCAGCAAGGAATAATACAACAAAGAACAACATATATTCCGCGTCATACATGTCTACTACAACTGTCTTCGTGTCAATAACGTTCTCGTCCTGCCTTCTGTCAGTGGCAAGTCAATTCTGATATCATGCGAAAAATGTTCTGTTGTATCTTGTAGAAGGTCTCCAAGTTATAACCATCCAAGAGTTCCAGGCTATCGTTAACAGCCGGGGATCACCCGCGACAGCCTGCAGGACGGAGCAGATAACACAAACCATGATAACAAGCACACGGGTGTCAAAGCCGCGTCCGTTTATAGAAAACCATTTACGTTGGCGTGATATCCGGAGCAGGCGTTCAACAAGTGAGGGAGGAGAGCCTGGTGGTGTCAGCACCAGAGATCACGGCCGCGGGAAAGCGCCCTCCATGACACTACAGTAAACATGACAGGTGAGCGTCACTTCTCGCAAAGACATGACACGTGCGTGCCTCGTGTCGCTATGATATGAGCCCGACTCGTTTCGCTATGATATGAGCCCGACTCGTCTCGCTATGATATGAGCCCGACTCGCTATGATATGAGCCCGACTCGCTATGATATGAGCCCGACTCGTCTCGCTATGATATGAGCCCGACTCGTCTCGTTATGATATGAGCCCGACTCGTCTCGTTATGATATGAGCCCGACTCGTCTCGCTATGATATGAGCCCGACTCGTTATGATATGAGCCCGACTCGTCTCGCTATGATATGAGCCCGACTCGTCTCGCTATGATATGAGCCCGACTCGTCTCGCTATGATATGAGCCCGACTCGTCTCGCTATGATATGAGCCCCGACTCGTTATGATATGAGCCCGACTCGTTATGATATGAGCCCGACTCGTCTCGCTATGATATGAGCCCGACTCGTTATGATATGAGCCCGACTCGTCTCGCTATGATATGAGCCCGACTCGTCTCGCTATGATATGAGCCCGACTCGTCTCGCTATGATATGAGCCCGACTCGTCTCGCTTAGCCATTACTGGTATGCACTCACCACCCACACGACAACACTTACGGAACTCACAGCAACACTCGTATAACACACGCAACATACATTACCCACATCAACACCACTACCAAAACATCCACAACACCTACAACAACAATCACAACGACATATACAACAACAACAACATCAATATCCACAACATCGACCCTTAATAAAACTCGTAACAACACACACACTGACACACAAAACAACACCTACAACACCACAACACACAACACATACAACACAACAACACACAACACATACAAATACAACAATACTCATACAACAACACCCACAACAATACACACAACAACACACACAGCAAGACGTGCAACAACACCTTCATCTACACAGGAAACAACACAAAACACCCACAACACCCGAAAAAAAACCCCACAACAACACACTCAGCAACAACACACACAACTATGACAGCCACAACAACACAATAACATCCATACAACCCACACAATAGTACACAGTAACATACGCAACAACACACAAACATCACACGCAAAAACACCCAAAACAACACCCGTAACACACGCAACAAAACCAAAACAATGCACATACAACAGCACACACGACCCCTACAATAATACACATTAAAAACACCACATCAACACACGATACATTCAAAACAACGTGTAACTCCGGCAACAACACTACTAACACCCATAGCAACAACACTTCACAACACACAACACTCAACAAAACACAAAACAAAACCTACAACACCCACACGAGACATGCCTTAACACCACACAACACCCATAACAACAACACACAAATATCCACAACATCCACACAACACCCACAGAACACCCACAACTACATGCAGCAACACAACACACAACACCTAAAACAACACTCACAATGGCACCGATAACAACACCCACAACATCACTCACAACCACACAGAGCAACACTCGCAACAGCACCCACACAACACATACATCAACACACACAGCAACCCCTGACAAAAACACGCACAAAGACACACGCAAAATACCCACAACAAAACCCAGAGAACACCCACACAAAACACACGCAACCTCACTCACACAACATCCGCAACACTGCCACAACAGCACACATCAGCACCCACAGCAACACCCACAGCAACACAAACATAGTCTGCATTATCAATAAGATCAAACTTAACACTGACCAAAAGTTTTACGGCGGGAAAATGTGAATTAGCGGGAAAACACCTTGGAAGCGCCCCCCTCCCCCCCACCCCCCCCCCCCTCCAATATAATAATAATAATAAAAATAATAATAATAATAATAATAATAATAATAATAATAATAATAATAATAATAATAATAATAACTATAATAATATTCACATAAATAAAAGATTAAAATCACTTCATGCGCACCATTCATATAAAGAATCACACAGTTTATATATATATATATATATATATATATATATATATATATATATATATATATATATATATATATATATATATATATGTATATATATATATATATGTATATATATATATATATATATATATATATATATATATATATATATATATATATATATATATATATATATATATATATATAATATACTCTTTTTACAAATGAGAGTACAGAGAGACTAAATAAATAAAAAGAGGGAATTTTATGCCCAAAATATCGAAGCTCCAGAACATAGAGACATATTTTGGGAAGACGGAACACCAGGAGCATAACTCTCATCCTGAAGCAACACAGGTAATTACACATACACACACACACACACACACACACACACACACACACACACACACACACACGCACACACACACACACACACACACACACACACACACACACACACACACACACACACACACACACACACACACGAGAGAGTTGAGTGCATGCAGAGAGTAAGTGTGGAGGAAGGACAGCTGATGCCAGCTGCTGGTGTACTTACATGTGGGGAATCAAGAAGGGAAACATGGGTGAGAGCCAGGCTATGTGCGAGGGGAGGATGGGAGCATCTCGTGGTGGCACTATCACCAACACTACACACACACAAAAAAACACACTTTTTTCTATATTTACACTTTCGCGTACATCACTTATACACTCATTTTTCTGGGAATTTTCTAAAATTTTCTAAAACACACTCTGCCATTTCACTGCCTTAACAAGAAACTTGTCACTAATATCACATAGTTAAGAGCAATTGTTTAATATATAATTTAGTAGACGGTGTACACACGTAATTTTGTGACCAGGGCACAAAATGTAAAAAATGCAATGATAATACTGAGTTGCAACTAATATTTATTTATTGCAACATATCAATGTGGCAGAAGCAAGCGGCCTAGCCCGTCCTCGCCAAGGGGAACATCTCCGCGACACTCGTGTGGGTTAACGCGCCGGCACGCGATCAATTTAGAGACAAAGTCTACGGTAGTGTCACGCCGAGTTTAAGTGTGTACGCGCCGCGCTGGTGGCGAGCCTGGCGGTGGGTCGGCGCGGACTGAGAACTGCATGATGTGGAAATAAAATAGACGGTGCCAGGGCAGGAAAATCAATGGATCAATATCTGGCTGGCAGTGAGTGAGAGTGCGTGGTGGTAGGAGGAGGAGGAGGAGAAGCAGTAGAGGCAACGGTTGCCTCAGAGTGCCTGCCAACAGTCTACTACCGCCCACCAACCTCTCTCACAATTTACCCCTGGAAAAGATCAATAGCAAAGGTAATCAATAGTTGCTTCGTGTGGCACTGTGCCTCGGGTCGGGGCGGCTGGCTCGGTGGTGCCTGGGTTGCTCTCTCTCACTCTCTCTCTCTCTCTAGATGGCACTTCTTCCCTCGCTCGATGGCGAGTAGGCCCAGGCTCGTTGGGTGTCGGTGGCGGCGGGTAGTTCCTCCCATACATCCATACCCTCACACTGGATACCATCTTCGCCTCACCTTCTCTACTCCTTTGGACACACTCACGGGATGCCTGGACACTTTAGGCGGACTTTAAGGTTGATATACATGTACTTACTTGGGCGTGGGCGTCTGCGGGCGTGCTAGTAGCGAAGAGGGTGTGTGCACTCGGCCCCTAACCTCCCCTCCCTGTGGGCCGGCAGCTCTGGGGTAGTAGCAGCAGCTCGCTCACAGAAAACGGAACCCTACCCCAAGTACATCCCCCTATACGCACCCTATACTCCAACATACTCCACCATACTCCACCATATACTCCAACATTCTCCACCATCTCCACTATACACAATCATCCACCGCCATACTGCATTACGTTCAGTACTTCTCTACAATTCATTGAATGAATCAAACCATATTCAAACACTGCTCTATCATAAAATATTTCTCCAATTCATACATTGGAGTACTCGAACACTTTTATCTATATAAAAACAAGAATTCTATTCTAGATTTGTTCTTCCAAATCACTGCCAAGTCATGGGCTTATCCGGTGCTTTATGTGAACCAATTAGCCTTGTTACTCCAACATTCCTCAGGTTTTCATGGATCGATTTGGCGAGAATTTAACACCCGTGTTGCAAAAGTAATCCTGAAAGGCTTCAAGATATCATATTGTAGAACAATTAAGCCCTCACATTTATAATTAACCGCTAGCTATTTGTGTACAAACAGCAAAGCCCAATCAAGGAACATGTACCTCTACCCACAACCGGATCTACTCATAACCAAATATGTCCTCACAAGCAACACCAAAATAATCGACAAATATAGCGACGTTAGAGGGCTAGATATTGGAGAGGCATTACACATCAAACGAACCCAGAGAACTATAAACAGTCAACTAACAACAAATGAAACTGACATCTTCCACAACACGACGAAACATCCAACATAGTGTAACCATCCATCATGGAAACATAGGGGGACTCGTAAGGTGCAATTGGACTATTTGCAAATTTGAGGTGAGGGTGAAGGTGCTTCACCATCTTCTTTTGAGGTGAAGGTGAGGGTGCTTCACCTTCGCCTCACCTCCGGTTATATAACTGGTTGCTATAATTCTTGTATTCACTTTTTTTGATAATGTTGACAAGTGAAAGACCATACTAAAATTTTGAAATAAGGTCTGGAGAGTTAATTATTCAACTTTTGGTCAAGTGAAGAAACACTTAAGGAAAATGAGTGTATGTGTGTGTGTGTGTGTGTGTGTGTGTGTGTGTGTGTGTGTGTGTGTGTGTGTGTGTGTGTGTGTGTGTGTGTGTGTGTGTTATATATATATATATATATATATATATATATATATATATATATATATATATATATATATATATATATATATATATATATATATATATATATACACATATATATATATATATATATATATATATATATATATATATATATATATATATATGTATATAAAAGAGAGAGAGAGACAGACAGACACAGACAAACAGACAGAAATGCATCGTGACCTTTGTTCTTCACTATATATAATTAAATGCACGCATACTTTCGTTCTCCTCTCATTGCTCACGCTCCGCCAAACGTGTTTTATTTTAATACAAAATTGTAATTGGCAACGAACCACCTAAACTCAACCGCACATTTGATCAAAAATCCCAATTCTCATAATTCTGTGTTCCACTGTTCGAGGTATTAATAATTTGTTGTGAATTATTGCTTGGTTATTTCCAGGTCTACAGAGTTAATACAAAGTTGAGTCCGAGTGTGGCACTGTTGTAAGTGGAGTGCCTCGGGGCTCTGTCCTAAGACCTTCGTTGTTTACCATATATGTACACATGTTGAGAGTACATAGAATTGAACAGATATATTTGGAAATTTGCAGACGACATAAATATATTGTTAAGGCGAGGCTGTTAAGAACATCGTATCACCGCTGGTTGAAGGTCGTACTCTGTAATACTCAACGTCCTACTTTGTAATACTCAAGGTCGTACTCTGTAATACACAAGGTCCTACTTTGTAATACCCAAGGTCCTACCTGTAATACCCAAGGTCCTACCCTGTAATACCCCAGGTCGTATCTTGTGATACCGGAGGTCGTACCCTGTAATATTGAAGGTCGTAATCATCACTATCGCATATAAATCAAGGTGGTTGTAGCCAGTTATTAAAAATATTGTTCCCTACAATGGAGACGGTCGTGCATTGTATTATTCTTCTATAACAAATGTCTTAATTTTAAGAGGATGGCTGTGTTTTTAATTTAATTAAATTACATATGGATTAGCTGTAGAATATTTCCCGAGTTATTCTCCTCCAGTATCCTGTTTAACAGTATATCATGTGTACTGATGAGGGAGCTAAATAGACTGAGGGAATTAAATAGAATGTAAGTGGAAGTAGAAATAGAGAGGAATATGATTTGTACAAAATATATGGCGAGAAACAATTAATTGGAGATACCATGTTTTGGATGAACAGGGAAGCTACACATGCAAATGATCCATTAGGATGTGGCGAAGAACTTCCTCAGGAACCCAAGTAAGCAAATGGACGGAACGTAAAGATATAATTGAATAGTAGTGAGAGCAGCTGTATACATAGCACTACTACCCACTGACAACCCCTCACATCAGTGCCTCACTCACACTACACCTGTCACTAGCTACACCTGTCACAAGCTACACCTGTCACTAGCTACACCTGTCACTAGCTACACCTGTCACAAGCTACACCTGTCACTAGCTACACCTGTCACTAGCTACACCTGTCACTAGTTACACCTGTCACTAGCTACACCTGTCACAAGCTACACCTGTCACTAGCTACACTTGTCACTAGCTACACCTGTCACAAGCTACACCTGTCACTAGCTACACCTGTCACTAGCTACACCTGTCACTAGTAACACCTGTCACTAGCTACACCTGTCACTAGCTACACCTGTCACAATCTACACCTGTCACAAGCTACAACTGTCACACTCTACCCCCTTAGTACTCTACACCAGTTGTACTTGTACCGCAATAACTTTACAGAATCTTGAGGTAAAGTCGTAAAGCCACATGATGAAGTTGGGGCTGGCGGAGGGAAGCTACTTATTGGTCAAGGACGAACTCTCTCCGTCTTGAGAGTTCACCCAGAGGGGCGAGGAGGTCTGACGTATTTATGAAGGCACCGTGACTTCAGGCGAAGGGAAGGGAGAGAGGGAGGGAAAGGTATGGGTGGAGGAGAGAAAGAGAGAAGGAAGAGGAGAGAAGGGGGGGAGGAGAGAGAGAGAGAGAGAGAGAGAGAGAGAGAGAGAGAGAGAGAGAGAGAGAGAGAGGGAGAGAGGGAGAGAGAGAGAGAGAGAGAGAGAGAGAGAGAGAGAGAGAGAGAGAGAGAGAGAGAGAGAGAGAGAGAGAGAGAGAGAGAGAGAGAGAGATTAATTCACTTGCCACCAGGAAAACCTTCACTTGCCACAGGAAAACCTTCACTTGCCACCTGGAAAACCTTCACTTGCCACCAGAAACCTTCACTTGCCACCAGAAACCTTCACTTGCCACCTGGAAAACCTTCACTTGCCACCTGGAAAACCTTCACTTGCCACCAGAAACCTTCACTTGCCACCAGGAAAACCTTCACTTGCCACCAGGAAAACCTTCACTTGCCACCAGGAAAACCTTCACTTTCCACCAGGAAAACCTTCACTTGCCACCAGACACCTTCACTTGCCACCAGGAAAACCTTCACTTGCCACCAGGAAAACCTTCACTTGCCACCTGGAAAACCTTCACTTGCCACCAGACACCTTCACTTGCCACCAGGAAAACCTTCACTTGCCACCAGGAAAACCTTCACTTGCCACCTGGAAAACCTTCACTTGCCACCAGGAAAACCTTCACTTGCCACCTGGAAAACCTTCACTTGCCACCAGGAAAACCTTCACTTGCCACCAGGAAAACCTTCACTTGCCACCAGACACCTTCACTTGCCACCAGGAAAACCTTCACTTGCCACCAGGAAAACCTTCACTTGCCATTAGGAAAACCTTCACCTGCCACCTTCCAGTAGCCCCCACTAGGCTACAGTAAGCTTTTAAAGAAAGGTATAAATACCCAACATACGCTAAACGCATTTAAACATCGTCTTAAAACATCAACACTTCGACTAAACTTTGCATTAACTTCCCAATATTTTTATATTCTTAAGGAATACTAACACTTTAAATGTATGAAAGCATCATCTAAACTTATCAACGTATCGTTTATCTCTCTCTCTCTCTCTCTCTCTCTCTCTCTCTCTCTCTCTCTCTCTCTCTCTCTCTCTCTCTCTCTCTCTCTCTCTCTCTCTCTCTCTCTCTCTCTCTCTGTCTCTCTCTGTCTCTCTCTCTGTCTCTCTCTCTCTCTCTCTCTCTGTCTCTCTCTGTCTCTGTCTCTCTCTCTCTGTCTCTCTCTCTCTCTCTCTCTCTCTCTCTCTCTCTCTCTCTCTCTCTCTCTCTCTCTCTCTCTCTCTCTCTCTCTCTCTCTCTCATATATATATATATATATATATATATATATATATATATATATATATATATATATATATATATATATATATATATATACATATATATATATATATATATATATATATATATATATATATATATATATATATATATATATATATATATATATATATATATATATATATATCATCAGCATGCTGTTTCCAGAGGTGTTGACTAGTGAGTCTCATACCTGGCGGAAGTGATTCATGCGAGCTCTGGGAATGAGATCTTCAAGACGGTGCCGCAACTTTCGCTCGTCATGTGAGTGCAGAGGATGGTATTACACTGTACAGGATGTGGGGGGAGGCGAGACGCAGGTGGGAGACATGAGAGAAAGTGACGAGAGGTTCCTGAGAAAGTAGATGAAGGTAGAATAAAGAGGCCAATGAGAGGAAAGGAAGAATGGAACCAAAGAAGTAAGGTTAAAAATATCTACAAATTCTCAAACAATCCTCATCAGGAGTAAATTTCCTGAAGACCTGATGGTGAAGAGAGACACTCGCGTACTGATAGCTCAGTCTGGTACTAAACTGTCCTCCGGAGAGGGAAGAGAAACGAGTATACATGAGTCAAGCTCAGACTAAACCAACTCTCAAGTTCACGAAATGTATATGCATGATATATGTTACGTGAATCAAAGAGTCAAGAGTAAATGTTTACACTTGACACGGACTTTAAATGTTGTTCCATGTACACGGAACAACATTTAAAGGGACATCATTGGTTACATATGTATTCACGACCAGAGCTAATGGGACCATATTGCAGCGCCTCGTAGCCCACAAACGTCAGGGAATACATCATAATAAGCCATCATGTAGTCAAGACCTGTGGCGTAGCTGTTGTGTGTGAGGAGCCATCACTCAGGACGTGTCCGTCACCCGCAGACAACTGAGCGCGACATTATAACTCCACCCGTCGACCCGTCGACCCGTCGACTCTGTGAATCATTGCCACGTCTCTAGTGTATTGATATTCAGGTGTTGAATGGACGATCCTGCCTTGGAGCAGAACTATTGTGCTTGTTTTAACATTATGCTCGTCTACCATCACTATAATTAATTCTTATTATAACTCATTATCTTAATTACTATGATTATTATTAGTATTGCACAAATAAATCACATTAACGCGAAGTATCAACGAAAAAAATTTTTGATTTTTTCATTGATACTTCACGTTAATGTGATTTTTTTGTGCATTTGAAGAGAAGCGTTGGAGGTGAGCTCCGAGACCACAGCCAGTGTGCTTGGGGAAAATAAGTGAAAAACCTGACTTGGCTTCAGTTGAAGTTACGGGGACAAACCTTTTGGCCCCAAAAGGATTCAGTTGAATTCCAGGTTACATTGCTTCTCACCATGTCGTGGTGTAGTGCTCTAAGGCGTGTCTGGGAGTACCCCAGAGCAGAGGTTCGAAACCTCCTCATGGCGCCTACTGATTTTCTCATTATTTTTTTTTTAGGATAAAACCTACACTTATATATGTGTGTATATGAACATATTCCCCACTTATGTATATGAAAAGATTTTTCGCATCAAATTTTACATCAAATGTTTCGCACTCTCACGAGTGCTTTATCAAGGTCTGAGTACGTGATTAGGACAAGACTTGCTTCTAAACGACTAACACCTCGTTGTCGTTGAAATGTAAGTCTCATCCTGACCACATACTCAGACCCTGATAGAGCAGTCAAGAGAGTGCGAAAGACGGTGTAAATCCTTATATAAAACACACAAATACATAAGTCTAGATTTTTATCCCATGTTATTACATCTGGGAGAAGATATTATTATAAATATTATTTCGCGAGAGTGAAAGCAGTGGACCTGACAACCGCAGGTGGTGGTGTGGAGGGCCAGACTGGACGCGTAAGGAAGGAGAAAGTTAGTCTAAGGATAATAATTAACATACAACGTTCGTCTTCGTCGCTCGCCAGCTGTCATGGTGTTCCCGCCTGCTGCATGACCACGAGACCAGCATGCTGGTGGCGTTAGGCAAGGGGCAAATTTTCTCAGCAAAAGAAGAAATTAATAATATCAATAATAAAAATAATTATTATTATTGATATTATTTTATAATAATTATTATTGATAATAATAATTATTTTTATTATAACAGTAACTGTGACAAAGGTATTATTCGTAGGCTCACATTACTCTGTATAGGATACCCGCTCAAAGATGGCGGGCTTTACCCGTGGAATCCGCATTCTACTTCCTAGCGTCATGGGGATTTTTTAGCATCACCTAGTTAGCTTTTTTGACACACTCTGTACTCCCCTTCATATAATCTAGGGTAGCTAGTTCTTGACACACACTGTATTCCCCTTCATATAGTCTAGGGTGGCTAGTTCTTGACACACTCTGTACTTCCCTTCATATAGTCTAGGGTAGCTAGTTCTTGACACACACTGTATTCCCCTTCATATAATCTAGGGCAGCTAGTTCTTGACACACTCTGTACTTCCCTTCATATAGTCTAGGGTAGCTAGTTCTTGACACACACTGTATTCCCCTTCATATAGTCTAGGGTAGCTAGTTCTTGACACACTCTGTACTTCCCTTCATATAGTCTAGGGCAGCTGCACAAACGCAGATGTACCTAAATGTGTTAATAAAAAAAGAGTCATCATTAACACGCCAAACATATTCTGGACGGCCCCTGACAACTGCATTCCTGCAGGACTATGACGTCGTCCAATATGTCATCTGTATTCAGTGCTTTACATGTTCTCTCTCTCTCTCTCACTCTCTCTCTCTCTCTCTCTCTCTCTCTCTCTCTCTCTCTCTCTCTCTCTCTCTCTCTCTCTCTCTCTCTCTCTCTCTCTCTCTCTCTCTCTCTCTCTCTCCTTGTAGTGTATATGATAAAGTCTTATAACCCATTTTGTTCCTGACATGTGTAAACTGCCCAAAGTAAGGGACTAGGTCTCACAAGTCGATATTTACAGTTGTTGCCAAACTGACGGTTTTGCAAGGAGACAGTTGTATGAAATTGAGCTGGGAAAATGTATGCAAAAGGTCGAGATGAAAATAAGAAAACTTTAGGGATTTTTTGTAAGTATTTTCACACCAATATTGGGAAGCAAAGAGGAACACATGAACATACCAACACTATAGTACACAAAGTACATTTGTGTACTATAGTACACAGTGCTATAGTACACAAATAGAAGGAGTATTAAAAAACAAAATATATGTATTAATAAAAACCTGAATGAATTTAGAAAACAATGCATAGTTAAATACAAGTTATTTCCCACTGATAGAAAAAATAAACATGGAGTTGGAGTAGCAATATTTGTCAGGAGAATTCAAAAAGGTAATGTCATGCAGGAAATGAAAGCTAAGTTCAACACAAAAGTAATTTGAATAGAATTAAATACACAACATAATAATAATAATAATAAGAGTTATACAAAGACAACTGAACGTTGAGAGAAGGGAAGGAAGTCAAGGCTGGAAAGAAATATGGAACATAGACCGGACTAAGACTAGAGAATGCGGTGGCAGAAGATTTTATTAGAATTAGTTAACGACTGCTTTCTTAAACAATAACATTAAGCAGCCAACACGGAAAAAATAATTTTTCACTTAATGTTAACTAAATAGATCGCAATGAAGTTGGAAGTCAATAAGGAAACACTTGCCACATGGAAATTAGAGCAATGAAGAAAACGACCAAGTTATACGTGAAGTTGATATAATAAATGGCTTCACAAACAGGTATTTTATAGCTAAACTATGCCATTCGATCGAAGGTTCCCTGGGTGGCCCAGGAGATTGGTCCTGGGGAGCCGGTCGACCGAGCGGACAGCACGCTGGACTTGTGATCCTGTGGTCCCGGGTTCGATCCCGGGCGCCGGCGAGAAACAATGGGCAGAGTTTCTTTCACCCTATGCCCCTGTTACCTAGCAGTAAAATAGGTACCTGGGTGTTAGTCAGCTGTCACGGGCTGCTTCCTGAGGGTGGAGGCCTGGTCGAGGACCGGGCCGCGGGGACACTAAAGCCCCGAAATCATCTCAAGATAATCTCAAGATAAAGATAGTCCCCCCAACACATCTAGAAGAGGACTAGACGCTGCAGAGTACACCATTGGGTGTTTTCTCAGTAACGTCTTCATCAATTCACAATTCAAGTTGGTATCGGATCCATAGATCGATGATGGAGAAGGAAGGAAGGAAAAGTGGGATGTAAGACGGGGGGAAGAGTGTAGGGAAGAGGGAAGACAGGATAGAGAGGAAGGGACTGATACAAGCCAGTATTAAGTAGTCCATCACGACGCCGCCCAGTTTCATTGACAAGTGTCACCCACACACACGCGGCGCGGCCACACACTCCCACACTCGAGGCCTTTATAGCGCCATCGACGCTAATCTCATTTGAAAATAAATTCAATCCTCTGAAATATGCGAGGAAAAGATACAATTTCCTTTATCATATGTGATCTTGGTGAAGCTGCTAGCTGTCTTGGAGAGCTCTTAGGGGAAGGGGGAGGAGGTTATCACTTTTCGGGGTGTCGGTTATCATTCTTAGGAGAATTGAGTAAACTCTTGGGAGAGTCGGTTATCACTCTTAGAAGGAAGTATGTTTTCACTCTTTAGGTTAGGTAAGTCTCATCTTGGGCCACCAGCTGTGGGAGTGGGGCGTCTCATCTTGGGTCATCAGCTGTGGGAGTGGGGCGTCTCATCTTGGGCCACCAGCTGTGGGAGCGGGGTGTCTCATCTTGGGCCATCAACGGTGGGAGCGGGGCGTCTCATCTTGGGTCACCAGCTGTGGGAGTGGGGCGTCTCATCTTGGGTCATCAGCTGTGGGAGTGGGGCGTCTCATCTTGGGCCACCAGCTGTGGGAGCGGGGTGTCTCATCTTGGGCCATCAACTGTGGGAGCGGGGCGTCTCATCTCGGGCCACCAACTGTGGAAGTGGGGCGTCTCATCTTGGGCCACCAGCTGTGGGAGTGTGGCGTCTCATCTTGGGCCACCAACTGTGGGAGTGGGGCGTCTCATCTTGGGCCACCAGCTGTGGGAGTGGGGCGTCTCATCTTGGGCCACCAGCTGTGGGAGTGTGGCGTCTCATCTTGGGCCACCAGCTGTGGGAGTGGGGCGTCTCATCTTGGACCACCAACTGTGGGAGTGGGGCGTCTCATCTTGGGCCACCAGTTGTGGGAGTGGGGCGTCTCATCTTGGGCCACCAGCTGTGGGAGTGTGGAGTCTCATCTTGGGCCACCAACTGTGGGAGTGGGGCGTCTCATCTTGGGCCACCAGCTGAGGGAGCGGGGCGTCTCATCTTGGGTCATCAGCTGTGGGAGCGGGGCGTCTCATCTTGGGTCATCAGCTGTGGGAGTGGGGCGTCTCACCTTGGGTCATCAGCTGTGGGAGTGGGGCGTCTCATCTTGGGCCACCAGCTGTGGGAGTGGGGCGTCTCATCTTGGGCCACCAGCTGTGGGAGCTGGGCCTCTCCTCTGTGAGTAATCTTTCAAGCATTGGGTCTTCTAACATTTCGATGGTGTTCCACACCCTGATGGCTTGGTGCTGTAGTCTGATGTTTAGTGGCTGTATGTTCAGGAGTTCATGGAAGTCCTGGATTGTCTGGTCATATGGTGAACGGTCTTTTGCTGCTCTTCTTAGCGCATTAATTTACACTGCTTGTAATTTTTGCATACTAGGTTTCTTTAACGGTATGTAGTGGTACTGGAGGATATTCTAGATGCGGCCGGACTGAAGCCTTTAGTAAGTGCAGCTGTGTATTCGTAATGAGGCTTCGGAATCTCCTCGGTTTCTCACTCTGTGGCAGTGAGAGTGGGTAACAGTGCCATAGAGAGCTGGCACTGGCAGCGAGAGGGGTAACAGTGCCACAGAGAGCTGGCACTAGCAGTGAGAGGGGGAAACAGTGCCACAAGCTTGTCTCGAAAATCAATACTGATGTGATGGAGCAGGATCGACTTCCGTAGCTGCACCAACGGGCGGGATTTCTTGGCATCTATAATTCTTGGGAATTTGACTTTCACGAAAGATCTCTGAGGTCTATGGATGAAGAGGCATCCATGCCAAGAGTTGGATGACGAGGCATCCATGCCAGGAGTTGGATGAAGAAGTATTTTTACTCACCGGCGGTAATTTACAGCACCCGCAGGAACTATTTCACAGATGTTTAATGTGTTTACGGTGAATTCTCGTAAAGCAAAATATATGACTAAAATGTAAAGTTTTGGTTGAGCATCCGAATCCCACACACACACATACACACACACACACACACACACACACACACACACACACACACACACACACACACACACACACACACACACACACACACACACACACACATAAACGCAAACTCAAACATTCACAAACAAATTAACACTTACAAACAATAACCCATATATACACATAAGCACAAACATTCAGACATAAAAACACTCGACAGGAACAAACATAGACATTTACTTGTTCAAATTTTAAATAACAAATCCAAATATATAATAGCAAGCGAGTTTAACAAACAAATTACTCTAGCTTACAGTAGGCTGGGGGGCTGGGGGACCTGGGGTCGGGGGGAGGTGAAGACCTGGGGGACTTGGGGACGGGGCCCTGGGGGACGGGGCCCTGGGGGACGGGGTCCTGGGGGACGGGGCCCTGGGGGACGGGGCCCTGGAGGACGGGGACCTGGGGGACAGGGCCCTGGGGGACGGGGCCCTGGGGGACAGGCCCTGGGGGACAGGCCCTGGGGGAGAGATCATTCCTTCTATAACAAGCAACTCGACATCGTTGTCAAAGTTAACGTGAGACTAACGATCAATGTTTCTATAGTCACGAAAACCCTCAAGCGTCTTTCACCTGACACAGGTAGTCCCCACCTGACACTGGTAGTCACCACCTGACACTGGTAGTCCCCACCTGACACTGGTAGTCTCCACCTGACACTGGTAGTCACCACCTGACACTGGTAGTCCCCACCTGACACTGGTAGTCCCCACCTGACACAGGTAGTCACCACCTGACACTGGTAGTCACCACCTGACACTGGTAGTCACCACCTGACACAGGTAGTCACCACCTGACACAGGTAGTCACCACCTGACACTGGTAGTCACCACCTGACACTGGTAGTCACCACCTGACACAGGTAGTCACCACCTGACACTGGTAGTCACCACCTGACACTGGTAGTGATGATACAGTGACAAATGCCATGAGACCATGACGTTTGTCCCGTCATGGTCGCTAATGGCAACGTTTGTCCCGTCATGGTCGGTGCTGGCAACGTTTGTCCCGTCATGGTCACTAATGGCCACGTTTGTCCCGC